>NC_133653.1:27237713-27550269 GCF_009905375.1 Apium graveolens
AAAAAAGTGAAGCTGTCACCCCTTAAATCCAAATCTGTAGTCAAAGCTCAGCCCAAAGTCAATAAGGGAGACTACTTGTACTTGTGTGACATCAAAGAATTTTCTGATCTAAACCTCTATCTGGATGAACTAGATGAAGTGAGGGGAATTGATGCATACAGAAACCTACCTGAAAGGTTAGTGTTCAAGTACAAAGGAGGAAAGGAGATTCAGTGGCCACTTCACAGGATTCTTCAAGAGAGCCAAGCTGTACTGATTAAAGTTTATTCATCCTTCAAGAAGAACTTTGGGTTCAATGTCACTGCAAGAAGACTAGTATTGAAGAAGATTGAAGAACTAAGGAGTGTTAGAGCTAAAGATGCACTCCCAAAGACTCTAATCATCCCATACACAGGGAGAAGAGTGCATCTAAGGCCCTACTGGCTGATGGAGTTCATGGATGACAAAGGTGTGAGAAGATTCTTCAGATTAGAAGACCAACTGAGCATCTCCAGCAATGAGACTCTCTTGTAAATGCAAGAAAAGCAAAATCTCTCAAAATCTGATGAACTGGAATTCCACAGGCAGCTCCAAAATCAGATTGATGAAAACAACAGAAAGCTTGGAAGAAGATACAGACCTTCAAGGAACTAGAAAAATCTGCTCAGGCTAGAGGAGCATCTTGAAAATGACTGTGAGCCAAACTTAGTACTACATTTTGATTATTTGAAGCACTTTTAGTATTATCTACTTTTCTTTAAAGTTGTATGTTTAGGATGTTTTGTTATCATCAAGTATCTCTTAATTTATGGCTACAATTCCAGTAGACATAAATTGGGGGAGATTGTTGTGCATATGTTGTGTACTTGATGATTTCACAAACAAAACACCTAAGTAGATTTTACTTAGTGAAATAATGTAGCACTCGACGGATAAGAATTTTAGTCCCGACGGATAAATCTTTATAGTCCCGACGGATAATGATTTATTATCCATCGAGTGAGTAGCTTATGTAATAATGAGTCTGTAGCACATTTCTGCATACACCTTTGTATAGATTCTGTAGTAGCATATAAGTCATGTTGACCTTAACTAGATATGCAGAATAGGTTGATTAATTGTACATATATGATGTCTTATAATTCTGCATAAGTGAAATGAAGTCAAGTGCCTGATTGCTACCCGACGGATAACCTACAAAGCACCCGACGGATGATCAACAACCCGACAGATGATTAATAATCCGACGGATGATCATGAACCCAACGGATAAAGAATTCAAACATCAGTTGACAGTGACAACTGGTCACATGCGTCGAGATATATGCAAATGGAATGAGGAAGCCTATTAACTGGGTAATAGAGAACAAAGTAGCAAAGCATAAAAACTGATAGTTTTTATAATGATTCTATCTTTTGACTTTGTAATCTTGGTAATATATAAACCAAGAAGTAGCAAATAGAAACTAAGATCTGAGATACAAAAAGTGAGAAACATTTGTAAGCAGAATTATTAGCATTTCTCTGTATTCTCAGTAGTTCAAATTTGTAAGCAGCTGTGAGCATTCTTGCACACAGAGTTCTCTCGATATAATATATATCTCTGGTGGAATTGTTTAAATCCACTCTTGTTTTTAATTACTTATGTTTTGATTCACTTAAGTTTTTATTCCGCATTGTGCTAATCAAAACACTTATATTTGTATTCGAGTTTGAACATTTTTATTTTAAGAAAAAGGTTCAAGAATTCCATTCAACCCCCATTTTGTAATTCTTGCTATATTGTTAAGGGACTAACACATGACATGTTCGCCTGGGGCCCAGAAGATATGCCTAGTTTGGATCCCAGGACGGCTAAAATTGCTTTAATGTGCAGCCCGAGGCCAGACCGGTGAAGCAAAAAAAGAGGACTTTTGCAGCCGAATGACAAAAGGTCATTGAGGCCAAAGTGAAGAAGCTGTTGAAAGCTAAGTTTATTAAAGAAATTGAATAACCTGACTGGTTGGCTAACGTGGTGGTCGTTAAAAAATCCAATGGGAAATGGAGGATGTGCGTGGACTACACGGATCTCAATAAGGTTTGTCCGAAGGACCAGTACTACCCCTACCCAGCATCGACCAACTGATAGATGCCACGGCCAGATACCATGTATTTAGTTTTCTTGATGCTTTTTCTGGTTATCATCAAATTGCCATGAACGACAAGGATGTGCCCAAGACAACATTTATAACTCCTAAGGGGACTTATGCTTATATCAAAATGCCCTTCGGACTTAAGAACGCTTGAGCTAGGGATGGCCATCAGGTCACTTCGGGGTCATGGAGTGCTATCCCCGCCCCCGATCTCCGAACCCAAAATCGATCAACGAACACACCCCGATCCCCGAAAGGGGATTATTTTACTCCCCGTTGCCCATCCCAAACGGGGAACGGGGATCCCCGCGGGGAATCGGGGATTTTTTTTTTATTTTTTTCGTTTAATAAAAATTAAATTTTAAATAATATTTTTCAATAAAAAATCACATAGTAAATCATAATATATAGATTTTCTTTAAAATTTAATATCAATGTTTAACCTTAATTTGAATTAATATTTAATTCTAGTATAATAATGAACAAAAATAATATTATTATAATGAAATAATATCATTATAATTAAATAATATCACGATAAGTAAATTTAAATTATTTAGCAGATAAGAAATTGAAAATAATATATTTAATATCTATTTGAGATATTTATATATATACAAGATTATTTTTATTTAAAATACGATCCGGGGTTGGGGATCGGGGCGGGGAGACAGTAATCCCCGCCCCCGCCCCGATCCCCGAATTTTTTTACACATATCTCCCCGATCCCCGCCCCGTACCCAAAAAATCCCAAATTCCCCGCCCCGTTCGGGGCGGGGATCGGATCGGGGTCGGGCGGGGCGGGGGAAATGCCCATCCCTAGCTGGAGCAACATTCCAGCGAATGGTGAACAAAGTGTGTTCAAGGAGTAGATCGGTCGAAATATGGAGGCTTATGTGGATGACATGATCGTAAAGTCCCTGTTCCAAGATCATGCCGAGGATTTAAAAGAATGCTTCGAGACTCTCCGAAAAAATAACATGTGGATCAATCCGAACAAGTGCACTTTCGGAGTGTCAAGTGGAAAGTTTCTGGGCTACATGGTCAGTTCCCGTGGGATAGAGGCGAATCCGGAGAAAATCGAAGCAGTTGTCAACATGGAGGCTCCTAAATGCATCAGAGAAAAGCTGACCGACCGACTAGCCGCCCTTCAGCGATTCATTTCCAGGTCAGCCGAGAAGGCGCTTCCTTTCTTCGCCGTGCTGAAGGGGTCAAAGAATTTTAAATGGGGGCCCGAGTGTCAAAAGGCGTTCGAGGAAATGAAAGAGTATCTCACTAAGGCACCTCTTTTAATGAGGCTAGATCCGAAGAAAACCCTCCAGCTCTACCTGGATGTGTCCGATCGAATACTGGGGGTAGTACTGGTGAGAAATTATGAGGGGAACCAACATCCTATTTTCTACGTATCTCATTCCCTTAAAGATGCAGAAATAAGGTACCCCAATGCCGAGAAATTCGCATATGGGTTGGTTATGGCCTCCCGAAAATTATGACATTATTTTCAAAGCCGAACGGTTCACGTTGTCATCGACCAACCTTTGAAGAAAATTTTGACAAGACCATAAGCTTCGGGAAGGGTTTGTAGCTTGGTCCATCAAATTGGGGGAATACGACCTCGAGTACGTCCCCCGACCGGCGATCAAAGCTCAAGCCTTGGTAGATTTCATGGTCGAGTGCACATTTTCCGGGCCGCAAGATCTTACATCGGAGTAACAACTCATTCGAACCCCTGGTAAATGGAAGCTTTTTGTGGATGGGTCGGTCGTCGGGAAGAAGTTTGGGGCCGGTTTAATACTCTCCAGCCCCGACGGGTTTGAAATATGTCAGCCTATACGGTTTGACTTCCCCCTCAGCAATAATGAAGCGGAATACGAAGCCCTCCTAGCAGGAATGGAGTTAACACGAAGCCTCGAGGTGAAGCACTTAAGGGCGTTTAGTGATTCCATGCTAGTAGTCAAGCACTTCTCAGGAGAATATGAACAAAGGGATCCTCGAATAAAAGCTTATGCCACTAAGGTAAAAGACTCTTCTTTGTCATTTAAAACTTTTGAGCTAAGTCAGATAGGCAGGGAAAATAATGGTCGGGAGGATGCCCACTCCAGGCTAGCTTCGGCTGAGATACAGAGACTAAATGGTTCTATCTATCTCACCGAAGCCAAGACGCCTTTAATCAAAATGAAAGAATTCCTTGAGATTTACCAAGGCACCGATTGGATGACTCTGATTCGAGATTTCCTGGAGAAAGGAATCATCCCACTGGGCCGAAAGGAAGCCCTAAAAGTAAAGTACAGGGCATCAAGCTACACAATTATCAATGGAAGAATGTATCACCGATCTGGTCAAGTCAGCCCCTCTTAAGGTGATTCAATTCTGAAGAGCAACATCAGGCCTTAAAAGCGGTGCACGAGGGGATTTGCGGAGAACATCTGGTCGATTGGTCTCTCGCCTTTAAGATCCTTCGTCAAGAATTCTTTTGGCCGAGTTTGAGAGCCGATGTGGGTGAATAGGCAAAAAAATGCAAGCAATGTTAGCTGTTCGCCACAGTTCCGAAGCAACCTCCCGATGAAATGACTTTTGCCCTTAGCCCTATTCCAGTCACTATATGGGTCGTAGATATAGTCGGAATTCTCCCTATAAGCACCAAACAGGCAATATAATGCATAATTGCCATCGACTACATGACCAAGTGGTTCGAAGCCCGACCGTTATCCGCCATAACTGAAGAAGCAACCAAGAAGTTCTTTCTGGAGCAGATCATTCTCATATTTAGAATTCCGAAAGTTTGTGTTTCGGATAATGGAATCCAGTTCGTTGGGAATAAGTTCCGAAGGTTTCTGCATCACTTCGGAGTCCAACAAAAGTTCAGTTCAGTCGCGCATCCCCAGGGGAATGGGGAAATCGAAGCAGCAAACAAAATAATCTTTCAAGGAATAAAGAAAAGGTTAGGTGAATCCAAGGGAAGATGGGCCGAAGACCTACCTTGGGTCTTGTGGGCTTATCAAACAACACCCCGGTCTTCCACCGGGGAAACTCCTTTCAGGTTAGCGTATGGAACGGATGCCCTGGTTCCGGTTGAAGTGGGCCTAGAATCTTACAAAACTGAAGTCTACAATGTGGACTTCAATAACTTCGAATTAAGGGCGAATGTGGACTTGGTAGAAGAGGAAAGAGAGGATTCCCACCAAAGGAACATGAAATACTTACTGCAGGCAGCCCAACACTATGATTCTGAAATTAAAAAGAGGTCGTTTGGCGTCGGAGATCAGGTCTTACGAGAACTAGCCACATCCCTGCCGACAAGACAAGGGAAGCTTCAGTCGAACTAGGAAGGGCCCTACAAAGTAACTGAGGTCGTCACCCAGGAACTTACAAGCTAGAAATACTGGCTGGCGAAGCAATCAAAAACACTTGGCATGCCGGTCGCCTCCGAAAATTTTATCAATAAGGAAAATTTCTTTTATTTCTCATTTATACTTTATTCTAAGTTCCATATGAAAAGTGTAATGATTTAATGATCAATAAAAATGCACTCCTTTTTCGCAAATCTATTACTTAAAATTACTACAAACTGAGCTGCCAAATGAATATTATCAACGGGCGACCCCGAAGAAGATAAACCCTTCTGCCGTCACGTTTGGTTTGCTTAAGATGAAAGGGCGAATGAATATTATCTAGGGGCAATCCTGAATAGACTAATATCCTTCGCCCTATAATTATTATTTAATTATGAAGTGGGTGTACACGGAAAGGACGAATGAGGAACGTCTAAGGGCGATACTGAAAAAAGACTTTCCCCATCGTCCATTCCTAGTGATTTCCCACTATCACCAAAGAGAACAATTGAAAAAGGCGATATTGACGAAGGAACGAAGAAAGCCTTGTCTAGGGGCGATCCCAAGGAAGACAAGCCCTTCTTCCTCAAATCCTACATCAATTTTTTTTGGAGAGCGAAGGTCTCGTCTAGGGGAAATCCCGAAGAAAATGAGCCATTCCCCTCCCAGGCTAAAGCTTAAATTTTTACAAGTGCAACTTTTTTCCAGTGGAACGAAGGATGACTCTCCTAGGGACCCCCAAAGAAGGCCATCCCCTTGTTCCTTCACCCAAAAGGACATATCCTTTTCAGTGTTAATGGACTAAGACTCCCTTCGGGATGGGGCCTCGCCCCCTTACCACTTGGGGCCAAAGAAGGATATTACATAAAACAACAAAAACTGCTAAGGCAAAATTCTAGTCGAAGACGAAGAAAAACTACTACACAGAAATTGCTAAGACAAAAATAAAGCCGAAGATGCAATAAACGAAGTAAAAATAAATTACGACAGAATGCTGACGAAAATAAAAGGTGCATTCGAAAATAAAATTTGTGCCTGAAGGAAAGTTAAATTACAAGAAGCCCGTAGGCAGAAGTATCAACTTTAAATATTATAAAAAGTTACAAGTCCAGGAAAGGAAGGAAGCATTTAATGTAACACCCCCAAATCCGGGGTCGGGGATTCGGGTTGTCACGAGTTCCATTTCCCTTATCAGTACTTAATTTTAACAGTCAACCAACTACTGCGTACTGTGACCCCACAATATACACACACACACCACAAGTTATAGTCTCAGAGATGAATACCAAAAATAACACAAGTCATTTTATTCCATAATTATAAACCATTTCACCTTAAAAAGGGTTTATGAATAATTTACATATTCCTTTCCATTATTACAATTCATAAATATACATAAGTCTGGTACATCAAAAGTTGAAAGCCTAGCCTATTGGTAGATCCTACCTCAGCTATAACGGCATCAACGCCTACAGGAAACCGCGCAACGTTTCCTATCCGATTGCGAATTGGGAGCTTGATCCTGTTCATCTTGTCTATCTGTTGTTGTGTGATGAAAGAAGAAAAGGGTGAGCAACAAGCCCACCGAAATAATATGTATAATAATTAACAATATATGAGCATTCTCATAGTACTCATGAAAGTCTTGGTCAAGAAAAAATGAACCAAGTTTGATATCTTAACGCGACCAAGTCACAAAATATTCAGTATATAAGTATATATACTTTTCAAAATCTTTAAAATCCTCTGCCATGCATAATATACACAGAGTTCCAGTTTATAATTGTATAAAAATATCGTTGCAAGGTGATCTCATATATCTAACCTTGTCTCAACGTTTTTTTTCCTGAAAATCTTTGTCATGCATTAGATAATCATTTACTAGATATAAGTTGAAAAGGTGAAGTTACGAGATACTCCAATATACTTATATCTTTTCCGAATACTACTTGAACTACCACCGTTCAAGGTATAATCCGTTTCAAAAGTTCATCACATAGATGAGACTACAAGATAAGATTTGAATAGATTCAATCTTTGAAATATCGTTATAAATAATGAAGTTACGAGATACTTCATTCAGTCCCGATATATATACACCTATATATATATATACATTTCATACACTCCTTGAAAACCTCTGTTATGAAAATTATAAACAGAGTTGTAATATCCAATGAATTTGGAAAGGATAAAACCTTGGAATAAACCTGATATCTTGCTGATCAGGCAAAGATACCAATAAGTAACCTTTTCTACTAGTAGATGGACGAATTCCCCACTGGTCATCACCCTGGCCGCAATAGGACCTTATGCTGGACTGCCACTCAGCCACTTACGCATTTGATGGACTCCCACTGAGCCACTTACTCTTTCATGGACGCCCGCTGAGCCCATGTTGTAACGCCCCCAAATCCGGGGTCAAGGGATTTGGTCGTCACTATGAAACCTCAATCCAAATTTACCTGTTTAATCAATAAACAAATGCCAGCGGAAGATATTTATCATTTATGACCCCAAACTAATCCAAGATCTTTTAAGGTTACAGTTCTAGAAATAAGATATCCAAATTCCACAAATAAAATTTTCACTTTCTTTTAAAACTCTTTTGAATAAATTCCAACTCAAAACTAAACCCACTAGTATAACTTCGAAATGAAGTATACTAGGCCCAAATAAAATATACAACTATATATAATATAATATAAACAACTTTATATAATAAAACTTACAGTAGATCGTAAACCCTGGACCAACCACCTTCCAAAAGCTTCTTCTTTGCTTCCTCGAATTACGCAGCTAAACAGCGCAAGCTAATCCTCACTAGAGGTTAAATTTGAAAACAGGCAAGTATGAGCGAAAGAAATGCTCAGCAAGTTAATTATAACATATATAGGGTCGTTTTGATATAAAACCGACATCTGCTTCAGCGCAGAACATTTAAAAATCATAATTGCTGAATCATAAAATTATAGTAGTGGAACCCCATAATTGATTCCTTAATTGTATTCAAAAACCCTTATTATATTTTCCAGCGACTTGCTTCAGCAATACTTTGAATCATAACGAGAATAAAACTCGTAAAACAGTGTTTACGGAAATATCGTAAACCACAATAACATGAAATAATGATTATGGATTGAATCATAAACTTTACTCAAAACCGAACTCTTGAGATTAATACTTATTTTGTTATCATATCAAATTAGATATCAATACGAACTTTGATGCTAACAACATTCCATACTGAAGTCAACCCCAATCATCTGTACTAATACCACATTTGATATTTAACAACAACATAAGTATCAGCATAAATCAGAATCTGAATCAAAACTGCATTTCACCGTTAATCCAAAACAGAAACAGTTGATAAATCATTTATTCTATGAATATCAAAACAATATCATAATTTAGATTAGAATCCTCAAACGACGGTGTGTTGCCGCCGGTGATCAGCCGCGGAGCAACACCGGTATGTCGAAGCATATCCAACTAAACAAAGGGGCACCCAAGGCACATATCGGCCTAGCAAGATGTTATATCATGTATAACACATAGCTCACACTGGACCGCTGCCACGGCCTCTTACGCAACCATCCAATCTTAAAAACATTTTATTGAGAGGGGTCATAATACTCGACACCCTTAAAAACTTTTATTCCCCCATTTACTTGGGCAGAAAAACCAAAACAACGTCATCTTTCTCAAAATCCAAAACATTTGTAAATCCAATAAGTTGATAAGTAAAATCACTTAGCTATTCTGAACATAGAATAGCAGAAGAATATTTGCATGATAATTCAGCGATATGTAAAACATTTATCGATTCTAAACTGAGAATAGGAAAAGCAACACTTGCATGATAAGATTTAAAATAAATATCACTTGAACAATAAGTGATGATAGGGATACTTGCATAATATGAATCGAATTAAACGTCACTTGAATGATAAGTGAGGTTAGGGTACTTGCCTTTGGGATTTAGTAGTTAGTCACACTCGCAATGACGCATCTATTCTGACATTCTGTCTTAAAATATCACCGTCTTTCTTTTCAACACTTCACCGATATGCTGCTCCTGCGATTGCTAGAAGCCAAATATCCAATACCATCCATCTCATTCTTTATCCAACGTCTTGTCCCGACCAGCTCGAGAGATCCACATCTATAATTAAAAGATACAACTTTAATTGTCTAAACGATAATTACTCGATGAACTGCGCGTCAAAACCCTAATTTCTACCCATACGATAGCTCACACACAAGAAAAACAGTCAAACACAAGACTTATGACCCACATATACACGTAATTCACATAGCACATAAGCACATAACTCATATATCACATAATTCATATCACATAAGACTCGGTTCATCAGAAAGGTCGACTCGATATGTTTAAAACTGAAATCGGATCAAAATATGATTTTCAGTCACTACGCGACTCAGAATCGATTTATAAAACAAGCGACCTTTCAAAACAAAAAGGATTTTGGTCTCGAAAGTATTTTTATTGAAAGCGGAATATTTTTCTGAGTCTAGAGGCGTTCGTTTCGTATTAAACGGACGAACGGTTGATTTTCTACGAATAAAATACGAATAATTCAATTAATAATAGTATTAATTGAATATTTAATACTCTATAGATATTTTTAAAAGCCCAAAATAATTTTTAGGAATTATTTGGCTTAATTATAAATAATTATATTTTATTTAACCATTTATAAATAAAATTAATTGATTAAATGAATTAATCAATCAATCAAATCCATAAATAATTAACTAAAATAAATTATAAATAATTAAATCAAATTTGAATTTTTTTGAAAATAATAAAAGAAAATAATTTTTGGAATTAAAATAATTCAGTTAACTATTTAAAATAATTAACTAAATTAATTTTTTGAATTTAAAAACAATTTTTGGAATTTCAAATGAATTTTGAATTATTTTCTGAAAATAATTCCCAGAAACATGTTTTGGAAAGGGGGTCATCTTCTTTGATGGATCAAACAGCAACAAAGCACAAGAACACAGTCGGGAAGCTTGAAGAACTCGCCGGAATTTTCCGGAATCCGGCGAGCTTCAACACCTCCGGCGAACCCCCAAATCACACCAAAACATCACGAAAACTTCTGTTTTTCACACCAAACTCGACAAAAATCATTCCAGAAATTGAATGGAAGCAACTACAACATCAAACAATCAAACCCACATAAAAATCGATCAAAACCATCAAGAACAACAAATTTTCCGGCCAAAAATCGATTTGCTTCGTTTCTCAACCATAATCGACGTACTATATATCAAAACGATGCTAGAAACACGTACAATCTAATTATATCATCACAATCAACAACCAATTAACGTATAAACCAAAATATTGAAAAATACAAACTAACAAAACCAAAAACTCGACTATAGCCCTCCGGCAATAGAACGAACACAAAAATGGTATGAATCGACTCTAAATAACATGTTAAAGCTAATCCTAACATCAAAAACAACCAAAAACTCCTGAAAATCAAGAACCCAATTCGGGTCTAGAACCCTAAAATACGAATTTGAAATTTACCAGTCGTTTAAACGATTTGATAGTTGAAATAGGTAGAACAGATCAAGGGCTTCACAGCGGTTACAAATACTTGTGATTTGGTGTTCAATAACACCTTCAAAATTGACTTTGATTTTCAGAACTCTTCAAGAACACCAAGAACACATATTCAAGTAATTTTCAGAAAATCAAACCTTAATTACTACATGATATTGAACTCTATTTTGGAAGTATAATATACCAAATTGACCAGAAAAACATGCTCTACAACATGGAATCATCAAATCATATCAACAACCTCAAGAACAAATTTTCATAATTTAATTATTAAATAATTCGAATATAAATAAATAAATAAGAAAATTACCATGATTTCTGGACAAAAACTGATGATTGATTCAGAAAGAAGATTTTGAGAGCTTCGTTTTGATATGCTGCACGCCCGAATCGGAGTTCGATAACGCCTTCGTTCGTGTGTTTGATTCTCGGGTACGTATCGGTTTCTCGGGTTTTTCTCTGTATTTACGGTGTTTTAACTGGTTGCAAATGAATAAACGGAATAAACGAAATAAGAAATAGACTATTTATATTTATGGAATATTGGATCGTTCTGGATCGTTTTGGATCATTTTGGATCATTAAATTAGTTGCTTAGCCGCTAAGTAACTGCAATAACGATCCGATTCAATACCAAAATTGGATAATTATCAAAACCGAGCTTTTTATAAAATATTATATACGAGAATAATATAAAAATATCCCGTCTCTCGAAAATACGGGTTTTATTGATTACCGAAATAACTATCGTATCGAAAATATTGCGCCGGGCCGCGCACGGGTCAAACCGTAATCCGGATTGAAAAAGTCAAAACACGGAAAATGTCCGGAATTGCCAGATTAGGTTATGAAGGAGTTTTCGGAAGAGTTTCGGGTTATAAAAACGTAAAAACGGTTGAGGTTGGACAATTCCCGGCTTTATAAAATAATTTTGGTAATTATTCAGAAAATAATTAATAATACATAAATCATATAAAATCATCTAACAGTCCAAAAATTACCAGAAAAATATCACAATTATCTAAATTTTATTCTGGACATATAAAAATTCAAATATTCAAATAATATCACATCTAAACATCCAAATATCAATTCCACTTATCAGATAATTCACCAAAAATTCACCTAAAATCACATAAATAATTCCAATTATTAATAATAATAATATTGAAAATATGGGATATTACACATGTTGCTTATGCCGACTCAAATAGATGAACTTACTTCCCGAACGATGGGCAAGTAATCAAGATGTTTTCTCAAAACAACAACCTCGTAGCGAATGTAAAATACACCACTGAGCCGGATCCCTCGGGTTTTGAGCGAGTATTTAAATCCCCTTCGAAAGGAAGATCTTAAATATAAAAATGAGTTTTGGGATCCGCTCTAACTTTTAAAAATCATTTTGAAGACTCGAAAACATTTTTAAGAATGTTTGGAGTAATGCTGATTTAATGAAATAAATCAGTCCCGATATATTAGAAAATATCTGAATATTATTATTCAAATAATATTCCCAAAAGGATAATCCTTATAAAAATAATTGAAGTAGAAGTTTTAAAACTTATACTTTAAATGAATAATAAATAACCAAAGATATACGATCATTATTTAAATAATCAAAAATAAATTTGATTATCAAAACATTATTCTTTAATAAAATAAAGAATATTATTTAATAAAATAAGCGGAGTCATAAGTCCTCGAATGAATATTCAAAATAATATTCATTAAATAAAATAAACGGAGTCATAAGTCCTCGAATGAATATTCAAACTAATATTCATTAATTAAAATAAAGTTATCGAATAAAACTTATTCGATTAATGGTTTTGAAAACTATTAATATATATATATATATATTATACTCGGGAACATCGACTCCCGGTTTAGAAAAATGTTCACCTTTGGGTCCCCTATACTAAGGGTATACGCAACTGCTGCTTATCTCTAGCATAGGTATTATGCAACTTATAAGCAATTGAATCAACAATTAGATATCAAGATTACGAAACAGACATGCATATATACCATATCAGCATGCTCCAATATATCGCAAAATTTGCTAATAACAATCATGCACTTATCACAAGATAATGCATATACATATATTTACATCACAACAACAGTATAACGGGTAAAAAACTTGCCTGAGTGTTCCCGAATAGACTTAAGCTTAGAGTGGGTCCGATAACCTATGAACAACAACATAAGTCGGAATTAAACCCCGGTCGCTTAAGAAACTAGACTTTAACCAATTGAACCCTAACATTTGCTTATGGTCATTTCTACGCTTAACAAATCATATAAGTCGTTCGAGTACCCTCGGCTCCACCATTTTCAATAAATTAACCGTTACGAATTTTAAGGCGATGCTTTCGCGAATACCCTACCAACTGCCTAGTCCACTTTAGATAATTGTTTCATACTCCAATTAGTCATTTAAGGGCCTTAACCAAGGTTTCAAAGTAAGGTGAGGGGTAATGGTTCGTTTGCGAAACGCCGTTACTTAAAAAGGTCGTTTCTCCTAAACCGTACATCGGATTCAAGAGAACCACATATCAAAACGAAGCTCGTAACAAGAACTATCTAAACATGGCAAAGGTTAGAATTTTTCAGTGAGTTCACAGGTCCTAAAGTTAAGAACAGAACAGTTAAGGAAAATCGGGCATTATGACGTTTATGTTTACACGATTTCCAAATTAATTAACACTCTAAATTATCATCATTTCACTCACAACCACCAATACAACAATATTCAACCATCATACTACAAACTCAGTCCCCAACTCCAAGTTTTACCAATTTATCCAACCAATCAAAGACCCAATATTCAAAACCAATACAAATCCACCAAAACTACTTATAATCAAAGATCAAGCCTTAATACTAACAATGCTTCAATATAACTTAATGGAATCATAAAATCAAAGCTAGGGTTTGAAGTTGATACCTTCCTTGGTAGGTGTTAAGTTGCTAGGAAGCCTTAGGGAGCTTTAATCTAACCTCCTACAAACTTGATCTTTCTAAAGAAATCAAGAACAAAAAGTTAGGTTTTGAAGTTTCTAAAAGTCCGATTTAAAGAACTATAAAAATGAGGGTCTTCCATGCTTATTTGGATGAGACTTGTGAACAAGAGTTGTAGGCCATCTCAATACCTTTCCAATGAGTTATAGAACACAACATTTGAGTGAGTATTGAAGGAGATATGGTAGTTTGAAGTTGCTGCTCTGGTTTTGGCCGAGAGCAAGGAAAGAAAAAGTGAAGTAAAAATGTTTCTAGTTTGATTAAATGATTTGTGTGGTGTTTAGCTTGGTTACTTCCTTTTGTTGTTAATTACCCTTTTACCATGGTAAAAATTGTATGGCTTATAATCAACCAACAAATCCTTCCCATTTTGTCATGCTTATGTCATCCACTTATGTCATCTTGTTACACTTGTCTTCCTCTTGTTGGTGTGATGACATCATCGTCCTTTAATCTCTTTGATTAACCCCTAATTACTTGGCTAATGACCGCTGATCTGTTATACAGTTCGTTTAACTTTCGTTCTCGTTTGTCGTTTGAGGGATCATACCCGGGATCTTATTTTATTACTTGGGTTCCCTTAACCTTTATCAATACATTATATTCCTTTTATGATCCTCTCTTATAATACTTGAATTTAAATCATTTTAATCATGTTACCTTATACTCAGTTCTTTCTGTATCGAGTGGATTTTCGGGAAAAATCAAAGTGTTCGAATCTGGATTCTGACGATCTTTACATACACTTATATACCATATAGAGTACTAATAAGATCTCAGAATACCAATAAAAGAACCCCTACATAGTGTGGCATGAAAAGTTTTCTTATTCAGCATAATCAGCAAAATCACTATTCATAAGGGTTACAAAAAGTCCAAATTTTTTGGGGTTATTACATTTAAGGCTAGGGATCTTCGTCAGAAAGCTCTTCATCCTCGCCCGAGGAGACAACGGGAGCTTCCACGACCACTCGACCTATGGGGTCTTCCAAGCTGTCATCCAATAGCTGCTTATGATGCCATCCAAGATCGTGGGCCATTTCGAGGACATAGCCGGCCCCGAACTGGAAGCACCGCTCTTGAGTCTGATCCAACTGCTTCTTGGTTCTACGAAGTTCCTTGCAGAACTTCTTCAGATGACCATTCCTGTGAACGATCCTCCTGTTCGCCCGGGCGAGATCTCTCTCCAGCCTTCGCTTATCAGCTTGCAGCACCTCGGCCTGGCCCACCAGCACGCTGTTCTGGGTTTGCACCCTTCCTAGCTCTTCCTCGGCCACCGTGGCCCTCCTTTCCAACTCCTTGACCTCGATCATTCTGGCCTCCAAGTCCCTGACTTTTTCTTCTACGGCAACAACCCAAGGAGCAGCCTGGAAAAAATACACAAGGCAAAAGAAATATGTAAAATGAATGAAGAGAAAAATATGAAGAAGGACTAAGATAAGTAAATGAAAATTAACTACATACCAGGGACAAGAAAACATTAGCTCAATATAAGCTTCTGTCGGGGAGGCCGCCAAAAAGGAAGCCTTGTCAGCTGGAAGCTGAAGGCCGTGGCACAGGTCCGAAGCTACCTCCTTCGTCGACTCCCTGGCCGGGTAGACGGTGTGGTCCGATGTCAGAATGGCCCAGTTAGAGACGAAGGTCTGAACGACCTCATCTCTGCTCTGGAGCAGCTTGGAAGGGAGCCCCTCTCCCACAAACTCCAGGTCATCCCCATGGATGTCTTCAGAGGCCGAAGGAGCCTGTTGCAGCGGGACCGCCCTCTCAGCCTCGACTCCCTCCTCCTACTCCTCTTCAGAAGGATCCAAAATGACCTTCTTGCTGGTCGTCTTAGCCCTTGCCGCCTCCTCCGCAGCCTTCTCGGCCGCCTTGGCCTTCTTCCTTTCAATGAGCGCTTCCCTTGAAGACACTGAAAAATAAGAGAGATAGAAGAAGTTGTCAGTCCAAGCAAATATAAAAAGACTCTAAGTATACAATACACAAAAATAGAAGGGAAAAAAGGCAGAATGAACATAAAGGAAAACAGTTATATGAAAATAAAACTACAAGAAAAATAGACGAATGAAGAGACTGTTACCTCCACCTCACAAGCTTAAAATCCAGTCCTTGTCACGGAGCGCCTCGGGACCAAGCTTGCTCACCTTCGCGTCCACTAGGGCCTCGTAAATGTCCTTTTTCTCCTCCATCAAGTTCGTGCTGAAATGTTGATGTCATGCCATACCGACATCTCGGCCAACTTAGGCCCACTGATGAAGCACCAGTGGGTGTGGGTGGATTTGTTGCTGGAGTTGGTGGTCGTCCAATCCGCTCGGCCGGCCCGACGGGTAATATTGTAGAAGCCCGAACTCTTTGGGTTCTTCTGGAAATCGTAATGATACCAGAATAGCCGAGCCTGAAGACACCTATTGTGGAAGCAGTTGATGTGTACGAATCCATTCGGATCCATCTACCCCAGAGTAATCCCCATCTGGATGAAGAGCCTTCTCAGAATCTTTAGCAGCGGCACTCTGAAGCCGCACTTGAACGTCACCTCAGTAGTTCCGACGGCGCAGTCTCCATACCCCTTCGACACGCCAGGAGTTTTGTAAATTTGCTCGTCCTCCTTGGTGGCGTACAACCAAAAGTAACCCCGTGGGATAGAATAGTCGAAGTACATCTGACCCACCCATTCCTTCGACAGCTCCGAGCGGTTGTTGGTCGCAGGATATGAAGCCACTGAGCCAAAAAATGCATGTCCCGTCCTTTCGGGACGAATGGAGGAAGTCCCAGCCAGGGTGTTCACCCTGGGACCAGAAGTCTCAGCCGGAGGATTCGCTCGGTCCATGTCCTTGTATTTTGGAAATAAAGAGACCCATTAGTCCATGTACTCGGATTAAAAGAAAAAAAATGGAAAAATAAAAGGATAAGGGACCGGGTACATGTTCTGGAACCGAGATTACAAGAAAATGCCCAGAGTCGGCTCTCGAAGGATGTTCTATAGACAAGTTTTCCCGAAGGAAGTTCTTGCCCCCATAAACCCTTCGCATGCTGTCTTTAAACTCAACAGGCGAGGAAAAAGGAAGAACTAAGCACCCCGGGTCAGCTCCCGAAGGTTGCTCTACAATCAAAACCCCTCAAAGAGAGTTCTTGACTGAGAACAACTCGCATGCCCTCTTTAAACCCATTGGGTGCCCCTAAAAAAGCAAAAAAACCCAGAAAAGGACCTACAACCTACCTAGAAAAGACACCCCATACAAAAAAAATAACACAAAACACAAAGCTTGAGCCCATAAAACAACCTCTGAACTCACATGTAAGAACAACACAGAATAAATTGCATGAAAACCTAAAAAATATGCAAGAAAGAACTTACTAATTTGAAGATATTGTTTGACTGAGATAGCATGGTTGGGAAAAGTAGAGTTGTTGCTGCCTGTGATTGAAAAGCTTGAGAGCACTATTGCTGTTTGTGTTTGGTTGTTGGAAAGAGATAAAAGAAACACAAGAGTGTACTGTGGATCTTTATATAGGCGCCTAAATATGTTTGGGTGCCAAAAAGGGCGACGTTTGGAGCTCTTTTGAAATAGACGGTCCATATGAAAATGGTTGAAATTTAACGGCTGAGATTGAGCTATGAAACGACGTGACAGACAGCTGTCACATTATTGCACCCACGACGTTACCATGTGTACGAACGGAAATCGAGGTAAGACCCAAGCAGACGTCCTAGGGTTTCTTTACTCCAAGATGGGTCTAGATTGATGTCCATTGTTAGGACCAAAACACACGCTAATATTCATGCAAGTATACGCGTTCACAAGTAATATAGAATTAATTCTAGTTCGTTCCCACATATACTGGTTTAGGTTAATTTTAATTAATGTACTTATGCAATGATGGTATGGTTATTATTCAATGCTAAGATGATAACAAGTTGATATTATTTATAACTAAGATTATTAACTAACATGCAATTAACTAAGAGATTAAAAGGTTGATTTACTTATATAACATAAACATGGGATTCTAACTTCATTACAACTTCATTTAATAGCCTTTTTGTTCTTATCCTTAGCATGCAATGGTGATGACACTAATCAGACAACACGAAACTAGTAAGCGCCAACTTTTGTTATACGAATACCCTACCACCAGACATCCACAAAAGAGATAGAAGCTGAATAGATACCAATTATGTTGAGACCCTATATGTGTATAGAATTTGACAACATAACGGTTTAATGAACAAGTTATCTATCATGATTACATAGGACAAGTAAGATGGTTAGAATTACCTACAAATCATGCATATCAAATACATGAACCTATGCTAGCATGGTAAGTTCTAAACCCCTATATACACTTTCGCTTCAATAGAGATTAATACGCTATCTTATAAGTTCGCGATGCTCATAAGACGAATAAGCACAACCAATACTAGGATATCATACAGTCACCACACACTAAGGTATCAAAACATATTAACTATTGAAATCCATAAGTAAATCCGCTAGAACCCCACGATAACGATTAGCCCATAACCGAACTCATCATCACCGTGGATTCCGATGAAAGCATGGTATAATAAACTAAGTCTTTATAAAACTGAATAATAATCAAAGTACGTTAAACAAGAGTATATGTTCAACAAACAAGAAAACTAGCATCCAAGATTACAACTTAAAACAAAAAATCACAAGAATAGACTAGATCCTCTTCGCCTTGGTTGTATTTGTGCTCATAAGTCTTCTTGATGTCTTCTCCTTAAGCTCTGTTATTAAAAATGTCTTTGAGTTGTCTTTAATAGCAGCCCAATTAGTCCAGAAGCCCATAAATACACTCTTCTAATTGCAATAGGATTTTACTATCCCGACACGGCGCGGGCGCGCACTTCACCCGCGCGGGCGCGCTTTCCTTCTACTTCACTGGCGCGGGGGCGCGCTATTACAACGCGAGCGCGCTGACCTTCTGGAAAAAAATGTTTTGCCTTCTTTTATTAGCTGGTTCTTGATGGATTTCCACGAGCAATCTTCACGACACCTTCCTAACACCATTTTAGCATCAAAGCAATGCTAAATCTCCTCGATTCCTTATTCATGCCTGAAATGCAAAATACTACAAAAATGCATCAACAACTTGAGTACAAAACTCCAATTCAAGCCTTTATAAAGCATTCTAAATGGACATAAATGCCACTTAACACAGCCCCAAACTTGAACCGATGCTTGTCCTCAAGCATAAACAGACTCAAAGAACAAGAAATAAAAATGCATGAATGCAACAACATGAATGTAACGATCCCCTCAGAATAACTAAACCAACCAATGAGCAACATCTTAACAAATGCAATTATTCACACAAAGATCAATCAAATCCCACAAATCAACTTACAAGCCAGAAACGTGCGTGTGTGAAGATGCTTAAAATATTTACTATCACAACTAGATCAATAATTGTAACAACCCAAATCTGGGGTCAAGATTTGGAGTCACGAAACAATATTTACAAAAAATAAAATAATAAACAAATAACCCCTTGAATCCGGATCGTTTACAGGTTATGGTATGAAATAAGAATCTAACCTTCTACAACTCACAACAACTAGAATACAAGTGTAATTACCTTTGAACTAATGCTCTTGTCATATTCTTCTACCTTCTTTAACCTCTCGCGGCGGAGATTTCTCTAACTTTTGCTGTATATTAAACCTATTCACTTTTATCCTTATCTGTTTCTGGCAAAAATAAGAATTTACAAAGCAAGAGTGAGCCAAAAATGCCCAGCAAGTATATAATTTGAGTTTCAAGCATTAATACCAAAAGAAAACTTCCGGACAAAATCTTAAAACAATTTTAAACAATTCTATTTATTTGAGTGAGTTGAGCGAATAAACGTTGGCTGTCACCAGCCTTTAACTATAAATCCAAAAGTGACAAACGATTCCCAGATTCATCCCCTGATTCAGGGTGTTGTCCGGTTTTTGGAATCATAAAACCTTTCGAGAGAGAATGCCGTTAATGGCGATCAACAAAAAATAAGACTAGACACTAGTTCGCATCTATATCCTGCTGATCAGTCAGGATACAGTGCAGATCTATACCTACCTGTATAGATCCAGTCGGGTCCCCAGGCTCTACGGCCGATCTCAAGGCACCGGTCATGTTTCGGTTCTTAGGATTAAGTAAAACTTAATCCCCAAAGTATCACTATCCAGTCCGTGGAGTATTTTGATATCAAATTATTTTGAATTCAAAACATCCCAACTCAGGGTTCGCAAATAACACGAAAGAATGGGTATTTGCTCAAGAGAGCAATCGAATTATAGGAACAAGAATAAAAGAACATGCATAATCAGAGTAATTGCAGCGAAATATAAAACAGTTAACTATTCAGAACTTAGAATAGGAGCGAAGAAATAATTGCATTATTTTAAAAGAAAGTTAAGGAATACTTGCAGTATTTAAAAGAAAGTTCTAGAATACTTGCCTCGATAAGCTTTAATCACTATTATCGGTCGACTTTTGGATTGCCTTGAGCGTTTGGCTTCATCGTCAAACCATTATTCTATTCTGGATACAACCCTATCCTTCGTGTCCTTCGATTGGAATCTTGTTGAATCTGATAACTAATCACTAGATCATTCCTAGTACAACGTCATGTCTCGGTCTTCCGACTAGGACCTACAGGGTTGAAATACCCTAATTCAGATAATCGTTTCTCTTAACATAATACCACTATCGCTTCTACCCATACGACTTCATCACCCAAATCGTATTTATATGTATTATTGAAATACACATAACAATTATGGTTCACATCTTTTAAACTCGGTTCGGTATTATTTTCGGAAAGTACATATATTCGTTGTTTGAAAATAATAGGGTAATTAATTATAAAATATTTTTGTCACAATACACAACTAGGTTCGTATGATATAATTATTTACTTTCATTCGACGTCTCCGATAATTATAGGGTACGTTCCCGTATTTTCGGAATTAATTTCCCGAAAATCGGGCAGCGTATCCTTTGTTTATCGGCCTACCGTCGAGCAATTCGACGTCAATCACAATCAACAACAACCACATCCAATCCAATTTGCAATCACAAACACCCGTACAACTCCAATTATTTATTATTATTATCCGTACTTTTATGTTTTTGTTTGTATTTTTCGTTTCACAATTAATGTTTACCGAACTAATTTTATTTAATTAATAAATATAGGACTCAGATAAAAATCATCATCGCCCACCATCGGCTCATCGCCGACGGCGATAAAATTTGCGGGTTTCCATTTATCGGACGTCCTACGCGAGTTTTATCGATTAACTTTCGGAATAATCAAAAATTACAATTAAAATTCGATAAATCACAGAATATTTCATTCAAATTTTTCACCAAAAGCGAATTAAAAATCCGAACAACAGCAACACGAATCACAACAAGTAGAACCCACGCGCCTACGCGCTGCTACCGGAGCCGCCACACCTCTCGGAAATCCGAGAGGCGGCAACAAACACAGGCAACGCACCCATCACAGAATTACACAGACACAAACATGAATACATACACAAGTACGAACACACACACACGAAACAGAGACCAAATCAGAATTACTCAGGCCAAGTAATCGGAGTTATAATCGGAAATTCACCAGAGAAGAAGGAAACGGCCAGAAAAAGGGGCGGCCGGACTTACTAAGTATAGAACACAGTAACACACCCACAAAACTCACACATACGCACATGAGTTACACAAACGCACACCTGAATCGTGCCCCACGCGCCACCACTCTCTCGCCGGAAACGGAGAGGCGGCGACGGGGAGAAAACCCGAGAACACGGGGGATTGAACATGGAGGCGAAAGGGAAAAGGAAGAAACAGGGAAGGTGGGGGGGAGAAATTGAGAGATACAGAGAGAGATTTAGAGAGGGGAGAGACAAAACCGAAGAGAGAAGAGAGAAACCTGAGCGATTGAGCTTGACAGGGAAAGATAAAAGGCTGTAAAAATGGTAAACATATTCGTATATATCTGATTATTACGTTTCTTATCCAAATTTAACACTGCACTCGTAATTTAAACGATACGGTTCGCGGATGAATAAATCGAAATAAATTTCAAATAAATCTCAAATTCCCTGGAATAATTTAAAGTTAATAAAATAGAAATTTCAAAATTTTTTAAATCATTTTCTAAAACGTGTCACGTGTCCGTATTCCACAATTTAAAGAACAAAAGTGCGATCGAGTAAAGGTCAGAAAATTTTCGAAATAATTTTAAAATTTCCAAAATATGTAAAGGTTAATAGAATAAAATTTTCATAAATTTTGAAATATTCGGGAATTAAATATTGATTTTACAATTAAATGCAAGTCAGGAAAATTATTTAAAAATAAACAATCAATAAAAATATTGATTTCCAAATTTTATAAATTCTAAAAATAATAAATGAAATTATAAACCAACATAAATAATTTTAGAAATAATTTGAGCATTTATAAGAATAAATATTCAATAAAATCACTTTAAAAATGAATTAAGGTCATACAGCTCGATAATTAATTACAAAATTAATCTTCGCATCCAACAAATCAGAAACAATTAATAATACAGAAAAACATAGCTGACAGAATCATCACATATTTTATTCATTTAATAATTCCATAATTATATTTACATATTGGATCCGAAAATAGGTTACTCAGCCACTAAGTAACTAAAAAGACGATACGATTTTAAAATAAGAATCGGATAATTATCAAAACAGAGATACTTATAAAATACTTTATATGAAAATGGGATAATAATGTCTAGCCTTTTGAGAATATGGATTTTTATCGATATATAAAATGATTTGCGTATCAAAAATTTTACACCGGGACTCGTACAGGTCAAACCGTACCCCGGATCGAAAAAGTCAAAACATGAAAAGTGTTCAGAATTATCAGATTAGGTTAGGAAGGAATTTTCGGAAGAGTTTCGGGTTGTAAAACGCAAAAACGATTGAAATGAGACAATTTCTGATTCTAAAAAGTAATTTTATAATCACGTGAAATAATCATTATTAATTCTATAAATCCTTATAAAATCATATGATAGTCCCAAAAATTACCAGAAAAATACCAAAATTATCTACATTTAATTCTGGATAATTAAAAATTAAAATATCTTATTTTTATCAGAAATAAACATCCCAATATTAATATCAATTATCAAATACTTCACCAAAATTCACATAAAATTCACATAATAATTATTTATTGATAAAAATAATTATATAATATTTCCATTACGTTACATCCTTCCCCCCTTAAAAAGATTCTGTCCTCAGAATCATGCTAAGGAACAGACACTGATACATTTCGAGTATTTTACTTAAAATTTCTCAGGACTCACTACTTTAATCACGATTCAACGGTCCCCTACCGTCATCAAATTTATCAGTTGCTCATGCAACCCCTAACTTAATCTTTTACTTCACATATTTGGAGCTACATTATTCTCCATAGTCATACACACATGAATGCCTTATGGACTCGTTACACCTGTGACAACAAGACCAACTCATTCACAATCGATCTATCTATTTCACTGTTTCACAGGACTAACTTAATTTACACTAACCTTCTTTTCTTTCTAATTTTATTAGTCCGTGTTCATGAGATTTCTATTTTCACTGACTGTTCTACTTTACGTTTCAGGCCTCTTTCTCTTCGATTAGCTTGACCCATGATCGTTTTCAATCGTATTCAAGAATCTTTAATCGGTCTCTTGCATTTTCTATTCGTCTGCGCCCGATATTCTGAGTTCATGACGTCTGATGCTTCGGAATGTTCTACATCTATTCAAAAACTAAAAAAAAGAAAATCTCAGCAATTGCATCTACTCACCACTTGGTAGCATACTTCTATTTCTTTTCAATCACTATCAACTAGATTCATCGAGCGAGAATCTCTTACTATCTGAAAGGAAATATTAATTTGAAACGGAATGAATCATAACTTTATTCAAAACCCGGTCTTTTGGTATTAATACTCATTTTGTTGTCATATTAAATTAGATATCAACACGAACTTTGATGCTCACAACGTCCCATACTGAAGTCAACATCAATCATCTGTATCAATACCACCTTTGATATCTAACAACAAAGTAAGTATCAACATAACCCAAAAGACGGATCAAATCATATTCTTTAATCCCTAACTTTTCAAATTCCTTCACTTATTCTCTATTGATTCTAAGGATATTCACCTTTTTCTTTTCTACTCAAGACATCTGTCCTTAAATTGCCCTTTTCTGTTTAGTAGTTAACCACACACTGTAGCTCAATTATAACCAGAATTCATATCTTTGAAGCCGAGACTGCAGTTGATATTTTTTAACTCTTCGCAAGCATGTCTTCAGGCGTTTAACTTGGTCTTCCTTAGTCTTGAATTAGCGAGGATGTTATCAATAAATACAATCGCACTATCCCAATATTCCTGGTACACTGTGTTCACTTAATTTTAAAACTTACAATTTTTGATAATCGACGCATAACCTCATACCTCCATTCTCTTTTTCCATGACCACTTTTGTGCACATCGCAAAATACTCTTTATTTCATTATTCTTTCATTCCACCTTCCTGAAGTTTTCCTTCACTTATTAATTTCATCCCTATTGAGTTGACGATACAGGGCTTTTGACACCAGCTTGACTCTGTGCAGTAACCGACGAGAAATTCTTGCCTCATTCCCTGAGGTAACCTTGGTAAATCGTTCGTTCGAACCTCCGGGATTTCACTTTAATTTTTAAAAAAATTCCGACATGAGATTCATTGCAACGTTTTTCTCCAGCAATTCACCATTAATACCTTTGTTTAATCATTCCTGTTTACACACACTTTTGGAACGAATTCCTATCTCCAACTATCGACATTTCACCTCATTCTCCTAACAGTTCTGGCACAACCGACGTTTCCAACTTGCATGTTTCCTGGGTTATTTTATAAAATTTCTTTATCATCCTTTTGATTCCACTTCTTGTCTTTATTATTTCCTCATTCTCATTATTTATTACCTCTTTTAAACATAACAATTTTTTTTCTTAGTAATATTAATTTGCTTATTATTGGATAGGTCATTTCTGAAGTTCACACTGGAATGAAGGCTTTTAATATTTAAATTCTTACTAACAGAATTATCGAATTTCATCGGTAACTATTTTCTTATCCTTGCTTAACTCATCACAGATTGCGTATGTTAGATATATTTGATAATGTCATGGCTAATATGTTTTATGTTTAGATTTCAGATCTTATTTGAACAGAACAAATCAGTACTTAACTGATCAGTACTTATACTGGAAGTCAGAACTTAAGGGATATCAGTACTTATGTTATCAGGAGATAGATATCAGAACTTAAGTGCTGAAGGACGATCAGATGAGGACAGTAGCTGATTAAAGTTAAGAAGATCAAGATAAACATAAGAAGAGATATGCATGAAGAAGGAATTCCGTGAAGAATGGAATACTTGGAATAGAAGATATCTGATTGATATATTTTAGGAAGCAGAATTATATTCAATATCAATTAGCGATTATCTTGTAACTGTGTAGTATATAAACACAGACATAGGGTTTACACTAAAAGTGTTATCATTATCGAGAATATTATTTATTATAATCCTAGTAGCTCTCGTGATATTTTGTTCATCACTGAGAGATAACAGTTCCAGATTGTAACAGAGTTTATTGTTTAAATAAAGTTTGTTTTCTGTTACATAAGTTCTTGAAGTTTGATTTGATTGTAATAAGCACTGTATTCACCCCCTCTACAGTGAAAGTGTGACCTAACAAGTGGTATCAGAGCTATCTGTTAACACACATACAGTTAAAGATCCAAACACAATCATGTCTGACACAGAAACTCCAACTAAGCCTACCAAAACTGAGGAATCATCAAAGACATCAACTCAGAGTCGATATGAGACTATCAGAGTTCCCATATTGAGACCATCTGAATATCCCATATGGAAGGTAAGGATGACCATGTTTCTGGAAGCAACAGATCCAGAATACCTTGATAGAATCAAGGAAGGGCCTCACAAACCTACCAAGCTCGCTGTTGTAGTTGCAGGTGAAGCAGCAATGACCGTACCAAAGGAAAAGAATGATTACACTGCTGAAGATATAGCATCTATTGCTAAGGATGCAAAGGTACGTCACTTATTGCATAGTGCCATTGATAATGTAATGTCAAACAGGGTAATCAACTGCAAGACTGCTAAGGAGATATGGGATGCACTGGAGACAAGGTGTCAAGGAACTGAAACAGTTAAGAAGAACAGGAAGACAATACTCACTCAAGAGTATGAACACTTTGACTCTAGGACTAATGAGTCATTGACTGATGTATATGATAGATTTGTCAAACTCTTGAATGACTTGTCATTAGTAAATAAGGAGTATGATCTTGAAGATACAAACCTCAAATTCCTGTTAGCTCTTCCTGAATGTTGGGATTTGAAGGCAACAACAATAAGAGACAACTACAATCTTGATGAAACAACTCTTGATGAAATCTATGGAATGCTCAAGACTCATGAACTTGAGATGGAACAAAGAAGCAAGAGGAAAGGAGGAAAGTCAAGGACAGTTGCTCTCAAGGTTGAAGAGGAATCCCCCAAACCACCTTCCTCAAAGAAAGATAAGGGTAAAGCTCTTATCATAAAATCTGATACTGAGTCATCAAGTTCTGAGAGTGATGATGACTCAGATTCTGAAAGCTTGCCTGAAACTGATGCTGATGAGGAGATGAAGAAGCTGTGTGCTCTTATGGTGAAAGGAATCACAAAGATTGCATACAGGAAGTTCAGGAAGGGAAAGAAGTTTTCCAGGAAAGGCATAAGTTCTGATAAGAAGAATTTCAGAAGATCTGAAGGAAAAGGAGGAAAGTCTGACAGAGGAGATTACGCTAATGTTAAATGTTATAATTGTGGTGAGAAAGGCCACATATCTCCTGATTGCAAGAAGACCAAGAATGACAAAGGCAAAGCTCTTGTCACAAAGCAGAAAAGCTGGACAGACACCTCAGACTCTGAAAGTGAGGAGAACTATGCATTGATGGCAAATGCTGATAAATCAAGTTCTGAGAGCAGTTCTGAAGCTGCTGAAACAAAGGTACCTCAGACTACTTATGCTTTTCATACTGATGATATTAATGAGTTGAGAAGATATCTTAAAACCATGTTTGTTAGTTATAGAGACCAAACTTTAACATGTGAAAGATTAACTTCTGAAAATCTTGCTTTTAGGAAAAGAAATGATTTCTTAGAAAAAGAGTTAGTCATGTTTCATCAAACTCAGCAGGATAGAGATGATGCTTTTTATGTTAGGGATGAAGTGCTAAAAATGAATGAATCTCTAAAAACTGAGTTAGAAAAGGAGAGAGAGATTATCAGAACTTGGACTAACTCTGGCAAAACAACTCAAAATTTGCTAAGCAGTGAAAACTGGAAAGAGGGCTTAGGCTATGGAGAAAATAAAAAAGGAACTGTAGAAATTAAGCCTGTTGATAAGCAAAAGCCGAAGTTAAAACCTGTTAAGTTTGTAACTGAAAAATCCGAAAATGAGAAATCAGAAGTTAAAAAGGAATTAGCTTCTGACAAACTAAAACAGGAAAAGACAGCTGAAGTTAACATAGGCTTGATGACAAAGAAGCAGCTTAAGCATAAGCTGAAAGATGTTAAGAATGCAAACAAGGTAAAATCACCTAGGAAAAACAGGAATGGAAAGGAAGGTGTGAATAAAAGCAATAACTATAAATCTGTTCCTGATGCTCCTAGGAAAACATGTCATAACTGTGGAAGTTCTAACCATCTGGCTTCTTTTTGCAGGAAGAATAAGAATATTAACTCCTTATCTACAAAGTCAGGAGTTAAGAGTCAGTCTGTTAGATACAAACCACAAAATCCTTGTTTTCATTGTGGTAGTTTATGGCATTCCATTTATACTTGTAAGGAATATCATAGTTTGTACTATGATTATTATCAAATAAAACCTTCTTTAAAGAAAGTTTCTGTTGTTCCTTCTAGTATAAGTTCTGATAAGGAAACTGTTAACATAAAATCTGATGTTAAATCCACTGCAAATGTTAACAAACCTAAAAAGGCCAAAGGATCCAAGCAAGTCTGGGTCCTTAAAACTAATAATTAGTGGTCTTTTTGATTGCAGGGCAACAGGAAAAATATTTTAGTTCTGGACAGTGGATGTTCAGGACATATGACTGGAAATAAGGCCCTGCTATCAGACTTTGTGGAGAAAGCTGGCCCAAGTGTTTCTTATGGAGATGGCAACATTGGAAAAACTTTGGGATATGGCAATATCAATCTTGGGAATGTCATTATTAAAGATGTAGCTCTGGTCTCAGGACTTAAACACAACTTACTGAGTATAAGTCAAATCTGTGACAGAGGTTATCATGTTGATTTCTTTGCAGAACATTGTGAAATAGTTAGTAAATCTAAAGGAAAAATTGTTCTGAAGGGATTCAGGCGTGGTAACATTTATGAAGCTAAGCTTTCAACAAGTTCTGATGGTTCTGCAATCTGTCTAGTGAGTAGAGCCTCAACTGAAGAAAGCTGGAATTGGCACAAGAAACTCTCTCATTTAAACTTCAACAAGATAAATGAACTGATCAAGAAAGATCTTGTGAGAGGACTGCCAAAATCAGTGTTTGTTCCTGATGGTCTTTGTGACTCATGTCAGAAGGCTAAACAAAGAAAATCTTCGTTCAAGAGCAAGACTGAATCATCAATTCTTGAGCCTTATTATCTACTTCATGTTGATCTATTTGGTCCAGTGAATGTCATGTCTATTGCAAAGAAGAAATATGCGTTGGTCATAGTAGATGAGTTCACCAGATACACATGGGTGTATTTCTTGCACACAAAAAGTGAAACTGCATCTATCCTGATTGATCATGTCAAACATCTGGATAAATTGATCAAAGATTCTGTGAAAATTTTGAGGAGTGATAATGGCACTGAATTCAAGAATTTGAAAATGGAAGAGTTCTGCAAAAATCATGGAATAAAGCAGGAATTTTCTGCTCCTGGAACTCCACAGCAAAATGGAGTTGTTGAAAGGAAGAATAGAACTCTGATTGAAGCTGCACGAACAATGCTTGAAGAAGCAAAGCTTCCAACCTATTTCTGGGCTGAAGCAGTGTAGACTGCTTGTTTTACTCAAAATGCAACACTCATTAACAAGCATGGAAAAACACCATATGAGATGGTGAAGAACAAAAAGCCAAATCTCAAATACTTTCATGTATTTGGATGTAAGTGTTTTGTTCTCAAGACTCATCCTGAACAGCTATCTAAGTTTGATCTAAAAGCTGATGAGGGAATCTTTGTAGGATATCCACTTTCTACAAAAGCTTTCAGAGTCTATAATTTGAGAACAAAAGTGGTCATGGAATCTATCAATGTCACTTTTGATGACAAGAAGATCACTGGACTTGAAGATTGCATTGATCATGATAAGCTGAGATTTGAAAATGAAGATTCATATTCTGATACCTCAAGTCCTGACAGTCTAAGTCCTGATACTGTAAATTCTGATGGATTAAACTCTGATGTTATTGAAACTGTGGTGACTACGTCAAAGGAAGATGCACCAATGCAGGGGGAGCATACTCAAGATATTATCACATCTCAAGAAGCATCAGAACATACATCTGGCTCTTCAAATTCTGATTCGTCAAGTTCTGATAAGCCAAGTACTGACAGTGCTGAAAATCTAAATACTGAAGGATCCAACTCAGAGAGCATAGTTTCAGGGGGAGCATCAGAAAATGAAACCGAAGACAGCATGAATCATGGGGGAGCATCCAGTTCTAGAGAAAATCTTCCATCTGCAAGGAAGTGGACAAAATCACATACACCTGATTTAATAATTGGAAATCCTGAGGCAGGTGTCAGAACTAGAACAGGTACTTCAAATGAATGTCTTTACAATTCTTTTCTCTCTCAGTCTGAGCCAAAGAAAGTGGAAGAAGCTCTTCAAGATGCTGATTGGGTGCAAGCAATGCAGGAAGAGTTGAATGAATTTGAAAGAAACAAAGTCTGGACCTTAGTGCCAAGACCCAAGAATAGATCGGTTGTTGGTACAAAGTGGGTATTCAGAAACAAAACTGACAGTGATGGCATAATTGTAAGGAACAAGGCAAGGCTGGTTGCAAAAGGATATTCTCAATAGGAGGGAATTGACTATGATGAAACATTTGCTCCAGTTGCTAGGTTAGAAGCCATAAGGATATTCATGGCTTATGCTGCTCACAAAAAGTTTACTGTCTTTCAAATGGATGTGAAAAGTGCTTTTCTCAATGGAGAATTGGAAGAGGAAGTATATGTTGAACAACCTCCAGGCTTTGTAGATTTCAAACATCCTGATTATGTCTACAGGCTTGATAAAGCACTTTATGGACTTAAGCAAGCTCCTAGAGCATGGTATGAGACTTTAGCTCAGTTTCTTCTGGACAGTGGATTCAACAGAGGAACTATTGACAAAACATTGTTCTATCTCAACCATGGCAAGGACTTACTTTTGATCCAGATTTATGTCGATGATATTATTTTTGGGTCTCCAAATGATAAACTTTGCAAAAAGTTTGCCAACCTAATGCAGTCAAGATATCAGATGAGTATGATGGGAGAACTTAGTTATTTTCTGGGCCTTCAAGTCAAGCAGAGTGATGAAGGAACTTTTATTTGTCAATCTAAGTACACCAGAAACTTGCTGAAAAAATTTGGAATGCAAGACTGTTCAAGTGCATCCACTCCCATGGCCACTGCAACAAAACTGGATAAGGATACTGGTAATTCAGTAGATATTACTGATTACAGAGGTATGATTGGCTCACTTCTCTATCTAACTGCTAGTAGACCAGATATCATGTTTGCTACCTGTCTTTGTGCAAGATTTCAAGCAGATCCAAGAGAACCTCACTTAACAGCTGTAAAAAGAATCTTTAAGTATCTTAAAGGAACAGCTGATCTAGGATTATGGTATCCTAGAGAATCAGATTTTAAATTAATAGGTTACTCAGATGCAGATTTTGCAGGTTGCAAAATTGACAGGAAAAGCACAAGTGGTAGCTGCCAATTTCTTGGCGGCAGGTTGGTTTCTTGGTATAGCAAGAAACAAAAGTCAATTTCCACATCAACTGCAGAAGCAGAGTATATTGCTGCAGGAAGCTGCTGTGCACAGATTCTCTGGATGAAGAATCAGTTACTAGATTATGGGTTAACGTATTTCAAAATCCCTATTTACTGTGATAATCAAAGTGCTATTGCTATGACAGGTAATCCAGTTCAACACTCTATGACAAAGCACATCAGCATCAGGTACCATTTCATCAGGGAACATGTGGATGAAGGTACAGTGGAATTACATTTTGTTCCCACAGATCAACAAGTAGCAGATATCTTCACAAAACCACTGTGTGAAGCTACCTTTTCAAAATTGGTAAATGAACTTGGAATGATTTCAGGTTCTTTCTCTAAATCTGCTTAAACTTGTTCTATGTTATCAGACTTTATGATCAGTATTTACAGAATTAATCTCTTTGTATATTCTGTGCATTAATTGATAAATGTCTTTAAGTACTGACTGTTGTCTGATATATGTTTCTAAACTCTGGTAAGTGATATGTCTGTTTCAGTAACTATTCAATCCTATGAGGATAACTGTGCTAGATACTGACCTACTAGTCTTCAATAAACAAATGATCCCATGAAGGAAGTAATTATTTCTGTGGAAATCTTATGACACAAGCAAATTCTGATAACTGAGCTTAGTTAAGTTTACTTTGTATATCTTATTACTAAGTCACAAATTAAAATAATGCTACTCATCTGTTTAAGTTCTGATTCTAGTAAAACTGCTGAATGTACTAAGTGCTGATAAACCTCACTTATCAAAAGAAGAAGAACAATAATCAAAGAATAATATCAGGTACTCCTTTGAGATCTAGAGTAAAAATATGAAAGGGACGACCCAAGTGCATTGCTGGTATTAAGTAAATATGCATTAGAAAAGCATAATATTTTCTTGGTGACTTTTCACACTCTATGATTACTGGAGAAATACTCTGATAATAGCATAAATTCTGATAAACAGTCGTGACTCACTTACACTGAGAAGCCTCTGTAAAATAGAATTTCAAAAGATGCATAAAATTAGCACAAAAACAGTAGAGGTGAACTCATGCATGAACTCATTTATCAGTAGGTTTCAGGATAATGACAGCTCTTTAGCAAAATTTTAATTATGACTTATTTCTAAGATGTACTGAAGTAGATCAGACTTTACTCTTTGTCTGTTATTTAGCTTAATGCACACACACATCACTCCATATGAATGATGAAATTTCTGTGGTGGTCTATGTTATTTTAGATCAACAGTCATTGTGTCACTTTTGCACAAATTCTGAGGACAAGTTCTAGTTACACGTTCTGATGATTAAGTTCTGATGTTCATAACTACGAACTTGTATGAGTATTTCCTAAGATAGATATTCCTTGTTCGAGTTAAGACATTATGTTCTGATGACTGTTAAGTTCTGGTATAGGTCTAAGTTCTGATTTTTCAGTCTAACCCTTTACTTGACTTATCTGTGAGTAAAATTTGGTAACAGTCTCAGATTAATTTCGAAATGTTGAAGTGGAAGATTAATAGTCTATGGTTAAAACATAATGGCACTCGTCCTTGAACAGATCACTCTTGTTACATGTGCACATTCCTTTTCCAATGACTGTTATTCTTTTTCAAGGTCTAGGGAGACGAGGTAGAATTAATTCTACCTGTCTGCATTAAATATCTTTGTGTCTCTTGGCATTCTCTTGCCTATATATGCAACCACTTCACATCAGTCTTCCATCACATTCTTCTCACACACTTATCCTCCTTCTTCTGTCAAAAACACAATGGTTCGATACAACATGTTTTTGAACACACAAACCTTCACAATGAAGCTCAGTTGTGCCGAGTGGCAGCAGGAGTGGCATATAACAGCCATTCCTGAGGAGATCTGGGACTCTGTCCCACAGGAGGTGCTGGCTCACCTTCTATTCTTCGAGATGGATTACCATCGCCATCTGGAGCGCCTGGAGGAGGAAAGGCGGGAAGCTATCCGTCAGCAAGAGCGAATCATTCGACTCGCTATCTTGTTTGTCGAAGATAGGAAGAGGAGGATGACTTAATCTCGTCTTCTTCCTGTTCTTCCTCATCCTCAGCTTTGTCAGGCTTTTTAGCAAGGACTAAAGCTGTTGACGTTAGGATTAGAAGCTTAGGGAAAATCTTGTATTGATGTAATTTCTATTTCATATATGTATTGACTTGATATATTAATGAAAACTGTTTTTACTTCAAGATTTTGTCTCTGAGTTATTTTATCTGTGTTGTTAAATCCTGCTTGATATTCTGATGATCATTTAAATTTTGTCTTTATTTAAGTTCTGATTCATAGTCAGCACTTATTCATCGAAATTATCTCGGTCATTTTTAACATGATTCATTTTCAGAATATTAATGTTGCAGTGAAAAACAATTCAATCAGTGCTAACGGTTTCAATTTTGAATTAAACCTGTGTCTCTTGATAACTGAAATGGTTTTTCCTTGAACCAAGGCAACTGGATAAGTAATCATTCCTGTTTTCTCGAGCCCAGTAACTATCCGTTATTACTGCATGTCTGACAAGTGTCCAACGGTAACATTTTTCTTCGAGTATAAGAACAACAGAGAGAAGATTTCTTTAATCTTTTACTTTCTTTATACTTTATCTCTCTTCTTACTTTTACTCTCTTTCTCATTCTTTCTCACGTTGGTTTTTCATACAGACATTATCTCACACACCTAACAGGCATACTTGAATTTTAATATTTTTTCACATGGCACCAAAGGATTTAATCATTGATGGAGCAAAGTTTGTTCCAAACAACTATGCTGCAATTCTTGATCATGCTGAAGCTCCATCTGAATTGCATTTTGTGCAAGATCTTCTTGCACACAGTGAGGTTGGGTACGCCTTAACTCAGCCTGAATTATTTTCAAGTCAACAAGTTCTGCGGTTCTGGAGGACTGGAGTTTTTGATGATGGTGGTAAACGAGGAACTCCCAGTATTCTTTTCCAAGTGGGTGATTCTTCATATGTAGTCACTCCTGGTACAGTACGAAGAGCATTACATCTTCCAGAAGATTGTACCTTCTCTATACCAGAGGAATCAGACCTTCGGGGGTTAATGACTGATTTGGGATATGAAAAGAGCCTGACGAAACTTGGACAGTTGAAACGGGCTAATATCAGAAGAGAATGGAGTTTCTTCTTCGATTGCATCACCAAGGCTTTTGGCAACAAGTGTTCAAATTTTGATGTCATCCCAATTCTGAGTCAGCACATCGGGTATGCTATTATTCATCAAACTCATTTTGATTTTGCAACTGGAATAATTGGTTTTATTGGGGATAGGATGACAGAGGATCGAGATGTTGTTTATTTTGCTAGATTCTGTCAACTTATTTATACGTATTGTACTGCTGAACCCCAGTTAGTCAGCACTCAAACCCCACCTTTTAAGGTTGCAAAAAGGTACTTTAACGACCTGATAAATGCTGACACAAAGAAATCAATGGTGAGACAATTACAGATTCCTCAGTCTGTGAAACAGATTCTGGTAAATGCTGATCCTGCTACTTACAAATCTGTTTACTTAAATGTTCAACCAACTCACCATAACCAGAATCCATCCACCTCAGTCCCTACCCCTCATTCTACTCAACCTACCCTCAGAACTTATCTCAAATCCTATCTCTCCACTTCACAGACTGCTCAACCTTCTTCTTTAGCACCTACTGTGAAGCCTACATCCTCTAAGCCAAAGAGAACAAAGACTGTTCCTCAAACATCTCAGAAGAAGAGGAGGATTACTTTGAGAGATGAATCAGACTCTGAGGATCAGATTCCCTCTTCAGAACCTATGATAAATGAAGCTGAGAAGGCAACTTCTCAGAAGGATTCTGCAATTGGGGGTTCTAGGCTTCTCAAGAGGCTTAGACGTATGTCGGTTCCTGCAACTCCCAAGGAATCCAAATCAACAAGGAAGTACAAGAAACAGAGGGCACAGAGGCCAGTTTCAGATGATGAGGAGGAAGCAGCTAAGGAAGGGGATCAGGAATCTCTGATCTCACAAGACAAGGAATTTGCTCCAGTAACTTCTTCTCCATCAACTCCATCTCAGGAACCTGTATCTGACAAGGCTAATTCACCTTCTATATCTCTTGTTGATTCAGGCACAAGTGCTGAAATTGATATTCAGAACTTGGTTGTGCCTGAAATACTTTACTTAGAAGCTCCAACAGCAAATAATCCTTCCACAACACCTGTTACTGATGCTGTTCAAACTCCTGAGTTATCACTAACACCTTCTCTGCATCAAGATGATGATCAGATTTTAGGTAAGCATCAGGATATGGCTGTTGATCAGAACTTAGTATCAGATCAGCAATTAGAGGATGTTGAAGCCTCCATTGCTACTCATACAGTTGTCTTATCAGAAGATACTGATTCTTTAAGTTCTGATGCTGCAAATGTTGGAGATACTGGTGAAGCTGCTACAACTGTAGATGCTGATGAAGCAGGTCCTTCAGGACATACTCCTTCTAAGACTGAACTGCTAAAGGAGTTTGTTATCAGGGATGCACCAGTCTCTTGGAGTGAAACTCCTGCAGGTCAGGAGTGGACTAAGGAATGGAACTCAGTTTCATGTGTTCCAAATGCTTTACATCTTGCTGAGCACTTGACTAAAGCTGATGAAATGTTACATTCTGATGATTTTAAAATCCAGCTTAGAGTCACTGCATTGAGTACTAAACATCTACAAGGTCTTCATTCCAACACTCATGCAGAGCTACACAAGATTCAGGAGAACTTTATTAAACAGGAACAAGTTTGGAAACTTGATAAGAAAAAGTTCTTCCAACCTACCATTGACAGGGTTGCTTATATTGAGAAAACTCAAGAGAAGCAACAAGCTCAGATTGATCAAATTCTGACAAATCAAGCTTCTCAGCAATCGCAACTTACTGAAATCCAGACCTCAGTGGAATTACTTATCTCTCTTTTATTACCTGCTGATGCCAAAAAGGGGGAGAAGGTAATTAAGTCCAAATGCAAAACCAACAAGTCACTGCAAGGAAAGGATGATGGAAAAGATGACCAAGGAAACTCTGGAATGGGTGGTGGTCATAGTCAAGGTAGAAGGTTTACATCAAGACAAGCTAGTCACAGAACAAGTTCTGATACTGGGAAAAGAATAAGTTCAGCTGCTAGTAAAAGGATAAGTTCTGATGAACTTCTAGATCTTGATGAGGAAATGTCAAGACAGTTATTTCTTCAAGAAAATCCAGGGATGGACTTGGAAAGTTTAAAGGAAGAAGAAGCAAGACTTAAATCAGAGAAAGTCACATCTAAATCTGAAGCTTCTGGTAAAAAGTTACTTCCAAAACCTAAAGGCATTGTGATCAAAGAAAGGATACATACTGAAGAAACTTTGGCTAGATCACAACCACAGATAGATCCAAGATCCAAGGGTAAAGAAAAGGTTGGTGAACCTATCAAGCCTTATGTACCTCCTGAGGAAGAAGAAATTACTGATGGAAAAGATAATCTTGCTCTGACTTCAAGAAAAGTTCTTAAAACAACCTCTGACATGACTCAAGTTGTTCAGAGTCAAGAAATTGTAAGTTATGATATTCAGAAGAAGCAAGTAACCTCTGACAGTGCTCGAGTTAACTTGATATCAGAAAATAAATCTAAAACACTCCTACCAGGATTCACTAAAGCAAAACAGACTCAATCTTTGAAGACTACTTCGAGTGGTTTTGAAGCAAGAGTAGTTACTGGAAAGGAAGCTAGAGATAAAACTGGATTGGGAAGTGCTGATGAAAGAAGAGTACACAACACTACCGATGATCCAACTTCCTTGAGTGAACCAGGTATTGGAGCAACTCCTGAGAGATTGAATCAACTAGAATCTGTACAGATGGTTTACCATACCTTCTTGAAAGAATACATCATGTTGTATTTCATGACAGATGGTAGGGTTTATCATATAAGACAAAATGCCATTCCATTGAAGTATTTTGAAGAATTGGAGCATGTATTATTCTTACTTCAAGTGGATGACAGAATAATAGAGACTGCTGCAAACTACTTAAAGGAACAGATTCAGAGACAGAAAAGACTTTATTCTGTTAAGTCTGACAGCAGATATGTTCCAAAGTACAGAAATCACAATGGTGATATTGTTGATATGAAGCCTAATACTGCACAGATCAGAACATATCTTGGTATTAAGGGGCTTGAATTCAATCTAGAGTCTAATAAAGCTTATGTCATAAGACTAGATCGGGAGTTGAGAAAAGCAAAGATTAATGATCTCAGAGCTGCAATATTTCAAACTGGTGAAGATACTGCAGAGCTTAAGGATGTCAAACGGAGAATGATTGATGAACTCAGATATGCTGAGAAATGTTTGTTGAAGAATTATCTCAGAACAACTCCTGATATCAGAGAGATCAGAAAATGATGAAGCCAAGTCGAAGATCTACAACTGCTTGAATTCTGATATTTATACAGATTGAAGTTGTTATCAGAAGTTGAATTGGTAAAAACTTTAAGGACTGTAAGTTGTAGTTATCTTGTCTATTTCTCATGCATTTGTACTTAATGTTTTTTTGACATCATCAAATATCTGTTAAACTTGTATATTTTGTTAATTTACAAGTTGGGGGAGATTGTTAGATATATTTGATAATGTCATGGCTAATATGTTTTATGTTTAGATTTCAGATCTTATTTGAACAGAACAAATCAGTACTTAACTGATCAGTACTTATACTAGAAGTCAGAACTTAAGGGATATCAGTACTTATGTTATCAGGAGATAGATATCAGAACTTAAGTGCTGAAGGACGATCAGATGAGGACAGTAGCTGATTAAAGTTAAGAAGATCAAGATAAACATAAGAAGAGATATGCATGAAGAAGGAATTCCGTGAAGAATGGAATACTTGGAATAGAAGATATCTGATTGATATATTTTAGGAAGCAGAATTATATTCAATATCAATTAGCGATTATCTTGTAACTGTGTAGTATATAAACACAGACATAGGGTTTACACTAAAAGTGTTATCATTATCGAGAATATTATTTATTATAATCCTAGTAGCTCTCGTGATATTTTGTTCATCACTGAGAGATAACAGTTCCAGATTGTAACAGAGTTTATTGTTTAAATAAAGTTTGTTTTCTGTTACATAAGTTCTTGAAGTTTGATTTGATTGTAATAAGCACTGTATTCACCCCCTCTACAGTGAAAGTGTGACCTAACAGCGTATTTGACTTTACCTCGTTGGTCAACATCTCTTTTCCTTGAGTTCACATGCGGACTTCATCAGTCTCCGTCTTACCTTAGATGCTTGAATTTGCGAGCTTTCGCTATTTTACAACAACTTTCATTCCGTCATCATTCAAAATGAGTATACCTTCAAGTCCTTCCTGGAACGTCATTATGAATGATAACGTCTCTTCGTTTTGTCTTACACCTTCAGTTCTTAGAAATATTCTTTTCATTCGCCTGTACCAATAACTTTCTGTTCCTCTTATTTATTGAAAAGGGCGTACTCTTCTGGATAAAACCTCGCATATGTTTGCAGTAACATCACGCTACTTTTACTAAATTTCCAATTTCTATTAATGTCATTACTTCCTCCAAATTGCTAATTGCTTTGATCTTTGGTTCTGAAAATCATGTCAAAGTTTGACTCAATCTAATTGGAATCGATCTCCATTTAACTAACCATTAGTTGGTAAAATTGATTAATTAACTCTTTTAACTGATCAATTAAACCAAGTGAAGACTAGCTAACTGGAATCAAAGACCAATTTCACAATGTCGATTTGATCATAACATTCTTTCTCAAGAACCGAGATCGCAATCATTTGGAGTACTGATGAAAATGACCATATACTTCTTCCTCCTTAAATGTAGGGTAATTTCTGAAAAATTGGGCAGCACTTCCCCTATATCATTGACTACCGGTCGGAATCAAGCCGACACCATCATTCAATCAAAGCATTCACAATCATACCCATCCACTTCCATCAACCAAAATCATCAATTCCCACAATTCACCTTTGATCAGCTTCTGACTGGCATAACATATATCTTTTTAATTGGGACTGGGTCTGAAACCCACAATGATTAATATAACCATACCTTTCTCAATTCTTTTAGAATATTACGAATTGTCATTAATGAATTTATCTCGTTGTTTTTCAAGGATTTTATTTCGCGATTCTTTTAACTTATTTCTTGCCATTACCAATTGTGTACAGTTACTAAGAATTATGCCGCATCCTTCCACCAATCACAACAATCATCTATCTTGGACGATACACATTCAATTTCATTAACTAATCTGTTTATCTTTTAATAACCACGCACGGTTTTCATTACTATCATCGCAATCTGGTGGAAACTTAATCGTTTTATCGTTATTTCTTAAAAGGTTTCACAGTCGAGTCACCATTGCTTCATCTCTACGTATGGTTCCGCATCAAACTTTCATCACTGACCCGTGTATGAGCATTGAATCCACCATCACTTATTTACGCAAGTTAGAGAACTTCACAATTTCTTGAAGAGTATGTTCGAAGTTTGATTACATTTAAGATTTCTTCCATTTTGAATCTTCACGACAAATATCTTCCCGCGACGAAGGGATGTTTCACGTAGTAATTGCATGTCTGAATCATTGTTCAAAATTTCCTTGATCTTTGATCGTCGTCCCGATACTCGTTTGCTCCGTCTGACGCACACAATTTTACTTTCTTATTTTGTAATTAATCTATTTATTACAGTTCACTAACGATTCATTTTTCTTGTCGAAGTCTTCTGATTTGAAGTGTATCACGTTAACGTAATCTACCATACTGATGAGATCCCTGTAGCAAGAACAACTGTCTGACTTGATATCTTCGCCTTGTCCACATTTGTTGGTGTATCCATTTTTTCCTTGCTCGCAAATGTCCACCATTTATCGTTTTGCAGTCGTATCTATGTTCGTTGTATGATTCCACGTACCAACCTATTTTATTTCTTTTGAAATCGTCAGAGAACAGACTCTACGCAAGAAGAGAGTTTGTGAACATGATTTTGATTAAAAAAAATAGAATAAGGAATAACAATGCAACAACCGATTGGAAGAATTTGTAAATCAAAAAATTGAAGGAAGAAAAATGAGTGAAGAATGAGACAACCATATTCGTACTCAAGATGGCCAGCCTTTCATACTATATGGCATACACCACATGATTAGGTGGCGTTCCACCCGACTCTTTGTCATTTCGACAAAGCGTCATATCACAACACTGTTGTCTCAATCAGGAATCAAGAATTTGAGAAGAGAAACAATTCAGAAGGAATACAAGTAATTTTCTTTCGTTTTCATCTCCTATGATTTATCAACAGAAGAAGCTCATACGTATTCAAGAATCAAGAAGAACATATGCTATCGTATTAGAGGAAAGAATGTCAATGTTGATTGCCGTCCACGCTTCACTTATGTATGCCTTCAGAAACCATTCGAATGCGAGGTTCACTGTTTAGGTCACGTTATAACTTCGGAATGTTGTCTGGAAATGCCTTCACATCAAATATTTTATTGATTTGACCATAATTACATCCTTGCGAAATTTATAAACACTGCTTCGGATTCCATTTATGCCGCGTCAAATAACCATTGATCATGCAACGCCTCAATTTTGTTGATAAAAATACGATTATTTTCCAACCATTTAAGAGATTCTTCCATTTCCTTCAATCATCCTCCGTCCATTCGAATCACGAATCTCGTTAAATTTTAATAATTTTATAAATTGGATAAATAATATTTTAATATGTTGATTCAATTATTGATTTTATTAAACAATGTTTACTTTCATTTTTCACAACAAACTTTAAACCTGCTCCCTGCTGGTGGGTCTACTTAGCCCTTCGAATTAACCACACCGAGTCTAATTCCATTCTTCTTTTTAGGTCATTTTCTGTTTATAATAACAAGAACATAAACAGTAATTCGACAACCAGTTTGTAAAACTCATTTCATGCCAGAAATCTCTGGAAGTTGATTAAGGAAATCTTTTCTGAGATCTCATTTTAAAGTTTTAGAAATTAAATATTTGGTCATCATTACTATATAAGTTACTTTCTATTTTTATGACTTACCAATGAAATATATAATTAAAAGAATGTCCATATAAGGGTCTCCTCACTTTGGTACCTCTTCTATTTTTCCTTGAGTTTCGTTCACATTTATTAGCCGACGAAACTTCATTTACCGTTGTATATCATTTTATTCACAATTCCACAGCAACGCTGACATTTAGTACTGTTTTTGACATTCTTGTCGTTGTCCTTGACGTTATGCTTGCAATTACGCATGCGATTCGACGTTCGGTCTATAGATAGGGTCGCATCTTCTTGCTAGTCTTACCTACAACTATTAAGGTAGATATCATTCCTTGCGCAGCTCCCGATAAGTGATAAGAATCTTCTCGCAACGGTGGTGCCTTCAAAACGTGCAATGTTGGTTCTTTGTCAGCTTCCATCACTGGTTGCCTCCGGTGTGGAACTCATCCTAATACCTAATTCTAAGTTAGATCATACCAAAATTCACCTAGCATTCCTTTCACAAGTTCTCACAAGAATCAATCGCATTTTTCTCAAAACCGCATGAACAGTAGGGTAACATACCCCATCTCCATCGATCTGTCGATTCCTCATTACTGTAGGATCTAAGAATTCAATATACCTATAGCGTTGCAACATTCGCCTTACACTTTCTCAGCAATCCTATCTTACCAACTCCATATCGGATCTGCTAACCCTAATTCGCACTCAACTCAACTTAACCTGAGTATGCCTAGGGTCTTTCCTATCCTGTACGACCTATCATTCCTATATTACTCTCACCTATTCTTATTTCAGTGACCAATAAACTGCAGCTCTGATGCCAACTTGTAACAACCCAAATCCGGGGTCAAGATTTGGTGTCACAAAATAATCTTTACATAAAATAAAATAATAAACAAATAATCCCTTGAATCCGGATCGTTTACAGGTTATGGTATGAAACAAGAATCTAACCTTCTACAACTCACAACAACTAGAATACAAGTGTAATTACCTTTGAACTAATGCTCTTGTCATATTCTTCTAACTTCTTTAACCTCTCGTGGCGGAGATTTCTCTAACTTCTGCTGTATATCAAAGCTATTCACTTTTATCCTTGTCTGTTTCTGGCAGAAATAAGAATTTACAAAGCAAGAGTGAGCCAAAAATACCCAGCAAGTATATAATTTGAGTTTCAAGCATTAATACCAAAAGAAAACTTCCGGACAAAATTTTAAAACAATTTTAAACAATTCTATTTATTTGAGTGAATTGAGCGAATAAACGTTGGCTGTCACCAGCCTTTAACTATAAATCCAAAAGTGACAAATGATTCCCAGATTCATCCCCTGATTCAGGGTGTTGTCCGGTTTTTGTAATCATAAAACCTTTCGAGAGAGAATGCCGTTAATGGCGATCAACAACAAATTAGACTGGACACTAGTTCGCATCTATATCCTGCTGATCAGTCAGGATACAGTGCAGATCTATACCTACCTGTATAGATCCAGTCGGGTCCCCAGGCTCTACGGCCGATCTCAAGGCACCGGTCATGTTTCGGTCCTTAGGATTAAGTAAAACTTAATCCCCAAAGTATCACTATCCATCCCGTGGAGTATTTTGATATCAAATTATTTTGAATTCAAAACATCCCAACTCACGGTTCGCAAATAACCCGAAAGAATGGGTATTTGCTCAAGAGAGCAATTGAATTATAGGAATAAGAATAAAAGAACATGCATAATCAGAGTAATTGCAGCGAAATATAAAACAGTTAACTATTCTGAACTTAGAATAGGAGCGATGAAATAATTGCATTATTTTAAAAGAAAGTTAAGGAATACTTGCAGTATTTAAAAGAAAGTTCTAGAATACTTACCTCGATAAGCTTTAATCACTATTATCGGTCGACTTTTGGATTGCCTTGAGCGTTTGGCCTCATCGTCAAACCATTATTCTATTCTGGATACAACCCTATCCTTCGTGTCCTTCGATTGTAATCTTGTTGAATCTGATAACTAATCACTAGATCATTCCTAGTTCAACGTCATGTCTCGGTCTTCCGACTAGGACCTACAGGGTTGAAATACCCTAATTCAGATAATCGTTTCTCTTAACATAATACCACTATCGCTTCTACCCATATGATTTCATCACCCAACTCGTATTTATATGTATTATTGAAATACACATAACAATTATGATTCACATCTTTGAAACTCGGTTCGGTATTATTTTCGGAAAGTACGTATATTCGTTGTTTGAAAATAATAGGGTAATTAATTATAAAATATTTTTGTCACAATACACAACTAGGTTCGTATGATATAATTATTTACTTTCATTCGACATCTCCGATAATTATAGGGTACGTTCCCGTATTTTCGGAATTAATTTCCCGAAAATCGGGCAGCGTATCCTTTGTTTATCGGCCTACCGTCGAGCAATTCGATGTCAATCACAATCAAACAACCACATCCAATCCAATTTGCAATCCCAAACACCCGTACAACTTCAATTATTTATTATTATTGTCCCTACTTTTATGTTTTTGTTTGTATATTTCGTTTCACAATTAATGTTTACCGAACTAATTTTATTTAATTAATAAATGTAGGACTCAGATAAAAATCATCATCGCCCACCGTCGGCTCGCCAAGGCTCATCGCCGACGGCTATAAAATTCGCGGGTTTCCATTTATCGGACGTCCTACGCGAGTTTTATCGATTAACTTTCGGAATAATCAAAAATTACAATTAAAATTCGATAAATCACATAATATTTCATTCGAATTTTTCACCAAAAGCGAATTAAAAATCCGAACAACAGCAACACGAATCACAACAAGCAGAACCCACGCGCCTACGTGTTGCTACCGGAGCCGCCACACCTCTCGGAAATCCGAGAGGCGACAACAAACACAGGAAACACACCCATCACAAAATTACACAGACACAAACACGAATACACACACAAGTATGAACACACACACACGAAACAGAGACCAAATCAGAATTACTCAGGCCAAGTAATCGGAGTTATAATCGAAAATTCACCAGAGAAGAAGGAAACGGCCGGAAAAAGGGGCGGCCGGACTTACCGAAGTACAGAACACAGCAACACACCCACAAAACTCACACATACGCACATGAGTTACACACACGCACACCTGAATCATGCCCCACGCACCACCACTCTCTCGCCGGAAACGGAGAGGCGGTGATGGGGAGAAAACCTGAGAACACGGGGGATTGAACATGGAGGCGACAGGGAAAAAGGAAGAAACAGGGAAGGTGGGGGGGGAGAAATTGAGAGATACAGAGAGAGATTTGGAGAGGGGAGAGACGAAACCGAAGAGAGAAGAGAGAGACCTGAGCGATTGAGCTTGACAGGGAAAGATAAAAGGCTGTAAAAATGGTAAATATATTCGTATATATCTGATTATTACGTTTCTTATCCAAATTTAACATTGCACTCGTAATTTAAATGATACGGTTCGCGGATGAATAAATCGAAATAAATTTCAAATAAATCTCAGATTCCCTGGAATAATTTAAAGTTGATAAAATAGAAATTTCAAAATTTTTTAAATCATTTTCTAAAACGTGTCACGTGTCCGTATTCCACAATTTAAAGAACAAAAGTGCGATCGAGTAAAGGTCAGAAAATTTTCGAAATAATTTTAAAATTTCCAAAATATGTAAAGGTTAATAGAATAAAATTTTCATAATTTTTGAAACATTGGGGAATTAAATACTGATTTTACAATTAAATGCAAGTCAGGATAATCATTTAAAAATAAATAATCAATAAAAATATTGATTTCCAAATTTTAGAAATTCTAAAAATAATAAATAAAATTATAAAACAATAAAAATAATTTTAGAAATAATTTGAGCATTTATAAGAATAAATATTCAATAAAATCACTTTAAAAATGAATTAAGTTCATACAGCTCGATAATTAATTACAAAATTAATCTTCGCATCCAACAAATTACAAACAATTAATAATACAGAAAAACATAGCTGACAGAATCATCACATATTTTATTCATTTAATAATTCCATAATTACATTTACATATTGGATCCGAAAATAGATTACTTATCCGCTAAGTAACTAAAAAGACGATACGATTTTAATATCAGAATTGGATAATTATCAAAACAGAGATTTTTATAAAATAGTTTATACGAAAATGAGATAATAATGTCTAGCCTTTTGAGAATATGGATTTTTATCGATATATAAAATGATTTGCGTATCGAAAATTTCACACCGGGACTCGTACAGGTCAAACCGTACCCCGGACCGAAAAAGTCAAAACATGAAAAGTGTTCAGAATTATCAGATTAGGTTAGGAAGGAGTTTTCGGAAGAGTTTCGGGTTGTAAAACGCAAAAACGATTGAGGTGAGACGATTTCTGATTCTAAAAAGTAATTTTATTATCACGTGAAATAATCATTATTAATTCTATAAATCCTTATAAAATCATATGATAGTCCCAAAAATTACCAGAAAAATACCAAAATTATCTACATTTAATTCTGGATAATTAAAAATTAAAATATCTTATTTTTATTAAAAATAAACATCCCAATATTAATATCAATTATCAAATAATTCACCAAAATTCACATAAAATTCACATAATAATTATTTATTGATAAAAATAATTATATAATATTTCCTAGACGTTACAATAATCATGACTCACTACTCATCAAGGCAATCACAAGGTTATAAATAAAATGAACGCTAAACTCAAAATGACTGACAACACTTCAATTCTTATATGAGAGTTATTACATGGATTCATGCTTTTATTCACAATATCTAAACAATCCCAAATATGCTTATTTGATCGTGCAATGAGTGAAGTCCACAAAAGAATTATGCAATAATACCCATATAGGGAGCGTTAGGTTAGTGGATCCCAGACTATAAAAGCCTTAGGTCACTAGACACAAAGTCCCCTAAGAACTTAATAACTCGAGTATTAAAGAGCCCACTCGTGATCAATTATGCATCAACACATATTTTTTTTTCTTTTTCTTTCTTTCTTTTTTTTACATGATTTCTGAACGAGTGCTCGCTCCATCTCGCTCAACCCTAGACTACTCATATAAATATGAGCCGGCTACTAGCCATTTGACACCTAACCACAATAACTAGCAATGAAATCCAAATTTTTTTCTCCAATTTTTAAATATCCATGTTATGTTGCCATTAAGAGAATATCCTAAATTCTGAATATAAACAACAAGCGATTGAACCTCGTCAAACAAATAAGACATGATCATGATCTGGCACTCAAGCAACCTATAAGACCTAGTGAAATTTTTATTATTTCTAGCATGCAAATTAGCTCGATAGGACTTAACATCATTATATACGACATCACTACACTGGCATCAATATCACAAATCAATCAGAAAAAGTAAACTTAAGGGATCATGTTATAATGCAAATGCAACTATATGCAATATACTATCATGTAAAATAAAATAATAAAAAAAACTACATGACATGACAAATATGTAACTATATGAACTAAACTATCATGAATATATAAACTATATGAGACTCACACATAACATATATTCCTTAACTACCACCCCTAAACTTAAAATATTCACTGTCCTCAGTGAAGGTAATAGTAAGGAATCAGACACACCTACTCGGAATCAGGATCATCACCCTCAATGGGTGTTGTGTCAGGAGTGTCAGGCGGCGGGTACACAGAATCTTTACCGAACACTGGCCACTGGATGTCAACTCCTGTGGCTCTGAATGCTGTACCCAACGCCTGGGTAAGGTCCTGTGCAAACCGACTATGGATGTCATGCATCGCATCCATCCTCCTCATCAAGTGCCTATACTGCGTTGAACTCAAACCTGTACTGCCCTCAACATCCTGCTGCTGCTGTTGTGAAGGACCGGCTTCGCCCAATTGAGCTCTCCATGCTGCTCTGCTCGCCTGAGTCGTACCACCAGCATATGTCTGATCAGCCGGACGGCCACCCGGTAAGTGGTCATAGGAGTAACCAAGCCCCTTCTCATCCACCTTACCTCCTCCCCAATCCTGCATTACTGCGATTATCGAACTGTCAATCGGGGCACTAGAGATCTGTAGCTGCTCATGTGCGGGCCAATGAACTCCAACGACCACACACAGCTTCATCACAATCGATGCATACAGAATAGAACCTGTAGTGCTCCCTCGCAGAAACCTCAATATACCCTGATAAATCACAGACCCCAAGTCCACATAATCACTCTACAGAATACCCCATAATAGCTTTGCCCGGTCCACCGTAACATCATGCACATGTGATGAAGGCATAATGTTAACACAAATAAAAGAGTTCCATGCACGGGCATACCTGTTCATGCACGAGGCTGGGAAAGTGGCATACTCATTCGTGCCCCTCTTGAACTTCCAGTGAGTCTCAGGCACACACAACGTAGCAACAATCAAGTCCAAGTCAAAATCCTCTCCGGTCTTCATCACCCAATCATCCTGACCCTCCTACTTCTCGGGCTGGTTAATCACCCTCTGAATCGCATCTACGGTATAATCCACCATCAATCCCCTAACCACAGAATACCCGTTCTTCTCCGCCTTCGCGTTCGCGTAAAACTCGCGAACCATACTCATGGGCACAGCAGCTGGTGCCTCGCAAAAAATAATCTAACCCATCTCCACAATCATCTCAAGCAACTTACCATCCCTTTCCGATGGCAAAAAACCTCACTCCTTGGCTATGGGCTTTGAAAGAAGCCTCGTATACTCCGCCTCAGCCTCTAGAATAGCAAACCTAGGCCTCACACCCCCCATACTAGAAGAATCGGTGGTGTTGCTGCTAAATTGGGTTTGTTGTCTCTTGGGTGCCATTGAATTCGAATAAGTTTGAGGGAAATGATGTGTTTAAGAGAGATTTGTGTGTTTGAGAATTGAGAAGTAATGGAGAAGATTGTGTATAAGTGTGTGTATATATAGGGTTTAGGGATTAGTTATGGAAAAGAAGTGGAAATTGATTGTGGGAATAATGAGAATAATGGGGTGATTGAAACTGATCCGGAGAGGGAAATATGGAAGGTGGGAGAGGGAAATTCGGCTGGAATTGACTTTGTGTTTGAAATTTCTGTTTTTCTTATTTATTTTTTTCAGGCCCAGGGATCCAGCGCGGCCGCTCCGCCTGGCAGCGCGGCCGCTCCGCATGGCAGCGCGGGCGCGCCGTGCTACTGGAATTCCAGCGCGGCCGCCCCGCTTCTGAGTGCGGGCGCCCCATGCTACTGTAGTTGGCACTGAAATTTTTCTTTTTTTCTGATTTTTTTATAGTTTTCTCCTTGTTTTTATTCTTCATATATCTACTAATGTACAACAAACTTGGGTTGCCTCACAAGAAGCGCTTGGTTTACGTCGTTAGCTTGGCGTAGAATTCCTGAGATTAAGTTGATAATAAAATGGCACTAACCACCTCACGGTTTGTCGTATCCCCATAGCAATGCTTCAAACGTTGTCCATTTACCTTGAACGCTTGGCCTGGATCATTCTCAAAAATCTTCACCGCTCCATGTGGAAACACAGTTTTGATAACAAACGGCCCTGACCACCTCGACTTCAACTTTCCAGGAAAAAGACGGAGACGAGAGTTGAACAACAGAACTTGTTGCCCCGGCACAAATGATTTGAGCACTAGACCTCTATCGTGCCACCTCTTGACTTTCTCCTTATATATTTTGTTGTTCTCATACGCTTGAAGTCGAAACTCATCGAGTTCATTCAATTGAAGCATCCTTTTTCTTTCCAGCTGCATCCATATCAAGGTTCAACTTCTTCAAAGCCCAATATGCTTTATGCTCGAGCTCCACAGATAAATGACATCCCTTATTATAAATCAACTGAAATGGCGACATGCCTAGCAGAGTCTTGTATGCTGTTCGATACGCCCAAACAGCTGCATCCAGCTTCAAAGACCAATCATTCCTTGATGGACATACAACTTTCTCTAAAATACGCTTGATCATTCTGTTAGATACCTCAGCTTGACCATTAGTCTGAGGATGGTAGGCTATAGTAATGCGATGATTCATATTATATCGCTGCATCATAGTTGTGAACTTGTGATTGCAGAAATGCGATCCCTCGTCACTGATTGTGACTCTTGGAGTCCTAAATCTTGTGAATATCTGCTTATGAAGAAAATTAAGCACTACCTTTGCATCATTTGTCGGCAAATCCTTGACTTCAACCCATTTCGAGACATAATTGTTATTCCCAGTGAACTAACAATGAGATTTACAGAAGGGGGGTTGAATGTAAATCCCAAAACTTTTTCAAGTTTTGAGCAGTTTCTAGGCTATGTGTTTTGATGAACAAGTGTGTGTGAATTGCTTTGACCTAATGCAGACAGATATATATTCAAACACAAATATAAAGAACACAACAGACTTAAAAACTTTTCTGGTGGATTTGTTGTTCCACCAGAGATGTGTTATTTCAGAAAATCTGTGATTCAAAGAATTAAATCACAGCTGCTTCCTAGTACAAACTAGATGATTTTCTCTCTGGATTTTTCTAAACAGCTCTGGAAAATTCACCATCTAATTACTAGCTGCTACTTGGTTTATATATCACCAAGTTTATAAGTGAAGACAAAACTGTAAAATACAATTAAAAGATTCTTCACATGTTTCTTCTTCATTTCTCTATCCAATGCAATTTAGGTTTAGCTGTGAATCTTTGAATACTTCCTTGTTTGTACCAGAATGGAAATGCTGCATTTTCTTGATTCCTGCTAGAGGCTACCACATTCCAGTTTGTCTCTGTCAACCCATGTGCCTCTGTCAGCTTATAAATTGTCACTATCAACTGCTATTGAACTAAGCATCCGTTGAAGCTTTCATCCGTTGAAGCTTTATCCGTTGAAGCTTTATCCATTGATGCATTAGCAGTTGAAGCTTTATCCGTTGAATCACTCATCCGTTGATGGATGTTATCCGTTGAAGCTTTGGAGACATCCGTTAAAGCTTTATTTCTCATCCGTTGAAAGCCTTTAATATCAGTTGATACTACTTCACTTATACAAAATTACAAGGCATGAAATATTTACAATTAGCCCTCTTATTTACATATCCACTAGTAGTCAACATGACTGATAATTTCCTACAACATCTAAGAATTACAACTTAAATACAGAGAATGAAATGTGCTACAATACTAAACTTATTTCTAAGTAAAGCTACTCCTTCAACGGATAGCCAAAATGGTCTTATCCGTTGAGGCTATAAATACTAGATTTCTACTTAAGTGTTTTATTTAACTTATCATCAAACTAATACACATATTCCTAACAATCTCCCCCTATTTATGTCTACTAGAACTGTAGGCATAAATTTGGGTTTATCTTGATGATAACAAAACACTTATCAAACATATGAACTGAAATAAAGTAGAAATTCAAAAGTGCTGCAAAAATGTGTATACTGAGATATAATTGAAGAATTACATTGTTTCTAAGGGTGCTCCTTTAGCCTGAGCAGATTAATTCCTTTTTCTTTGATCCCTTGTTTTCTTCCCTAGCCTCCTGTCATTCTCCTCTATTTGGAGTTGGAGTTGTCTGTAGAATTCAGCTTCATCTTCTTCATTGATGTCCAACTTAGATTGCATATCCTTGAGAGTTTCATTACTTACAATCTTGAGCTGATCTTCAAGTCTGAAAAATCTTCTGACTCCTTTATTGTCTCTGAACTCCATCAACCAATGATGTGATTTATGAACTGTAATTCCTCTCTCTGGGATGAGTAATATTCTAGGCAAGGCATTGGGCTCCCACCAAGTTTTTCTTATGTTGGCAATCTTGTTGAGAATCTCAGTTTTGGCAGTCTTGGTAAAGCCAGAATCCCTTTTTATAGCAGAGTAGACTCTAACCAAGGTAGAATAGCCTTCATTCAGAATTTTGTAAAGAGGCCAAGTCCTTTCCCCACTTCCTTTATATTTGAACACTAGTCTTTCTGGAAGCTGTCTGTAGGCATCTATTCCCCTTACTTCCTCCAGCTCATCCAGATAGAGTTCAATGTCTGTAAATTCATTTATGTCACAAATGTGAACATAATCATCCTTTGAGGCTTGTGGCTTAGGCTTAGGCTTCTGAGTAAATTTGATTGAGGTTAGAGGAGGTGTTGATTTGATTTTTCTTTTCTGTTTCTTTGATGGTGGAGAAGTGGTTAAGAAAGTGGGCAATTTGATGGTGTCCCAATCAATTGGTTCCTCCTTGGGAGTGATTGTTTCACCATGGATGTTTATGAAGGGGTCAGGCACAATGGGTTCAGGAATAGAAGGTAGTGGTTTGGATTTTGATTGGGTTTCTTCAGTTTTATCTACAATCTTCCTTTTTGCATTGGCCTTCTTTCTGTTCCCTTTCTGCCATTCCTTTCTTTCCTTGCTTTTTTCTTCCACATCATCATTAAGCATGTCCCCCATACCTACATCTTCACCCTTGTCTTCAATTTCTTTCTTTTCTTCAGCTTGACTTGACTTTAGCTGTTTTTCAAGCTTTGCTTGTGCTCTTTTGTCAGCCTTTAGATTTTTAGCTTCTTCCTTCAACCTTCTGGCTTCTTTCCTCTTGGCTATTGAGAATTTGGGATGTCCTTGTATCACACATATACTCTTTCCCTCTCTAAAGATAATAGCCATGTTCATTCTTTCAACCACATCCTTGGTCTCCTTGTGCTTCATGATATTACCACCCAAAACCTTGTCTTCATCAGGCTTTGGAAGAGGAAAATCCACTCCTTTCAACTGAACAAGGCTCGGAGGGTTCTTTGTAGAGTCCTTATTGGATCTGTTATTGGGCTTGAGAACCATAGGTTTCAGATTCTTGGAAGAAGTCTCTCCAACCTTATTCCTCCTTTCTGGCTTGAGCTCCATAATGATTGGCTCCACCTTTGTGCTATGCTTCACAGATTGTGATTTTGAAGTTGTAGAACCAAAAATTTGTTGCATCCTTTCATCAATTTTCCTCCTTTGCTCTTTGACTTTCATCTCAGCTGCTGCTATCTGGATTAGATCAATTTCATCAAGCTTTCCTTTGATTTGAAATATTGGAGAAGTGATGATGGCAGGAACTAGCACTTTAGATATTTGAACTTTTGTTGATGGCTCTCCTTCCCCTTCCCCTTTATTCTCCCCCTTTTTGTTATCATCAAGGATATGGGTCAAGCCTTGTGCTTTTGCCAGCTGCAATAGTAGATGTTTCTGAGATTGTTGATTTTGAAGAATGGTGACCACAGAGTCTTCAATGACTTGAACTCTGTTTTCCAACTTGGCCAGCCTCTTGTCAGCATTAGATTCTCTCCTCAATCTCAGCAACAAATCTTGCATTGTACCATAAGGCATGACTGAATCCAACTTCTCGGAATTGTAGGATTTCAGATCAGCAATATCCTTTTTGAGTTCATCCACACTCAAATTCTATCTGATGTGCTGCAACTGCTAGAGATGTAGAGAGTCTAGATGAGCTTGAAGAATAGCCTTGGTACCAGCATCTGTAGTCTCTTGAAGGGCCTTTTGAATAGCCATAACTTGCTTGACCAAAGCTACACCAAACTGTCCTGGTGTAGATTTCTTTGTCCATGCCCATTCAGGCAAATCTGGAACAGAACTTGGGCCTGCATCTCCCCCTAAGTTCATTCTCCCATCCAAAGAAATAGAGTCATCATCATTAGAATTTACTTCAAATTCTTCAGATGGCTCACCAGCTTGAGAAGGTATCCTATTAACAGCAGCTTTATCTCTTTGAAGAGATTCTGAAGTGTGCACTATGTTCAAAGTCTGCTCTGCTTCCACATTGCCCTGAGCAGCCAACAGTTGATAGGTTGAAACAGTTGGAGTAAAAGTGTCAGCATCCAAGGAAATGTTATCAATTTCAGCTTTGTAAAGTTGCTGAAATTGTCTTCCCTTTTCAGCATCATCCACAATTATTGACTCACTAGCAATGGCTGGATCCACCCTTATAGCTTCTGTACCTGCTTTTCTCTCATTTTCTCTATATTCTTGCATCAGGGGCTCCCCCTGGCTCACACACACCCTCACACCCTCACCCTCACCTACTAAGGTGGCACTCCCCTCACTCACTTTTTCCATGCTGGAAGAAATAGCATGCATAGTTTGACTCTCAACCTCTCCTTTTGCCTGGGAGTAACCCAGCCTCTCACTCAAATTATCACTCCCTTCCCTCAATCCTAGAAGTGATTGTACAGTAACCATGTCTTCTACACTTGGAATTGATTCAGTTATATGTGTAGAGACCATCAACGGATAGGGAGTATCCGTTGAAGGGGAAACTGATGATATCAACGGATAACTGCTGTTAAGCTTATTCGTCGAAGAACAACCACTTGTCAACGGAAGGGAGATATCCGTTGAAGAAGGAAAATACGTAGATATTGAAAGTGACATAATTGTTGAATCTGTGTGAATTGATTTTAAGTGAGGTGACACAGATTCTTCAACTAAGTCTGAAAGAATTGGCTGATGATCCAACAAATCATCTAAAAGATGATGATCACCAAGATTTGAGTGGGGCTCCTCCCTGAGTTTTAAAGAGGGAGAATCAGGAATTGATGTGAATATCATATCCACATCCAGAGATGGTGATGGAGAATTTGGTGATTGATGTGTGTCTATTATGAGAGAATGGGGCTGTGACTCCACATTTGTTGGAGCCACATCAAGCTGAATTTGAGAAGGCAAAGATACAGGTGGATGTATCTGTGCAGTGTGTGCCCCCTGTGTTGAAACTAGGGTTTTAGCCTTCTTTCTTCTTGGAAAGGCTTTGATAGGTGAATGTGTGGCTTCAGTGTCCCTCCCTCTTTTGTTTTGTGTCCCTGGTTGGGGACTATTTTCAATAGCTACATCCTTTTGGGAGGATGCAACTAGGAATGTGTTTGACTCCTTTTGAACCACCACAGTCTTTTGAGAAACTGTGGCTTGGCTGGCTAGGGTACCACTCACCTCTCCCACCTTATCCTGGGGGGTTTCTTGATGTTCACCCCTCCCCTCACCACTCACACCCTGTTCACTCCCTTCAGGGTTTATGGTAGTTGTTAAAACTGTTGTCTTTTGAGAAACAACAGAGGTGGTTTTCTTTGACTTGTATTTTAGAATTTTAGGTTTGGTGGCTTTGGTAGGAATCTGTTGGGACAAAGACACAGATTCCATTGCCACTCTAGAAGGCAAAGAAACAATGGGGTTGGAAGAGGTAGGAGTTGTAGAAGTATTTACCTCACTTACCTGAGGTGCATTCATTATTGGCAAATATACCAATGGCACCTGGCTGTTGAGGTTAATTCTTAAAAGGTCTGCAAGGACCCTTTTCTCTTGTGCCCAGCATTTGAGTTTATTGCTCTCATTAGTTATGACCAAACCTTCAGCAACATGGTTAGCCAATAACATAAAGAATCTAGCATAGTAGATGTTATGAGGTCTATTAGCTTTGTTACCTAACCTGGAACCTAATTCTAGCATGACATAGTTGCTAAAATTAAAGTACCTATCAGAAACTAGCATATAGAGCATATTATTAAGAGATGAAGTTATGGCATCAAAATTGCTAATCTTCCCAGAGAAAACCTTGATAAAGGCATCTCCAAGAAAACTCCATTCTTTCCTAAGGCCCTTTCTTCTAATGCTCCCTAAACTAGCAGAATCAAAAGAATAGCCTATGGAATCTAACATAGCAGATACATCATTATCAGTGTGTGGTTTCATGGCATTATTCTCAGGTAGCTTAAAGCAGGACTGTATATCATCACAGTTAATACAGTAATCCTTACCTTTGAGAGAGAAAGCAATGGTCATATCTGTGGAGTTGAACTCTGCAGTTGTCCAAATCTCCTCAATTACCTCACAATAGATAGTTGGGGCTTCCAACATTGCATAGCTTAGTTTGCAGTTCTTGATGAAGTCCATCATCTTGTGATAATCTGAGTGGGCTTCATTCTTTTCCACCAAGGCTACGAAATTGTTCGTTTCATAAACAAAGCCAGACTGAGACATAATCTTGACTACTGGTACCATTGTTGTGAGTAGAGGTTGCAGAGAAAAGATTGAGAGTTTTGGGAGTGAAAAAGAGTAAAAATTGCAAGAAAGCGTAAAGTGAAAATAAGAATTCAATGGGCTTTTATACTTTCTCGAATTAAAACGTAAATAACATGATTAAATGATACTTTTAAGTAAATTACAGCCGTTTGAGAACAAAGAAAACTATAAAAATTCTGAAAACTCCCTTTAATACAAATACGTACAACTGTGTATATATGTATCAACGGTTAAGTAAACGAATGAACGGCTGTGACTCACTTAAGGTAACTGATGTGACACTTCAACGGATGAGGTAAATAGTTATCCGTTGAAGATTAACACTGTTTTTATCCGTTGAAGGATAAAATTACCAGAAATGTATTTGTCTTTCAACGGATAATAAACATCCGTTGATAGAACAATTTTGGCTTTCAACGGATAGGGAATATCCATTGATAGAATAAACTTTACTTAAAGCCAACTTTGTTCTTGCCACAAATTCATTTCAGGCTCCAAAGCAGATTATAATGAGGACATGAATTTATGAATAATTAAGCATACCTAGCTCAGTTACTAATATTGTGAATGTTGATTCATCAAGTGGCTTGGTAAATGTCTGCAATCTACTTTTCACTTGGAACAAAATGAAGTTCCACTGTACCTTTCATCACATGTTCCCTTATGAAGTGGTACTTGATGTCAATGTGCTTGGTTCTTGAGTGCTGCACTGGATTTTCAGTAATGGCAATGACACTTGTGTTGTCACAAAATATAGGAATTTTGTCAACTGTTAGACCATAGTCAAATAGTTGATTCCTCATCCACAGTATCTGTGAACAGCAATTACCAGCAACAATGTACTCAGCTTCAGCTGTTGATGTTGAAATAGAATTTTGCTTCTTGCTGAACCATGACACAAGTTTATTCCCTAGAAATTGACAGGTGCCAGTTGTGCTTTTCCTGTCTATTTTGCAACCTGCATAATCTGCATCTGAGTAGCCAATTAGATCAAAACCAGATTCTCTAGGGTACTAAATTCCTAGATTTAGAGTCCCTTTGAGATATCTAAAAATCCTTTTAATAGCCACTAAGTGAGACTCTTTAGGGTCAGCTTGAAATCTAGCACAGAGACATGTAGAAAACATTATATCAGGTCTACTAGCAGTTAAATATAAAAGTGAGCCAAGCATGCCTTTATAACTTGAAATGTCTACATACTTTTCAGCCTTGTTTAATTCAAGTTTGGTGGCAGTGGTCATGGGAGTTTTTGCAGATGAACAATCCATTAAGTCAAACTTCTTTAAAAGATCATAAATATATTTAGTTTGACTAATGAAAATTCCACCACTAACTTGTTTAACATGTAAACCAAGAAAATAAGTTAGCTCTCCCATCATGCTCATTTCATATTTACTTTGCATTAATTTAGCAAACTTTTTACAAAGCTTATCATCTGTAAAACCAAATATAATATCATCTACATAAATTTGAACAAGTATTGTGGAGCCATTAACATTTCTAAAGAAAAGAGTTTTGTCAACAGTACCTCTTGTGAAGTGATTATCTAGAAGAAATTTTGACAAAGTCTCATACCAGGCTCTAGGTGCTTGCTTTAGTCCATAGAGTGCTTTCAACAGATAATACACATAGTCTGGAAAATTTGGATCTTCAAATCCTAGAGGTTGGCTTACATAAACTTCTTCCTCCAATTCCCCATTCAGAAATGTACTCTTGACATCCATTTGATAGACCTTGAAATTTGCATGGGCTGCATAGGCTAGAAAGATTCTGATGGCTTCAAGTCTGGCAACTGGAGCAAATGTCTCATCAAAATCTATTCCCTCTTGTTGAGAATAGCCTTTAGCAATCAATCTTGCTTTATTCCTTATGACAATGCCATTTTCATCCATCTTGTTTCTGAATACCCATTTTGTGTCAATAGAACTCTTGTTCTTTGGCTTGGGTACCAGCTTCCATACTTTGTTCCTTTCAAATTGGTTTAGCTCCTCTTGCATTGCTAAAATCCAATCTGGATCCAATAGAGCTTCTTCCACTCTCTTAGGTTCCTCCTGTGATAGAAAGCTACTATACAGACATTCATTTTGAGTAGCCCTTCTAGTTTGCACTTTAGATGTAGCATCACCAATGATCAGTTCAAAAGGGTGATTCTTGGTCCATTTCCTTTGAGGTGGTAGATTAGCTCTAGATGAGGTTGCCTCAGTATTGTCATGATGTGAGATAGAATGTTGATTCGTTGAAACTCCCCCTGAGTTGCTGATCCTTTGAAAGGAATTGGGAGTTCTATCAACTGATGAAGTGAAATGATTATTCGTTGACAGACTGTGATCAACGGATGCTTCATTATGAACTTCAACGGATGATGCACTTTGTCTTTCAACGGATGCTGCATTGCTTCTATCAACAGAAGCTGAATTATGACTTTCAACGGATGTAGCATTCTGTGCATTATCCAAAGGCAGATTTTGAATTCTTTTCGAGGTGCCTTCTCCATCATTCTCATCTTCACTATCATCACAATATATCTCAATGTTGTCAAATTTGAGTCCTTCATGATGTCCCTCATCTGTTAGTCCATCAATCTTTTTATCATCAAACACAACATGCACATATTTCATGACAATGTTGGTTCTTAGAGTGTAGACCCTATATGATTTTCCAGCAGAATAACCAACAAATATTCCTTCATCAGCCTTTGCATCAAACTTCCCTTTGTGATCAGGTTGATTCCTTAGAATGTAGCATTTGCAACCAAAGACATGCAGAAATTTTAAAGTTGGTTTTCTTCTCTTGAACAATTGATAGGAAGTCATGCCTTTTGCCTGATTAATTAGAGAAATATTCTGAGTGTAACATGCACAGTTAACAGCCTCAGCCCAAAAGTATGTTGGGAGCTTTGACTCTTCAAGCATTGTTCTTGCAGCTTCAATTAGTGATCTGTTCTTCCTTTCCACCACACCATTTTATTGTGGAGTCCTTGGAGCTGCGAACTCATGCATGATCCCATTTTCTTCACAGAACAACTTCATGGTTGAATTCTTGAACTCAGTTCCATTGTCACTCCTGATATTCTTTACTTTGAAATCTGGATGATTGTTGACTTGCTTGATATGATTGATAATGATTTCACTAGCTTCATCCTTTGATCCAAGAAAGTAAGTCCATGAAAACTTTGAGAAATCATCTACAATCACTAGGCAATATCTTTTTCTTGAAATTGACAATACATTGACTGGTCCAAAAAGATCCATGTAAAACAGTTGTAATGGTTCATCAATTGCTGATTCAAGCTTCTTACTGAATGATGCTTTCTTTTACTTTCCTTTTTAACAAGCATCACACAGCCCATCCCTTGTGAATTCCACTAGAGGCATTCCTCTAACTAAGTCCTTTTTGACTAGATCATTCATTTTCTTGAAATTCAAATGGGACAGTTTCTTGTGCCATAACCAACTTTCATCTGGACTTGCTTTGCTGAGAAGACAAGTAATTGATTCTGAATCTGTAGAGTTGAAGTCAGCTAAGTACACATTCCCTTTTCTAACTCCAGTTAGAACCACTTTGTTGTCCTTCTTACTTGTGACAACACAGGCTTCAGAATTGAAGGAAACAGTATTCCCTCTGTCACATAGTTGACTGATGCTCAATAGATTGTGTTTGAGACCATCAACTAATGCAACTTCATCAATGATGACATTTTCTTTTGAAATCAAGCCATATCCCATAGTGAACCCTTTGCTGTCATCTCCAAAGGTTATGCTAGGGCCAGCTCTCTCCTTGAACTCTGTGAGCAGGGTGAAATCTCCTGTCATGTGTCTTGAACAACCACTATCCAAGTACCATAGATTCCTTCTTTTTCCCTGCACACAATAAAATCAATCAAGTTGATTTTGGTACCCAAGTTTCCTTGGGTCCAGCCTTGTTAGTCTTTTTCCTAGACTTCATTCCTCCTGCATCTTTTGACTTAGGTAACTTTGGGTCAGCCTTGGTCTCAGATGTAGTTGATTGAAGTGTAGGGTTAGTCATAGAATCATTTAGCACATTTGATTGAATTTGATAAGGCATAGATTGTGCAAACATATTATTCCACATAGGCATGTTGTATGGCATCTGAGGCATACTGAATGCAGTAAAATAAGGATTATTAACACATGGCATGTTTGCAAAATGTGCATGATGTAACACCCCCAAATCCGGGGTCGGGGATTCGGGTTATCACGAGTTCTGTTTCCCTTATCAATACTTAATCTTAATAAACAATCAACTACTCCGTACTGTGACCCCACAATACACACACACACCACAAGTTATAGTCTCAGAGATGAATATCCAAAAATAACACAAGTCATTTTATTCCACAATTATAAACCATTTCACCATAAAAAGGGTTTTTGAATAATTTACATATTCTTTGCCATTATTACAATTCCTAAATATACATAAGTCTGGCACAACAAAAGTAGAAAGCCTAGCCTACTGGTAGCTCCTACCTCAGCTACAATGACATCAACGCCTACAGGAAACTGCGAAATATTTCCTATCCGCTCACGAATTGGGAGCTTGGTCCTGTTTATCTTATCTATCTGCTGTTGTGTGATGAAAGAAGAAAGCAAGGGTGAGCAACAAGCCCACCAAAATAATATGTATAATAATTAACAATATATGAGCATTCTCATAGTATTCATGAAAGTCTTGGTCAAGAAGAAATGAACCAAGTTGATATCTTAACGTGACAAGTCGTAAAATATTCAGTATATATATACATATATACTACTCAAAATCTTTGAAATCCTCTGACATGTATAATGTACACAGAGTTCCAGTTTATAACTGTATAAAAATATCGTTGTAAGGTGATCTCATATATCTAACCTTGTCTCAACGTTTTTGTGAAAATCTTTGTCATGCATAAGATAATCATTAACCAGATATAAGTTGAAAAGATGAAGTTACAAGATACTCCAATATACTTATATATTTTCTGAATACTACTTGAACTACCACCGTTCAAGTTATAATTAGTTTCAAAAGTTCATCACATAGATGAGAATACAAGATAAGATTTGAATAGATTCAATCTTTAAAATATCATTCAAAAGAAATAAAGTTACGAGATACTTCATTAACTCCCGATATATATCCATATATATCTCTCATACATTTCCTGAAAACCTCTGTCATATAAAGTATGAACAGAGTTGTAATATCCAATGAATTTGGAAAGAAAAGAATTTTGGCATAAACCCGATACCTTGCTGATCAGGCAAAGATACCAATAAGTAACTTTTTCTACTAGTAGATGGATGAATCCCCCACCGGTCATCACCCTGGCCTCATTAGGACCTTGTGCTGGACCGCCACCCGGCCTCTTACGCGTTGATGGACTGCCACCCAGCCACTTACACTTTGATAGACCGTACCCCGGTCTGTCGCTTATGCCAACTCAATTAGATGGGCTTAATTCCCGAACGTTGGGTAAGTAATCAATTCATTTGTCAAAACAACAACCTCGTTGTGAATATAAAATACACCACAGAGCTGGATCCCTCAGGTTTTGAGCGAGTATTTAAATCCCCTTCGAAAGGATGATCTTAAATATAAAAATGAGTTTTGGGATCCGCCCTAACTTTTAAAAATCATTTTGAAGACTCGAAAATATTTTTAAGAATGTTTGGAGTAATGCTGATTTAATAAAATAAATCAGTCCCAATATATTTAGAAAATATCTGAATATTATTATTTAAATAATATTCCCATAAAGAATAATCCTTATAAAAATAATTGAAGTAGAAGTTTTAAAAACTCATACTTGAAATGAATAAAGAATAACCAAAGATATATTTATACGAAAGTAAGATCTTTATTTGAATATTCGAAAATAAGTTTAATTATCGAAACACTATTCTTTAATAAAATAAAGAATATTATTTAATAAAATAAGCGGAGTCATAAGTCCTTGAATGAATATTCAAAAATAATATTCATTAAATAAAGTAAGCGGAGTCATAAGTCCTCGAATGAATATTCAAAATAATATTCATTAAATAATGTAAGCGGAGTCATAAGTCCTTGAATGAATATTCAAAATAATGTTCATTAAATAAAATAAAGTTATCGAATAAACCTTATTCGATTAATAGTTTTGAAAACTATATATATATATAAATATATATAATATACTCGGGAACATCGACTCCTGGTTTTAGAAAATGTTCACCTTTGGGTCCCCTATACTAAGGGTATACGCAATTACTACTTATCTCTAGCATAGGTATTATGCAACTATAAGCATTGGAATCAACAGATAGATATCAAGATTACGAAACAGACATGCATATATCCCATATCAGCAAGCTCCAATATATCACAAAATTTGCTAATTAACCATCATGCATCTATCACAAGATAATGCATATACATATATACATTACAACAACAGTATAACGGGTAGAAAACTTGCCTGAGTGTTCCCGGATAGACTTAAGCTTAGAGTGGGTCCGATAACCTATGAACAATAACATAAGTCGGAATTAAACCCCGGTCGCTTAAGAAACTAGACTTTAACCAATTGAACCTTAATGTTCGCTTATGGTAACTTCTACGCTTAACGAATCACATAAGTCGTTCGAGTACCCTCGGCTCCACCATTTTTAATAAATTAACCATTAAGAATTTTAAGGCGATTCTTTCGCGAGTACTCTACCAACTGTCTAATACACTTTACATAATTGTTTCATACTCCAATTAGTCATTTAAGGGCCTTAACCAAGGTTTCAAAGTAAGGTGAGGGGTAATGGTTCGTTCGCGAAACGCCGTTACTTAAAACGGTCATTTCTCCTAAACCGTACATCGGATTTAAGCGAACTACATATCAAAACGAAGCTCGTAACATGAACTATCTAATCATGGAAATGGTCAAAACCTAACAGTGAGTTTAAGGTTCCTGATGTTAAGAACAAAAGCAGTCTAAGGTAAATCGGGCATTACGACGGCTATGTTTATGCGATTACCAAATTTGTACAACTCCAATTCAATCCACAATCAATCCCACAATCATTACTACAACCAAACTCCATCCATACTCTACTACAACAGCCCCAACATCTCAAGATTTCCAATTTATACTACTCTCAATCATGAACTAAAAGCTTATACTTAAGTTTCATTAACTCTAAACAAGATTCAATCATCCAAATTGCCACAAACCCAACCAAAATTTAAACACACAAGCATCATACTTCTCATGAAATATATTAATCAAAACCACTCCTAAATATTCAAAGTAAAACTAGGGTTTGAAGTTTTATACCTTCCTTGAAGCTTTTAATCCATGAAAGATCTTTGGAATGCCCATGGAAGCCTTTATATATGCTTAAGCTACCTTGACCTTACAAATAAAATCAAGAATCAAAAATTTATTCTTGAAAGTTACTATTCACCCTAAACTAAAATGATTTGTTTGAGATAGAAAACCTTTGATTCAAGCACTCAAACTACTTGCTCTTCTTAGTTATGAAATATAGGATCCAAAGAAACAAACCTCTTGAATTATGATTGAGTGGAGCTTGGGTTTGGAAATTTTTTTTCTTGTTTTTCTTCACAAAACCGTGAGCAAGGAGATGGGGGGAAGAGAAATGAATGTGTTTGCTTGGTTGCTTTGTTTTTGTTGTTAATTAACCTTTTACCATGGTAAAATTTGTGTGGCTTATAATCAACCAACAATTCCTTCCCATTGTGTCATGCTTATGTCATCCTCTTATGTCATCTTCCCACACTTGTCTTCTTCTTGTTGGTGTGATGACATCATCATCACTAACCTCTTTGATTAACTCCTAATTACTTGGCTAATGATCGCTGATCTGTTATACGGTTCACTTAACTTTCGTTTTCGTTTATCTTTTGAGGGATCATACCCGGGATCTTATTACTTGGGTTCGCTTAACCTTTCTCAATACATTATATTCCTTTTATGATCCTCTCTTATAATCCTTGAATTTAAATCCTTTTTATCCTGTTACCTTATACTCAATTCTTTCGGTATCTGGTGGATTTTCGGGAAAAATCAAAGTGTTCGAATTTGGATTCTGACGATCTTTACATATACTTATATACCATATAGAGTACTAATAAGATCTCAGAATAACAATAAAAGAACCCCTACAAAGTGTGATATGAAAAGTTTTCTTATTCAGCATAATCAGTAAAATCACTATTCATAAGGGTTACAAAAAGTCCAAAATTTTGGGGTTATTACAGTCTCCCCTCCTTAAAAGGATTCCGTCCCGGAATCAGATAGAAACTGAATAGGGATGCTCTCTTAGCATTGCACTTTCTAAGTCTCAAGTAAATTTTCCCACATTGTGGTTCTACCACCAAACTCTGCCTAGTTTGATAACCCTTCTCCTAAGCACTTGTTCCTTTTCGATCTATAACCCTTTCTGGTTGCTCCATATAGGTTACGTCTGGTTGCATGCCTATGCGCTCATATGCCCCTATTTGTCTGGCATCCAAATTATACTTCCTTAACATTGATACGTGGAACACGTTATGAACTTGGTACATGTTCGGGGGTAGGGATAGCTCATATGCTAACTTCCCAATACTTCTTAATATATCCAAGGGTCCAATAATTCGTGGGCTTAGCTTTCCTTTCTTTCCGAACTACATCCATCATTTTCCAAAGGAATACCTATAACAACACTAGGTCCCCTACTTGCTACTCTTTGTCATTTCGTGTCAAATCAACATACTTCGTGTGTCCATCTTGGGCTACTACCAGCCGTCCTTTGATTAGATCTATTATATACTTGGTACTTTGGACTACTGCGGGTCCGAGCATCTTGCGTTAGAGCAACTTCATCCTAACATAAGGGAGATCGACATTGTCTTCCCTCAAGGATCTCATAAGGAGATATCTCGATACCTGACATACGATCTATTGTCGTGAGAAAAATCAATCCACGTTAAGTGATCATTACAAATTCTTTCAAGTCTATTGCACATAATTTCATCATAGCTTCTAGCACTATAGCTTTTGCTTCTCAATACCCCTTCTTTTCCAGTTAGTAATCGTTACTATCTTCCGTACAGGATACTATTCTAGATATACCTTTACTCGCTAGAGTTTTATAACCTCTTAATAATCGCGTCAACCTTAGTATCACGGACGTGTTAGAATCGGAATACCACCTTACTTGGTACCACTTCATCTCTAGCTGCCTCCATCTTCGAAAGCTTGGTCCTTCGTGTAGAAGTAAAAGAATTTATTAAGAGATCACTATGATCATGAACACTTGTTCTATTGCATAGTTAGTATAGAAGGTGGCCAACCTTTAGTACTTGACAAGCAATTAAACAACATGTGGTATCCTACTAGGCTTCTATCATACAAATAGATAGTCATTCAGCAATACCTCCCCTTCTGGAAGGGTTGTTCTTCTCAGCTTATATGAAATGAAAAGGAGAGAAAAGAACGAATTGAAGAGAATTGTATATATATAAAAATATACTGCCACAAAATATCTGGCTTGGAATCTACCTCTGAACTATAGAGGTTTGTCATAGGAGAACAAAACATATATGTATATATATCAACATCAAGTATTATAGCATCGCATTTCACATGCCTAAATATTTATGCTATTCCGTCCATCATTCTATGGACCCATGCTCTTGCTCGAGCTCATAAACACTCACCATTGAAACTCCATTGACAACAAAAATCGAATCTGGGATTTCATTCTAGACATCATCGTTACTAGAATTCTATGCTTGCACCGCAACCTTCCTCGTATAGTAATACGACTCTCTATTGATATGAAGGAATAAGTATTCAATAGGTAGATAATCTACTTAATTAGTCTATCAATGATAACTTATACACCACCACGACCCGATTAGTGGTACTCAATCTCAACATCCATTCTAATACAACTCTCACGGTTGTAAGTAATCGGCTCATTACTCATAGAATCATTCCTGCATTACTATGGTCCACCGTTGACCTACTGTAGTCGTTCGTTTTCCATGAAGTCTTAATAGCTAACCATACGGAGTCCATACCTGCCGTATCAGATTCTTTTGAGGAGGTAACATAATTACCATTCATGATTCATGAAGAACACTCTAGATCCTGATGTACATACTGTTAGTGTATACTGAAAATATTTATTTGAAGTATGTACATTTATTTCTGGCCAGTTTATTTGAGAATCATTTGAATGTTTACATGTTGTCTAATATTATATTTTGTGAACAATCTAGTATCAAGTGGGATACAGAATATTAGATTGTTAAATACGGTTATATAATATAATAAGGTTCACAACACAGGTGGTGTTGGACAATCCACTGGTATGGTTGTAGTATTATTTAGATTAGTTTATATTGACTAATAAATAATACTAGTATACTTTGTGTATATTGAACAGGATCAAATTTAGAATTGTTCCCTTAATACTGATTAAGAAGGAGAACTAAGATTCTATGTTATTATTAATGCTTAGGTTCTTAATCCGGAAATAGTAATTGACACGTGTATATTATTTACATGCTTTGATTTATATATGAAATAATTCTTTTGAATTATATCATTATATTTTGGGTGATGGAATTATATACATGGTGGATATTATTTATTGAAGGAATCCATGTCCTGATAATATTCGGGTTAATGATGTCCCCTTGAAAGCTCAAAAAGATTTAATTATGTGAAACCCTGCAGGTGGAATTTATTCTGGCATAATTAAATAAAGGGTGAGTGGATGATCAAGGATAAAAGATATTAATTAAATAAATTATCAGTAATTTATTTAATTAATGGACATATGATATTTTAAACATGGGGAATTTAATAAGCAAATAATATTGGAACCGAATTAATTAAATTACGGTATTGGGAAAGGTAGTGCAAATATTAATTCTTTAGTGGATTGAATTAATATTTAATTACATTGGGATAGGCTCAATGTAATTAGAAGGCCCAACCTAATTATCCATGGTCCCTATTGTAGCCTATATATATTTTTTATTCTCTTCTTGCTTGGCAATTGTGTGAAAACATATTGTAGCCACCAAGGAGCAAGAAGAGAGGATAACTTGAGAAGACGGAGGCCACACTTCGCTCAAGGGAATTTGGGAATACAATAGAAGAGCGTGGAATCAACCATTAACAAGGTAATCCTCTTTTCGTAATCTTTATCGTAAAACTTAGTAACACCCTAAGTCCGTGGTTCCCAACAATTGGTATCAAGAGCCTGGTAATGGGTTCTACGTTTTATGATATAATGTCCATGTCGTAATTATATATGCGTGTATATAGTGTTTTGCTTGTATTGGTTTTGATGCAGGTTGTTAATCCACTATTATGGCCATGTATATTTTAATTATGTGTTTGGATCCCACGTGGTTTAATCGTGGTTAATTTTTGTTTTGGTTTCCACGTAGTTTAATCGTGGTTGTAATTTACACGAGGGTTGATCGTGTTAGAATAGATTTTACAAAATTAGTTTTGTATTAGATCTATTTTTTTTGTAATTGTTCCGGGTATTTTATAATAGTTATGTGAGATCGAAAATCAATTCCGGTAGTTTTTTGTTCCGCTGTGCGATTACAAGGGGCTGCTGTTGATGTTTGGATCGAACAAAATCAAAACAAAACTCATAGAAAAGCAACAGGTGCGCGCGTGCTGCGGCCATTGCGGCAGCTGGGGCTGCTGGGGCCGCTGCGGCAGCTGGGGCTGCTGGGGCCGCTGCAGCAGCTGGGACTGCTGGGGCTGCTGCGGCAGCTGGGACTGCCGGGACTTCTGGGGCTGCTGGGGCTGTTGGGGCTGCTGGGGGCATCGGGGCGCGCTTGGGGCAGATTTTTTTTTGAGAGCTGGATTTTTTTTTCAAGGGCCATAATAGTGAAAAATTTATTTTAATTTTTTTTCCCATTAAATTTTAATTATTGCTTTAATTTATTGATTATGTGTGTAATTCTTTTAAAATTGCATGTTTAACTTAATTAGGACGACATGGACATAAATTTTATTTATTGCTTTAATTAAATGTTATATGTTGCTAAAATTATGTGTGTATTTTGAATGCATGATTAGACATAATTATAACAATATAGGGCCCCATTTAATTTTAAAATTCCTCAATTTTAATAAAAAAAATTCTAAGTGGGAGAAGGAATTAATATGAAATTAAATCCCATGGTCTCCATTATTGGTTGTAGGTAATTTAACATAAAGACGAATATAAATTATATATACGTCACCCATCGTGGCATGTAATTTATGGTGTCTAGAATGTTATAGAAATTACTAGAACAAACTTCTTAAATTAATAAATTTTGAAAGGAATAAATACGGATTTTCTTTATTTCTGATTTGGGGCGATTTTGTCAAAAACGGGTTCATCGAACTTGTAAGGCTGTGGGTTTTAAGCGAGACCGATGTGACTCCTCCACTACCTGGAAATCAAACCATTGATGAATATTGAATTGAAGTATTCTATTCAAGGCAAAATTACGAATATTGGAAGGTATATACGCCACCCATCGTTGCGTACCAAGTTCCATAGATTTCGAATAATTTAAGATTTGATGATGGTATACACTTAGCTATGAAAAATAATATAGTCCACCCCAACGTGGCATATTGTTTAGTAATAGGACCGGAGTAACATTTAAACAAAATTAGGTGGTATACATGTCACACATCGTGGCGTACCAGAAGCTTATGGTGTTTATATGTTAGTGCATTAAATTTTAATAATTGTTAGAGGAATCAATGGATCTTAATAATTAATGCACCCTTATTTATGTGATGTTTTTATGCATGATTCTCAGGATAAATGGGCTTTAATCCACTATTCACCATACTTAAGGATAACAAACTTACCAGACCTAACTATATTGAATGGAAACGAAATTTGGACATTGTGTTGACTGCTGAGGAGTACAAGTTTTGCACTTATGAACCCAAGCCTGAACAGCCTGCTGCTGATGCTCCTGAAAATGAGAAAGAGTATTATAAACGGTGGATTAAGGCTGATGAGATGTCGCGATGTTACATTCTGGCAGTAATGTCGGGTGTTTTGCAGCATCAGCATCAGTCTATGGCCACTGCTTCAGATATGCTCTTTAATCTCAAGGAACTTTTTGGAGATCAGAATAGGGCTGCTAGGCAAGTAGCCATGAAGGCTTTAATGAACACTCAGATGGCTGAAGGCACACCTGTAAGGGATCATGTTCTCAAGATGATGTCACATCTGAATGAGATAGAGATCCTTGGTGCTGAACTTGACGGGGAAACCCAGATTGACATTATCCTTATGAGCTTGTCCAAGAGTTTTGAGCAGTTCCGCTTGAATTACAATATGAACAAGAGGCAGTATAGTCTCGCGGAACTGCTGACAGAACTTCAGGCAGCTGAAGGATTATTTCGGCAGAGTGTTCAAGTGAATGTGGCTGAGAAAGGTTCTTCCTCTAAACCGAAAGGTATTAAGAAGAAGAAAAAGGCTCAGACACAGAAAGCTATGAAGGCAGTGGGAGTTCAGGGTGGTGTGAAAAAGCCTAAGGGAAAGTGCTTCAGATGCAAACAGTCAGGTCACTGGAAACAGGATTGTCCTCTTCCTAAGAAGACAAACAATACTGGTATGTCTCTTTCTCTAGTTACAGAAACATTTATAGCGGCTATATCTACGAGCACTTGGTGTGTAGATACAGGAGCCACTGATCATGTTTGTAATTTTATGCAGGGGTTCCAACTATCCAGAATGCTTAGAGATGGTGAGATATACGTGTTCATGGGAGATGCTACGAAAGTAGCAGTAGTTGTAGTAGGAGTTATTCATTTATCTTTTGGTTCTGATAGGATTTTGGTTTTGAACAATTGTCTTTATGTACCTTCTTTTAGAAGGAATTTAATTTCGGTTTCTAAACTTGCTTTGGATGGTTATAATGTTTGTTTGGATCGTAATGTTTCTATTATGATGAATAAACGAATTATATGTTCTGGTACATTGCAAGACAATTTGTATATAATTAATCCTAGTCAACCTGCACTGCAACTGTAATTTAGGGAATTGAACAACACATCTTCTAACTCTACTAAAAGAAAGGAACCTTCTAGTTTACACCAAACATATCTTTGGCACTTGAGATTAGGTCATATTAACTTGAGGAGGATTCAAAGACTGGTAGTAGACGGGCCTTTAAACTCATTGGCAGTGGAGCCATTTCCAGTTTGTGAATCCTGCTTGGAAGGTAAAATGACTAATAGGCCTTTCAAGGCAAAAAGGAATAGAGCCAAACAACTGTTAGAATTGGTTCACTCTGATTTATGTGGACCCATGAATATCCAAGCAAGAGGTGGTTATGAATATTTCATCACTTTCATTGATGATTATTCTAGATATGGGTACGTTTATTTGTTGCACCGTAAGTCTGAGTGCTTTGATAAGTTCAAAGAGTACAAAGCTAAAACGGAGAAGCGACTTAATAAAATTATCAAGTCACTACGATCAGATCGTGGTGGCGAATACTTGCTTGGAGAATTTAGGGAATATTTATCAGAAAATGGGATAGAATCCCAGTTAACTACACCAGGCACACCCCAGCAGAACGGTATAGCAGAGAGAAGGAACCAGACTCTTTTAGAGAGTGTTAGATCGATGATGAGTTATTCGGATTTACCCAAGTCATTTTGGGGACATGCCTTAAAGACATCAGCTTATCTTCTGAACTTAGTACCTTCCAAGTCGGTTCCTAAAACCCCCTTAGAATTGTGGATCGGGGATAAACCGAGTCTAAGACATATTCGAATATGGGGTTGTCCAGCACATGTGCTGAACAAGAACGCGACTAAGTTAGAATCTCGTACAGAAGTAAGGTTGTTTGTAGGCTACCCCATGGGAACGAAAGGATATTTATTTTATAGTCCGAAGAATCGGGATGTCATTGTTAGCACCAATGCAAGATCACTGGAGGAGGACTATATAATGAATCACAAACCCATGAGTAGTGTCGTTTTAGAGGAACTAGTGGGAGGGACAAATAATACCCATGAAGCTGTAGTACAAGTAGAACAACCACAACATAATGTACAACCTGTCACTAATACCGCACCAGTGCCTCGTCGTAGTGGGTGGGTTGTTCAACAGCCTGATAGATTCATGTTTTTGGGAGAGTCTTCAGACTTGGTCCCTGGTGAACATGATGATGATCCCCGTACATACGAAGAGGCAGTACAAGACAAAGATGCAGATCTTTGGAAAAAGGCGATGGAATCTGAGATAGAATCAATGTATTCTAATCAGGTCTGGGAGCTCGTGGAACCACCCAAAGGTATAAAACCTATTGGATGTAAGTGGATCTACAAGAAAAAGAGGGGATTAGATAAAAAGGTGAAAGCCTGGAAAGCAAGACTTGTTGCGAAAGGGTATACTCAGAAAGAAGGTATCGATTATGAGGAAACCATTTCACCGGTTGTCATGCTTAAGTCAATCCGTATTCTTTTATCTATAGCAGCTCATCTCGATTATGAGATTTGGCAAATGGATGTCAAGACAGCTTTTCTTAATGGAAGTCTTGAAGAAACCATCTATATGCAACAACCAAAAGGATTCATTAAGGAAGGCCAAGAGCATCTGGTATGTAAGCTTAAGAGGTCTATTTATGGACTTAAACAAGCTTCTAGAGACTGGAATATTCATTTTGATCAGGCAGTCCAGTCATATAGATTTGATCAAAGTCCAAGCGAATCGTGCGTGTATAAGAGAAGTGAAGGTAATGCAGTGGTTTTTCTAGTACTATATGTAGATGATATTTTACTCATTGGAAACAATGTTGAGATGTTGTCATCAGTAAAGGTATGGTTGTTCAAACAATTTGACATGAAGGACTTAGGTGAAGCGGCATACATCCTTGGGATCAAAGTTATAAGGGATCGCAAGAAAAGGATGTTGGCTTTATCTCAAGAGCCCTACATTGATGAAGTATTAGCTCGTTTTAACATGCAGAACTCCAAGAAAGGTTTTTTACCTTTTAAGCATGAAGTTGCTCTATCTAAGAAGCAGTGTCCTTCGACACCTAAGGATATAGAGAGCATGAAAGCAGTTCCTTATGCTTCAGCATGTGGAAGCTTAATGTATGCTATGTTATGTACGAGGCCTGACATCTGCTTTGCTGTAGGCATGGTTAGTAGATATCAGTCGAACCCAGGTCAGGAACATTGGAGTGCAGTAAAAACTATACTCAAGTACCTGAGAAGGACTAAGGAGTATATGTTAATTTACAAGGCCTCAGATCTATTTCCTTTGGGATATACTGATTCAGATTTCCAATCAGATAGGGATAAGAGGAAATCAACCTCGGGATATGTTTTTACTTTGGGAGGTGGAGCCGTTATATGGAGGAGTGTAAAGCAGAAATACATTGCAAACTCCACCATGGAGGCCGAGTACGTGGCGGCCTCTGAGGCTGCCAAGGAGGCTGTATGGTTCAGGAACTTCCTTTTGGACTTAGATGTGGTACCTAATTTGCCTAGGAGCTTGACGGTGTATTGTGATAACACTGGTGCTGTGGTAAATTCAAAGGAACCGCGAGACCACAAAGCAGCTAAACATATTGAACGTAAGTATCATCTCATACGAGGAATTGTAAAGCGAGGGGATATAGTTGTGGCTCACATATCATCAGAAGACAACTGAGCAGATCCTTTCACAAAGAGCTTTCCAACCAAGGTTTTTGACAAGCATGTGGAAGCGATAGGAGTCAGATGGATGGACACATAGATTTTTATGTAATAGTGGATTAAATAAACACTGATGTACACATAGAATATTTTAAGTATAAGTGGGAGATTGTTAGTGTATACTGAAAATATTTATTTGAAGTATGTACATTTATTTCTGGCCAGTTTATTTGAGAATCATTTGAATGTTTACATGTTGTCTAATATTATATATTATGAACAATCTAGTATCAAATGGGATACAGAATATTAGATTGTTAAATACGGTTATATAATATAATAAGGTTCACAGCACAGGTGGTGTTGGACAATCCACTGGTATGGCTGTAGTATTATTTAGATTAGTTTATATAGACTAATAAATAATACTAGTATACTTTGTGTATATTGAACATGATCAAATTTAGAATTGTTCCCTTAATACTGATTAAGAAGGAGAACTAAGATTCTATGTTATTATTAATGCTTAGGTTCTTAATCCGGAAATAGTAATTGACACGTGTATATTATTTACATGCTTTGATTTATATATGAAATAATTCTTTTGAATTATATCATTATATTTTGGGTGATGGAATTATATACGTGGTGGATATTATTTATTGAAGGAATCCATGTCCTGATAATATTCAGGTTAATGATGTCCCCTTGAAAGCTCAAAAAGATTTAATTATGTGAAACCCTGCAGGTGGAATTTATTCTGGAATAATTAAATAAAGGTTGAGTGGATGATCAAGGATAAAAGATATTAATTAAATAAATTATCAGTAATTTATTTAATTAATGGACATATGAATTTTAAACATGGGGAATTTAATAAGCAAATAATATTAAAACCGAATTAATTAAATTACGGTATTAGGAAAGGTAGTGCAAATATTAATTCTTTAGTGGATTGAATTAATATTTAATTACATTGGGCTAGGCTCAAGATGTAATTAGAAGGCCCAACCTAATTATCCATGGTCCCTATTGTAGCCTATATATATTCTTATTCTCTTCTTGCTTGGCAATTGTGTGAAAACATATTGTAGCCACCAAGGAGCAAGAAGAGAGGATAACTTGAGAAGACGGAGGCCACACTTCGCTCAAGGGAATTTGGGAATACAATAGAAGAGCGTGGAATCAACCATTAACAAGGTAATCCTCTTTTCATAATCTTTATCGTAAAACGTAGTAACACCCTAAGTCCGTGGTTCCCAACACATACATGACATGAAGCAGATAAAATTGCAGAAGAGTTTCAATCAAAGCAACGATAGCAGGTTAATACCATTCTTAATCATATGCCTTCGATAGAAGACTTAACTCAAAGGTTCGTTTAGTCCTTTTGAAACATGGTCCTGACTTATTCTCAAGATAGTACCTTCTAAGATATGTAGCCCGCTCACAGCGATAACATGAATTAAATCTTTACCAAACTACTATTATGGTTGAGTATCGCACAATCATCAGAAGGAATGTCAATTTTTCACACCATAATATAACCTTCACGACTTTAACCATCATCAATGTATTCCTCTGGAACGAGCGCCTATAATTACCCTCTTACACTTAAAGTGTCGGCCACCTCTTTGGCCTTTCCTGATAGTAAAATTTCCTTACAATCAATATCATTTTAACCACCTCCAAATAAATTTTCTACCTCATTCCAATCACTGCTTATGTGAAAATGCTTTTCTTAAGTCCTAGTGAGAAAAAAAAATTCACCATTTTTTTCCATAAGTCATTGCCTTAGTCTTTAAATGTGAACATTGTCATGACTGACTCTCGATCATACTTAGGAGTCTCTTATCTTGGGTCCTTCTTGTTTTCACCAATCCCAACTCTCATTTGGTCGATCTATACTTTCTTATGGTTCAACACGTGCCCCACCTGGCATTATTATAATTACGTCATATTTCCTTCATCAAAATTTCTATTCTTGAGAACTTTGATTATTACCTTTCTTCTTGTAAAACCTCTAAGGTTATCCTTAAATCCTTCATCATTTACTCCCTAGGTACATGGCATATCAAGATACCATTTACTAATACTAGAAGCATTGCCTATATAGTTCTGAAAACTTTCTCTACTGATCTTTAAAGGTTGTTGTTACCTTGATCCTTTCCAATTCATACTGTCAAAACTCATGATGTCCCTATTAAGGGTGAAATGCCAACCTTTATGCATTCCCCTAGGATTCATCTCAAGTTATCGAGGTTCTATCCTTAATTCCACCTTTAAAAAGGTACATGCATCCTTCCATGGATAAATAAAGTCATATATCCCTTATAAGGGTATCTTATTCAATCATTTCCACCTCGATAGTCTATACCAAATTTCACAATAGCATCCTTATTCAAGTTGAGGTCAATCCATATGGCCTCCAAAAGATAAAAAAATGGTTATCCACTTTTCTTTCCTAATTTGGTAATGATCACATGGATGTTCTGGAAGATATTGGTTGTGTTCAACGTGAACTTCTTCTTAATAAATCCTTATTTACTTTTGTTGTTTATCTCAACAGTCATCTCAATGTTGGGATATCTTTTGTACTTGGTGTCTCCCTTTCGGGTATCAAGTCACAGGTATTACATACACTTTCCATTTTTGAAGGTTACTTCCTTCATCCAATTTCCTAATTTCTTACTTTCTTGTCTCTTCCCTCTATCTGCGTCTCATTATTTATCCTTCGAACTATCTCAAGGTTTCCTCGAATCCTCCCAACTTAAAGGGGATAAAATATATGTATCTCTTATTCCTTTAATCATCAACTTTAACTCATGGTGAATCACCCTCATCCTGACGATTACATACTTTTCTATTTCTATTGCTACGAGTCTTTAGGGTTTCCTCATACCCAACTCCCTTATCATTCCTCAAACTTTATTGCCTTTATATTCCTTTCCACTTCAGTTTCTTTTTATTTACCTCTCTCTTACAATCATTTCACGAACCCACTAATCACTGACTTCAAAGATCACGTTGTTCTGGGATTCTTGTCATCAGAACGAATCTTGACAACTTTTACAATCTTAGATTCATAATTTATCATACTCGTCCGCCTTTGTTTCAGCTCTAAAGCTTTTACACTATCTCCATAATCTTGGGAATTACTTTCCCAAAAACAATTGTCTAAACTTTAATCAGTTTATTATAACCTCTGGCTCCGTGCCTTTCTTGGCCTTTCACCAACGGGTGGCCTCTCTCTTAGGAAGGTAAGTGACAAAAACATTCTTTTGCGCTTCATCAATCATTTAAAATCTCAAATGATTCCTATATTTCCTTTAGCCAAGCTCTTGCCTCGACTGGGTCAACCTGTTCCTTGGAACTCTGAGAGCTTAGCGACTTAAAGGTCATGAAAGGATTTCCTACTGCATTGTTTCCTCAAGGTGGTGGTTGGGAATAAGAGTATAAGTTCTGTTTAGACAGGTCCATGAATTTCTGTATAGGAGTACCGTCTCAGGTTTCCTTATCTTGCTCGACTTCTGTTTTTTCAGTATGAAATGTTTCATCCTTCTCCCATAATCAGGGTTATCTTATACGTTAAAATCCTTGTTTTTTATTTCATTATGTTATGGTTCCTTCTATCTTGATGGCGACCTCCCTGACTATTACATTCAGGGTTTGCCCTAAATCTTATTCCTCGAACTATGACTTTCATCTAAGATCCCGTCCTTAAGCTCTTGAACGTTTGGAACCAAAATTCTGTAGGAACACCTCATTATTCCATTATCATCTTTCTAGGTATTAATCTCTTCTCTATTTGTTGGCTCCCTGCCTTCATTCATCACTTTTTTCTTGGCACAATATGATCTTCTCCAATAATTCGGGCTGTATTGCAATCTCAAACAGCTTTTCGGTACCGGCTCCGATTACCTTCACTTCTATTTCCATTTTCTCAAAATCTCTTATCAACTCTCCCAAAGACAGTTTCATCTTGAGTCTCTTTTTTATACTAAGGGCATTAGCCACCATTTTGGCTTTCCCTGGATGATAAAGAATCTCATAATCGTTATCCTCAATTAGCTCTATCCACCTCCTCTGGCGCATGTTAAGCTCTTTTTGCGTAAAAATGCACTAGAGCACTTATGGCTTGTGTAAATCTTGCACTTCTCTCCATACAAGTAGTGCCTCCAATCTTTAGGGCAAAACTATTGCCCCGAGCCCAAGCTCATGGGTGGGGACATCGAATTTTATATTCCCTTAATTGTCTTGACGCGTACGCGATTACCTTGCAGTGCTGTATAAGAAGCACCCTAATTCTTTATGTGAAGCGTCATTACACATCACAAAATCTCCTTTTCCATCCGGCAATGCCAACATAGTAGCCGTTACCAACCTTTGCTTTAGTTCTTAAAAGTTGTTCTCGCATTTCTCTGTCCATTCGAACTTCTGAGTCTTACGAGTAAGCCATGTTAAAGGGGTGATAGGGATAAATAAATTATAATAGTATAATTTATTTACTGCAAGGTGTGGGCTGCTAGGCCCAATAAAAAGATATATGATACTCAGACCAGAAAGGTTAAGCCTGATGGACCAGATCAGGCCCGATGAAATAAAGAAGGCCCAAAAGCCCTGATTATTAATTAATTTCGTAATTAATTAATAAGGGAAAAATCAGCTATTGAGAAGAGTCCCGATAAGGATATAAATCCTTATAGATTAGCCTCAAGGGGACCTAAAAGGATAAGGAATCAGTTTCCTACTATCTAGGACTCCAAAGTCCATTCTAATTATGAGACTTGCCCACCAAGTCTCCTATACCAAGTCCAATTCAAGGACTCCCAACATCTATATAAGGGGTCTCACCCCCACCAATCAGAACTACGTTTTTTGACTTGATCCTTGGCAATCAGCAAGGTACGTAGGCATCTTGTTAAGGCAGATTGAGTCACGAAGCACAAGAGCAGTCAAATCGAGCCTCGAATCTCACGTTCCTTAGTACTAAATACAGCAATTATATATATTAGTTTTTAATCCATAACATTTGGCGCCGTCTGTGGGAAGACACAACAACAACCATGACGAGAACACGGAGAACAATTAGAGCTCTAGAGGAAGGAACACCATCAGAGACAACCCAGGTGATTTCGTCAACCATGGAGGTTCCTCCCCATTCAACTTATGCATCTACTCAGGGAGGAGCCCAGACAGGGGCAACTCAACCTCAGCTACAAGGGACAACTCCCCCGACTATTCAAGGTACGAATCCTCAAGTTCAACAAGTACATATACCTGTGAATTCTCGACCCGTCGGGTATGAATATTCAACTATTATTACTACTAACCCCCCTTATGGGATGCCCCTTCACCCTGAGGTTGGAGGAAGCAGATATGTTGGGCGAAGCGAAGCACGAGGGCAGTCGCCCCCCTATATACGAGGTTTGGGTCCTATCCCTGAGGATCGGGAATTTTCTGGTCCTTACACTGAGAGAGACTCCGAATCTTCGGATGATGAAGTGACCCTGAGAAGGAGGCGTCCTGGAAAAGAGCCAATAGCCAATGGAAGGCAACGCCCCCAAAGCACCCCAGGGGCGAATCCCCAAGAAGTGCAGGAAAGGATCAGGGCTCATGAGGCTGAAATCCAAAGGCTGAGGCGTGATTTGGAGGCTCACAAGGCCACCAGACCCCATATACCTCCTAGGGGGAGAAATCCTCCTCCTGTCATAGACCTGGATGGTCCGGTAAGAAGAAGGGCTGCTGTCCCAAGAACTGATCCAAGCAATCTCCTTCCTCTTGGAGATCCTGATGATCCAACTCCACCCTTCACAGAAGAGATAATGAATGCCCATATCTCAAGGAAATTCAAGATGCCCACTATCAAAGCCTATGATGGCACGGGAGACCCCGCTAATCATGTTAGGACATTCTCTAATGCACTGCTGCTGCAACCCGTGAATGATGCTATAAAGTGTCGGGCCTTCCCTCAAACCCTGTCGGGTATGGCTCAAAGATGGTACAGTCGCCTGCCCCCAAATTCTATTGGATCGTTCAGAGAATTAAGTCAGGCTTTTATTAAGCAATTCATCAGTGGAAGAGTCCATGAGAAAAGTTCAGCATCTCTTATGAGTCTTGTGCAGGGAGCTAAGGAATTCTTGAGAGATTACCTGAATCGTTTTACAAAGGAGGCTTTAAAAGTCCCAGACCTTGATGATAAGGTAGCCATGATAGCACTGCAACAAGGAACTAGGGATGAGTTTTTCAAGATGTCCTTGGCCAAACGTCCCCCTGAAAACATGTTGCAACTCCAAGAGAGGGCAGGGAAGTATATCAAGGTTGAAGAAAGCATGAGGAAGACCGTAGTAAGTAATGAGCCCACTGGAGGCAAGAAACGAAAAACTGATCTGGAGTATATCGCTAAGGACAAATATCCTAGAACCGAACAAAACCCTGATTCAACCCCCAAGAAGGGAGGACCTGGGCAAAAGTTCACTGAATACGCTAAGCTGAGTGCTCCTAGAAGTCAGATTTTGATGGAGATTGAGAAAGATAGAGATATTCGCTGGCCTAAGCCCTTGAAGGCTGATCCCGCCAAGCTAGATAAGAGCAAGTATTGCAGGTTTCACAAGGATGTTGGCCATGACACCGATGAGTGTAGGCAATTGAAAGATGAAATTGAGTTTTTGATTCGAAAAGGAAGGTTGAACAAGTATACTGGAGATGGAGGGGACGGAAATAATAATGGAAGGAAGAACTTTGAAGATCGTAGGAGGGACCAAGATGATCAGGGGCGGAATCCCCAACCTAGAGGGCCGGTTATAAATGCAATTTTTGGAGGACCACGACGTCCTCGAGGACCTGTGATAAACACGATCTTTGGAGGTCCAACTGCTGCTGGATTGTCCAAAAATTCCAGAAAGGCATACACCAGGGAGGTTATGCATATTGTTGGAGAAGCCCCGAAGAGGGCCAGGATAGAAGTAACATTGGCTTTTGATGATTCCGACCTAGAGGGTGTGAAGTTTCCCCATGACGACCCGCTGGTCATAACACCGATAATAGGAAATAGCCCGGTTAAGAGGGTCCTTGTGGATAATGGTGCTTTTGTGGATATCTTGCTCCACGACACCTTTCTAAGGATGGGGTATAACGACTCCCATTTGACACCAACCGACATGCCGATATATGGATTTGCTGGAGTAGAATGTCCTGTGGAAGGGATAATCAAATTGCCGACCATCGTAGGTACGGAGCCAAGGCAAGCAACGCAGATGCTGGATTTCGTGGTGGTAAAGGCTAGTTCAACTTATAATGCTATCATGGGGAGAACAGGGATACATGCCTTCAAGGCAGTCCCCTCTTCCTACCATTCAGTCATGAAGTTTCCCACTCGAAACGGGATTGGAGAAGAGAGAGGAGATCAAAAAATGGCTAGAAGCTGTTATGTGGCCTCTTTGAGGGCAGATGGAGTCGGGGGGCAGGTTCTTCCTATTGAAGATATGGATGTTCGAGAAAATGACGAGAATAGAGGAAGGCCAGCAGAAGAATTGGTTTCGGTTCCTTTAGACCCCGAGAATCCTGAAAGGATGACTTTCATTGGAGCCACATTGGAAGAGCCCCTTAGAGGGAAGTTGGTAAAATTTTTGCAAAAAAATAGTGATGTGTTTGCTTGGTCAGCAGCTGATATGCCAGGCATAGACTCGGGGCTGATTACTCATAAGTTGAACGTGGATCCAAGCCGGAAGACAGTGAAACAAAAGAAAAGAAATTTTGCCCCGGAAAGACAAGAGGCTATAAAACAGGAAGTAGAAAAGCTCTTAGAGGCTGGTTTCATTGAGGAGATTCAATTTCCGGAGTGGTTAGCAAACCCTGTAATGGTGAAGAAGGCTAATGGAAAGTGGAGGATGTGTATAGACTTCACTGATCTAAATGATGCATGCCCCAAAGACTGTTTTCCGTTGCCGAGGATTGATACTTTGATTGATGCCACTGCTGGACATGAGATGCTGAGTTTCATGGATGGATTTAGCGGATACAACCAGGTCAAAATGCATAAGAAATGACATTCCAAAGGTATCATTCATCACTGACTTTGGTGTTTATTGTTATCTTGTTATGGCGTTTGGTCTCAAGAATGCAGGAGCCACCTATCAAAGGTTGGTAAACAAAATTTTTAAGAATCTTATCGGTAAGACTATGGAAGTCTATGTTGATGACATGTTAGTCAAGAGTCTAGTAAAGACTGATCACATAACCCATTTGAGGAAAGCTTTTGAGGTCCTGAGGTACCACAAGATGATGTTGAATCCTACGAAGTGTGCTTTCGGAGTAGGATCTAGAAAATTCTTGGGATTGATGGTCTCAAAAAGGGGAATTGAGGCTAACCCCGATAAAATAAAGGCGATCCTGGACATGGAACCACCAAAAACTATCAAGGATGTTCAGAAGCTCACAGGAAGGGTTGCTGCGCTAGGACAATTCATCTCCAAGTCAGGAGATAAGTGTTTGTCATTCTTCAAGTCACTAAAGAACATCAAAGACTTTGTATGGAGTGAGGAAAATCAGAAGGCATTTGAAGAGTTAAAGAAGTATATGGGCCAGGCCCCGTTGTTGGCCAAGCCAGTTCTGAGTGAAGTTTTATTCGTGTACTTGGCTGTTTCAGAGAGCGCCTTGAGCGCGGTGTTGGTTAAGGAGGAACTGAAAGTCCAGAAACCCGTATACTATGTCAGCAAAATTTTGCATGGTGCTGAATTGAATTATTCAACTATTGAGAAGTTTGCTCTAGCCTTGGTAATGGCTTCGAGAAAACTGCGTCCATACTTTCAGGCTCATCAGATTGAAGTGCTGACAAATCAGCCACTGAGAAATATCATTCACAGTCCCAAGGCAAGTGGGAGATTGATTAAGTGGGTAATAGAGCTGGGAGAGTTCGATCTCAAGTATAAGCCACGTACGACAATAAAAGCCCAGGCACTAGCTGACTTCGTGGTGGAATGTACTATACCCAACCAAGAAGTCGGGGGGCAGGAGAAGGATGAGAAAGAATATTGGGTTCTCTATTTTGATGGAGCATCAAAAACAAACTCCAGTGGAGCAGGGTTGGTTTTGCAAAGCCCTGATGGGTTCTTGATTGAGTATGCTATGAAGCTAGACTTTCCAACCACAAATAATGAGGCAGAATATGAAGCCCTGATAGCTGGCCTTGGTCTAGCTGGGACACTTAGAGTCAAAAACTTAAAGGCCCGTGGAGACTCAAAGCTGATCATATCCCAGGTAAAGGGAGAATTTGAGGCAAGGGATGATACGATGGCTAAGTATGTACGCCTAGTAAGGGCTGTGATGACCCAATTTAATGAATGCCATGTTGAACACATTCCAAGGGAAGAAAATGTTAAGGCAGATGCGTTATCAAAGTTTGCTTCGTCTGAGATTGAAGAAAGTTCAGGAAGTGTGTACTTCCGTGTTTTGAAGACATGAAGCATAGATGTTAAGCTAGTGGCTCCCATAGGCTTAGGGACATCATGGATTGATCCCATCAAGGCTCACATTCAGACCGGTTGGTTGCCAAACGATGCAACTGAAGCACGGAAGTTAACTATTCGAGCACTAAGGTACTCTTTGATAGATGGGATTCTGTATAAAAGATCTTTCGTGGTTCCTTACTTGAGGTGTCTCAGGCCCGATGAGGCACGCTTGGCTCTTGAAGAAGTGCATGAAGGTATTTGTGGACAACACTTGAGGGGCAGGGCCTTGGTATATAAGATAACCCGTTTAGGCTTCTATTGGCCAGAAATGATGGCTGATGCCAATGAATATGTGAAGAAGTGTGATCGCTGTCAGAAGCATGCACCAGTTGTTAGACAACCCCCCGAGATGCTGACCTCTATCAACTCGCCTATTCTCTTTGCTATGTGGGGGATGGACATTCTAGGGCCTTTCCCTATGGCCACGGCACAAAGGAAATTTCTAATTGTAGCCATTGATTATTTCACCAAGTGGATTGAAACCAAACCCTTGGCCAAAATCACAACTAAGCAGGTTGCACAATTCCTGTGGGAAAACATTATGTGCCGATATGGAATTCCCCGTATCCTCGTCACTGACAATGGAACACAATTCAACAATGAGGAATTCAAGAAATATTGTGAAGAAAATGAAATTGAGTTACGGTTCACCTCTGTGGCTCACCCACAAACTAATGGGCAAGCAGAAGTAGCAAATCGAATAATCCTGGATGGATTAAAGAAAAGGATCGAGAAGTCAAGAAATAATTGGGTGGATGAGATACTTCCCATATTATGGGCCTATAGGACTACCTGTAGAGTCACGACATGAGCAACTCCCTTCATGTTGGCATATGGGGCAGAAGCAGTAGTTCCAGTAGAGATATCACATTTCTCTCCAAGGATTCAGGCTTTCAATGCAGAAGAAAATGAGGAAGGGCAGAGGTTAGCCCTGGATCTTATCGATGAAGTGCGAGATACGACACATGCAAAGATAGTAGAATATCAGAAAAAGGCTTCATTCTACTACAACCTAAGGGTAAAAGAAAGGTTTTTTAAACAAGGCGATCTAGTCTTGAGGAAGATAGAAGCATCTGGTGTAGGACAAAAAGGGAAGCTTGCCCCGAATTGGGAAGGGCCGTACAGAGTCAAGAGTGTTCAAGGTAGAGGAACCTACAAGCTAGAGACTATGGATGGTTTTGAAGTCCCGAGAACTTGGCATGCACAAAACCTGAAGGTTTACTATGTGTAGGGCAGCCGGATACGATTCTCACTCGTCAGGATGGCGAGTAGGTTGAAAAGCACCTTGAATCTTTGCTTGCTTAGGATTTATATGTTTTAGTTTTATTACTTGTGTAAGGGACGAATCCCAGACAATTTTATGAAATTCATGAGTTCTTCAAAGTATGTTTATGGCCTAACAAATAAAAACCAAATGCATGGATGTAACACCCCCAGATCCGGGGTCGGGGATCCGGGTTGTCACGGTCTTTCTTTCCACAATATCACTTCACTTAATTAATAATAAATAACCTCATGCTGTGACCCCATACTAACACACACCACAACCCGTTATAGTCTCAGAGATGAAATTGAAATAAGTACAAGTCTTTGAATCCACCATTTAAAAGTTATTACAACCCAAAATGATTACTTGATAAATTTACAGTTAATTGCCATTATCTGCCACAAGTTATAATTATACATAATTTGATTCTCAAAAGTAGATGGTCTGAACTACAATGGATCTACCTCTGCAGCTATAGCAGCTACAACGTCATCGGGAAGACGCGGGACGCTTCCCACGCGCTTGCGCTGGGTCTGCTGGAGTCTGGCCATCTCTCCTAACTGTTGTTGTGTGATGAAGAAATAAAGCAAGAGTGAGCCTTACAGCTCGCAAGATAATACATAGTGATAACAATAATATAAGTATCTAAATGGATACTTAATAGAATCTCTATCATGCGTAAGATAATTACTTACTAGATATAAGTAAAAACAAGGAATGAAGTTACCAATACTTCACCACGCTTATATCATTTATAAAGCTACTTGAACTACCACCGTTCAAAGTATTATAAGTTTTAAGAAAAACATCCCATAGATGAGACCACAAGTTAAGACTTGAATAGATTCAATCTTTGAAATATTATTGAATGAAAAAGTTATGAGATACTTTATTTAGTCCCGATATATATATATCCACATATATATATCTCTTTAAACATTTCCTGGAACCTCTGTTATATGAAGTATGAACAGAGTTTGAAACATCCAATGAATTTTGGAAAGGAAAAGAATTTTGGCATAAACCAGATATCTTGCTGATCAGGCAAAGATACCAATAAGTAACCTTTTCTACTGTAGATGGATGAATTCCTCACCGGTCATCACCCTGGCCGCATTAGGACCTCGCGCTAGACCGTTACCCGACCCCTCACGCGTTGATGGACTGCCACCCAGCCACTTACACTTTCATAGACCGTACCCCGGCCTGTCGCTTATGCCGACTCAATTAGATGGGCTTACTTCCCGAACGTTGGGCAAGTAATCAATTCATTTACCAAAACTGCAACCTCGTTGCGAATATAAAATACACCACAGAGCCGGATTCCCCAGGTTTTGAGCGAGTATTTAAATCCCCTTAAAAAGGAAGATCTTAAATATAAAAATGAGTTTTGGAATCCGCTCTGACTTTAAAAATCATTTTGAAGACTCGAAAACACTTTATAGAGTGTTTGGAGTAAAGCTGATTTAATGAGGTAAATCAGTCCCCAGAATATTTAGAAAATGACTGAATATTATTATTTAAATAATATTCCCATAAAGAATAATCTTTATAAAAATAATTGAAGTAGAAGTATTAAAACTTATACTTGAAACGAGTATTAAATAACCAAAGATATACTTATATGAAAGTATTATCTTTATTTAAATAATCGAAAATAAGTTTGATTATTGACACCTTATTCTTTAATAAAATAAAGAATATATTTCAGCAAATAATCGGAGTCATAGATCCTCAAATGAATATTCAAATAATATTCATTAAATAATATAAACTGAGTCATAAGCCTTCGAATGAATATTCAAAATAATATTCAATAAATAATATAAAAGAGTCATAAGCCCTCGAATGAATATTCAAAATAATATTCAATAATAAAATAAAGCTAAAGTTATCGAATAAACCTTATTCGATTAATAGTTTGGAAAACTATAACCATATATATATATAAATATATATATATATATCCATATCCATATATACAAGATTACTCGGGATCCTCGACTCCCGGTTTTTAGAAAATATTTTCACCTTTGGGTCCCTATACTAAGGGTATATGCAAGTTACCGCTATTCTCTAGCATAGGTATTATCAACTGAACCAACAGATATATATTTCAAGAATATGAAACAGGCATGCATATATACCATATCACATGCTACAATATATCGCAAGAATTTGCTAATTTAACCAACATGCATTTATCGCAAGATCATGCATATACAAATGTATACATCACAACAACAGTATAACGGATAGAATACTTGCCTGAGCGACTTGGGGTGATAAAAGGCTCGGAACGAGTCTGGTAACCTATAAACAACAAGTAAGTTGGAATTAAACCAAAATCACTTGTAAATCTATACTTTAACTAACTTAGACTCTAACGCTTGTTTTGCGCTCACTGATTGCTTAAGTCACTCGGGTACCCGCGGCTCCACCATTTTTAATAATTTAACCTTTACGAGTTTTAAAGCGATTCCTTCGCGAGTGTCTTACCAACTGCCTAACACACTTACCATAAATGTTTCATACATTAATTAACCCTTTTTGGTCTTTAACCTATGTTTCAAAGTAAGGCGAGGGAAAAAGTTTCGTTCGCGAAACGCCGTTACTTGAAACGGTCGTTTCTCCTAAACCGTGCATCGGAATCGAACGAACTACATATCAAAACGAAGCTCGTAACATGAGCTATCTAAACATGGCAGTGGTCATGATCTAGCAGGGGGTTCTCGGGTCCTAATGCTATGCACAAAAACAGTCCAAAGAAAATCGGACGTTACGACGGCTATGTTTACGCGATTTCCCAATTTTTAACCATTCAAAACCAACCACAAACCAACCTCAAATCCAACATACAACCAACATCCATCCTCATCACATCATAAAAACCCCAACCAATTCAATTTAATCATCATACTTATGCATAAACTTAACTTTAATCATAATTAAGTTCTTTTAATCAAAACCACAACATTTACCATTCCATTTCACTACCATTCCAAATCCCAAACTCTAAATCACAACAACAAGCTACAATATCATCCTACCAATTAAAATCATCTTATAATACATAGGGATCTAGGGTTTGGAGATGGTATACCTTCCTTGAAGTGGTGGGATGAGCTAGGAAGCCTTAAGAAGCTTTGAGAAGTCTTAGGAAAGCTTGGATCTTCAAGAAAAACAAGAAAACTTCAAGTTAAAAAAACTTGAAAACACTATTCATAGTCTTCTTCTTTGATTAAATGAAGAAGATTGAGAAGGAATTGATGGCTTAAACTCATGGTATAGCCCTAACTAAGCATGAAGATGATTAGGGAATTTACTCACCAATTTAGGAAGCTTGGATCTTGAATTTTTGAAAATTCTTGCCTAATGAATAGTAAAAAGCCGAGAGCTTCAAGAACAAAGCCTTGGTTGCTTTTTGATTTTTGATGAAAATGATTTTTGCTTGGCTTGGTTGCTTGGTTTTTGTGCTTGCTTTAGTCAATTACCTTCTTGCCCTTGAATTTGTGTGGTTACAAAGCCACCACACCTCCTTCCTTCCCATGTCATGCTTATGTCATCCTCATGATGTCATCCTCCCTTCCTTGTCCTCTTTCTATTGGTTGGATGACATCATTCCCACTAATCCCTTTGATTAACTTCCTAATCGTTTGCCTAATGACCGCTGATCTGTTATACGGTTCGCTTAACTTTCGTTCTCGTTTATCGTTTGAAGGATCATACCCGGGATCTTATTACTTAGGTTCCTTTAACCTTTCTCAATACATTATATTCCTTTTTATGATCCTCTATTATAATCCTTTAATTTAAATCATTTTTATCCTGTTACCTTATACTCAATTCTCTCCGTATCTTGTGGATTTCCGGGAAAAACCAAAGTGTTCGGAATTGGATTCTGACGATCTTTACATACACTTATATACTTCATAGAGTACTAATAATATCCCAGAATATCCATAACAGAACCCCTACATAGTGTGGCGTGAAAAGTTTCTTCATTCAGCTAAAACACTATTCACAAGGGTTACAAAAAGTTGAAAATTTTGGGGTTATTACAGTCTCCCCTCCTTAAAAGGATTCCGTCCCGGAATCAAACAGAAAACAAATGGGGGTACTTTTCTAGCATTGTGCTCTCTAGTTCCCAAGTTGATTCTTCCACATTATGATTCTGCCATAGTACTCTGACTAGCTTGATCACTTTGTTCCGAAGCACCTGCTCCTTCTTATCCATAATCCTTACTGGCTTCTCCACGTAAGTTAGATCTGGCTGCATATCCACCTGCTCGTACTCCACTATGTGCCTGGCATCCCGATGATACCTCCTTAGCATTGACACATGGAACACATTATGAACTTGTTGCAAATTAGGGGGTAGGGCTAGCTCGTAAGCTAACTTTCCAATCCGTCTTAATATCTCAAAAGGTCCAATGTATCTTGGGCTTAGTTTTCCTTTCTTTCCGAACCTCATTAATCCCTTCCAAGGGGATACTTTCAGCAGTACTAAGTCCCCTACTTCATATTCCTTGTCCTTTCGGGCTAGGTCTGCATATTTCTTTTGTCTATCTTGGGCTGCTACAAGTCGCCCTCTGATAAGATCCACTATATCTTTGGTCCTTTGGACCACTTCGGGTCCGAGCATCTTCCGCTCTCCTACTTCATCCCAGTATAAGGGAGATCGACACCTTCTTCCGTACAGGGCCTCATAAGGCGGCATTCCGATGCTAGCATGAAAGCTATTGTTATAAGAAAACTCGATCAACGGCAAGTGATCATCCCAATTTCCTTTAAGGTCTATTGCACAGACTCTCAACATATCCTCTAGTGTCTGGATGGTCCTTTCACTCTGTCCATCCGTTTGGGGATGGTACGCGGTACTCATATTTAACTTGGTCCCCGCACATTCCTGAAAGCTCCTCCAAAATCTGGAGTTGAACCTGGGGTCTCGGTCTGAGACAATGGACGCTGGGACTCCATGTCGCGTCACTATTTCCTTAAGGTAAATGTCCACCAGTCTATCGACTGTGTATCTCTCATTGATAGGAATGAAATGAGCTGACTTTGTCAGTCGGTCTATAATTACCCAAATGGCGTCGTGATTGGCTTTCGTCCTTGGCAAGCCTACAACAAAATCCATCGCTATCTGTTCCCATTTCCATTCGGGAATCTCCAGGGGTCGCAAAAGTCCACTGGGTCTCTGGTGCTCTGCCTTTACTCTTTGGCAAGTCAAACACTTGTTTACCCATTCTGCTACGTCCCTCTTCATGTTGGGCCACCAGTAATATTCCTTCAAATCCCTATACATCTTGGTACTTCCCGGGTGAATGGAATACCTTGAACTATGGCTTTTATCCAAAATCTCATCTTTAAGTTCTTGAACATTCGGAACCCAAATTCGGTAGGAGTACCTCATTATCCCTTTATCATCTTTCTCAGTATGGATCTCCTCTCCAGTCATTGACTCTCTGCCTTCATTCATTATTTTCTCCTGGCACAATCTGATCTTTTCCAATAACTCTGGCTGCATTGAGATCTCAAAAAGCTTTTCAGTTCCGGTTACCTTTACTTCTATTTCCATTCTCTCAAAATCCCTTATCAACTCTTCCGAAGTCGTTATCATTCTGAGTCTTTCCTTTCTACTAAGGGCATCCGCCACCACATTGGCTTTCCCTGGATGATAGAGAATCTCACAATCATAGTCCTTGATTAGTTCTAACCATCTCCTCTGGCGCATGTTGAGCTCTTTCTGCGTAAATATGTACTTGAGGCTCTTATGGTCTGTGAAAATCTCGCACTTCTCTCCATACAAGTAGTGCCTCCAAATTTTTAAAGCAAATACTATTGCCGCGAGCTCAAGGTCATGAGTAGGATATCTAACCTCGTATTCCTTCAGTTGTCTCGACGCATACGCAATAACTCTACCGTGCTGCATAAGCACACATCCTAATCCTTTGTGCGACGCGTCACTATATATCACAAAATCTCCTTTTCCGTCCGGCAATGCCAATACCGGAGCCGTTATCAACCTTTTCTTTAATTCCTGAAAACTGTTCTCGCATTTCTCCGTCCATTTAAACTTCTCTGTCTTACGAGTAAGTCGTGTCAAAGGGGCTGCGATCTTCGCAAAGTCCTGTACAAATCTTCGATAGTAGCCGGCCAATCCTATGAAACTCCTTACCTCTGTGGGTGTGGTTGGCCTTTCCCAATTTGAGACCGCCTCTATCTTGGAGGGGTCGACCAATACTCCTTCTTTATTGATCACATGTCCTAAAAACTGTACTTCATTCCGCCAGAATTCACACTTCGAGAATTTGGCATATAACTGTTCCTCTCTGAGTATTCCTAGAGCTATCCTCAAATGCTCTGCATGTTCTGCCTCAGTCCTTGAGTAGATCAAAATATCATCGATAAAAACTATCACACACTTGTCCAAGTACTTCTTAAATACTCTATTCATTAAATCCATGAAAGCCGCTGGGGCGTTGGTTAATCCAAAGGACATTACCAAGAACTCATAATGCCCATACCTGGTACGGAACGCTGTCTTGGAAATATCTTCGGGTTTAATCTTTAGTTGGTGATATCCAGTTCTCAGGTCGATCTTGGAAAAATAAACAGCATCCTTTAGCTGGTCGAACAGATCGTCTATTTTAGGCAATGGGTACCTGTTCTTTATGGTTAGCTTGTTCAACTCTCGATAGTCTATGCACACACTGGGTCTTATCATACCCTTATCCAAGAGTTCCTGCAATTGGATAGCTAATTCCTTCATTTCTAACGGGGCTAACCGGTAAGGTGCTTTTGAAACTGGCGCCGTCCCTGGGGCCAACTCAATAGCAAATTCAATCACTCTATCGGGTGGTAATCCCGGAAGGTCTTGGGGGAATACATCTTCAAATTCGTTGACTACTGGAATATCTTGTAAGTTGGGCACCTCCTTCTGCGTGTCCACCACATAGGCTAGGTAAGCCTCACTTCCTTTTCGTAGCATCCTTTTGGCCTGGGCCATAGTCAAAAATTTCTGCGTCTGCCTCTTTCCTCTAAATATAACTTCTTTCTTCCCGGGGATATTTAACTTAACTTTCTTCCCTTTACAGTCTATCTGAGCATCGTTGCTAGATATCCAGTCCATTCCCAAAATCACATCAAACTCCCCTAATTTAAAAGGAATCAGATCAACACTGAAAGATTGCTCCCCTATGCCTATCTCACAGGCGGGGTGAATCTGGTTAACAGGAATAATTTCATGATTGGCTATTTCTACTTGTAAGGGTTCTATCAAGGGTTCAGCCTTAAGTCTTAACTTACGCGCAAGGTCCTTTGATATAAAAGATTTAGTTGCTCCCGAATCAAATAAAACATTTGCACTGACTGAATTTAGAGAAAGGGTACCTGCTATCACATCTGAATCTTTCATAGCATCCTGGACTGTCATGTTGAAAGTCCTCGCAGTAGGTGGCTTATTAGAAGCAGCCCTGCTTGCTCCCGAAGCTGCTGGTTTGTTCATTGGGCATTCCCTCTTCCAATGACCCGGGCGTCCACACCGATGACAATTGGTGGTTGGAACGATGGCAGGGGCTGACGAAGGGCATTTATTTGAGTAGTGGCCTTCCCGACCACACTTAAAACAGGTTACTGGCCTTTCTTTACACTCCCCAGTGTGATTCCTCCCACATATGTTACAGGCTGGCAATGGGGGTCGAGACTGGTTGGAATAGGACATTCTTGACTTCTGGCCGCCCTGGCTCACACTCACACTCATTGGCCGCTTAAACCCAGTGTTCCTTCCTGGCAGGGACACTGCTCCTCGATTAAATCTAGTTGGGAAGCTCCTTCCTGCGGAACCTCCACCCATGCTCATACTTTTCCTCTTTATTCCTTTCTTCTCTCTTTCCTTCTGCATCTGTTCACTTCCAACTTCTACAATCGTTGCCTTTTGCACCAGAGTGGCATAGTCCGTAAGCTCAAGGATTGCCACCCTATTCTGAATCCACGGTTTCAGTCCCTGCTGAAACCTCCTAGCTTTCTTTTCCTCGGTGCTCACAAACTCCGGCACAAACCTTGATAACTCAGTAAATTTCGCTTCGTACTCTGCTACAGACAAGTTATTCTGCTTTAGCTCCAAGAACTTGAGCTCTATCTGGTTTTCCATAAACCTCGGGAAATACTTCCCCAGAAACAACTGACTAAATCTCTCCCAGGTTATAATAGCGTCTGTCTCCATATTTTTCTTGGCCTCCCACCAGTAGTTAGCTTCTCCTTTCAGAAGGTAGGTAGCAAATACAGTCTTCTGTGCCTCCTCGGTACTCAAAATCTCAAAAGATTTCTCCATTTCCTTTAACCATGCCCTTGCCTCAACTGGGTCGGCTGATCCGTGGAACTCAGGGGGCTTAAGGGACTTAAAAGCCCTGAAAGAGTTTGCCACTGCATTGTTACTTCCTTGAGGGGGTGGGTTGGGTTGACGTTCCAAATTCTGCCTTAGGAGTTGCATGAACTGGCTCATGGGATCCATGCCTGGGTTTGGTACTGGTTGCTCAACCTCGGTTTCTCCTTCTTCAGCCTCTATCTCAAATCCCTCAACATCATATGTTTCCTCTTCCTCTTCATACAGGGAGTCATCCTGTTCCACATAATCCTCATCTTCCTCTTCACTGTGTTCTTGGTTTCTATTGTCCTGATTATGGCTTCCCTGGTCCTCAGATCCAGGGTTCGCCCTAGTTCAAATCTTTCTTGGCGGCATGATTCTGATAATAATAAAAACAATTATTGGGAAAATTCAACGTTAGGTCACAATCATATACAACATTGTGCCTTGCACAGCTCTTATAATGGGGAGAACGTATATCGCAATTCTATTATTTTAAGAAAGTTCTAATACGAAGTGCAGTAATAATAATGATAAAACAGTGATCCCGTCACTATGGAACTGAACTGAAAGGAAACAAATATATACATAATGCGAGAATACATAGTTTGATCTGGTCAAAAGTACAACAGTGCTACAGTCATCTGTCCCAAAAGTGATACACAAGAGTCTATCTGTCTAGTCAGAAAAAGGGATGCTATATACAAGTCAACTATCCCGGAAAATTGGCTCTTACTAAGGCCTCGGCTAACTAGACAACTAGACTATTCCATCATCAATCCTGAATCACACACCGGAGCGGGTCAGCTCCCAAACCCTTTCCATCGCACGACGGAAGATATAGTCGGCCTGCCGCCTGGAGATCCTACCATGCCTGTCCCCCTGGAGAGATCTGAGTCTCGCTCGGGACGTGAGCTCTATCCCCGTAAGCTCCCTCCTCAAGGATCGGGGTATAGAAGCCCTAGTCTCATAAGCTCGGGTACGCTTACCCGCCCTCTCTGCATCCAACTCCCTCCTGGCCTCATCTAGTCGGCCCTCGGCAACAGCCACTCGGGTCCTCAATACATCCTGAACATATCCATGAGCTAACGAAGACTGCCTGTGGGCAGGGTCAAGAGGTGGTGAATCCGGAGCCGCTGAGGGTGCCTCCTCGGTCTGCCTAGGCTCGGAAGTATGGGTCTCTGAGCTGTCATCATCAGGAATCCAGGATAGTGGTGGAGGGGTAGGGGCTCTGACCACCGGAAGTGTGGGTAAAGGGATACCAGCATACACTCCCATAGGTCCAACACGCTCCTCAGCTACTGGGACCTCATCCGGGTCCTCCTCATCTGGAATAGCAATAACCTTTGTCTCTGACTCCTCTGAGGGGTCCTCCTCATCCTCCTCCATCTCAGGCTCCTCCTGATCCTCAACATCTAGCAATGCCTCATCATGCTCACGCTCGAACATCTCAGGGTCCTCTATCTCAGGCGCCTACACATTAAACGAGCTAAGTTACTATCATGATACTTATAAGGGTTCCCGTAAGGGTTTTAACTGTCAGCACTACTTTAAGTAGTCCGACCATGAACTTGGCAAGAGTTCTTATTATCTTTGTGAGTTTGTTATTATATCGACGCATCATCTCTGAGGTTTATAACGCTTAGCTCTGATACCATTTCTGTAACACCCCCAGATCCGGGGTCGGGGATCCGGGTTGTCACGGTCTTTCTTTCCACAATATCACTTCACTTAATTAATAATAAATAACCTCATGCTGTGACCCCATACTAACACACACCACAACCCGTTATAGTCTCAGAGATGAAATTGAAATAAGTACAAGTCTTTGAATCCACCATTTAAAAGTTATTACAACCCAAAATGATTACTTGATAAATTTACAGTTAATTGCCATTATCTGCCACAAGTTATAATTATACATAATTTGATTCTCAAAAGTAGATGGTCTGAACTACAATGGATCTACCTCTGCAGCTATAGCAGCTACAACGTCATCGGGAAGACGCGGGACGCTTCCCACGTGCTTGCGCTGGGTCTGCTGGAGTCTGGCCATCTCTCCTAACTGTTGTTGTGTGATGAAGAAATAAAGCAAGAGTGAGCCTTACAGCTCGCAAGATAATACATAGTGATAACAATAATATAAGTATCTAAATGGATACTTAATAGAATCTCTATCATGCGTAAGATAATTACTTACTAGATATAAGTAAAAACAAGGAATGAAGTTACCAATACTTCACCACGCTTATATCATTTATAAAGCTACTTGAACTACCACCGTTCAAAGTATTATAAGTTTTAAGAAAAACATCCCATAGATGAGACCACAAGTTAAGACTTGAATAGATTCAATCTTTGAAATATTATTGAATGAAAAAGTTATGAGATACTTTATTTAGTCCCGATATATATATATCCACATATATATATCTCTTTAAACATTTCCTGGAACCTCTGTTATATGAAGTATGAACAGAGTTTGAAACATCCAATGAATTTTGGAAAGGAAAAGAATTTTGGCATAAACCAGATATCTTGCTGATCAGGCAAAGATACCAATAAGTAACCTTTTCTACTGTAGATGGATGAATTCCTCACCGGTCATCACCCTGGCCGCATTAGGACCTCGCGCTAGACCGTTACCCGACCCCTCACGCGTTGATGGACTGCCACCCAGCCACTTACACTTTCATAGACCGTACCCCGGCCTGTCGCTTATGCCGACTCAATTAGATGGGCTTACTTCCCGAACGTTGGGCAAGTAATCAATTCATTTACCAAAACTGCAACCTCGTTGCGAATATAAAATACACCACAGAGCCGGATTCCCCAGGTTTTGAGCGAGTATTTAAATCCCCTTAAAAAGGAAGATCTTAAATATAAAAATGAGTTTTGGAATCCGCTCTGACTTTAAAAATCATTTTGAAGACTCGAAAACACTTTATAGAGTGTTTGGAGTAAAGCTGATTTAATGAGGTAAATCAGTCCCCAGAATATTTAGAAAATGACTGAATATTATTATTTAAATAATATTCCCATAAAGAATAATCTTTATAAAAATAATTGAAGTAGAAGTATTAAAACTTATACTTGAAACGAGTATTAAATAACCAAAGATATACTTATATGAAAGTATTATCTTTATTTGAATAATCGAAAATAAGTTTGATTATTGACACCTTATTCTTTAATAAAATAAAGAATATATTTCAGCAAATAATCGGAGTCATAGATCCTCAAATGAATATTCAAATAATATTCATTAAATAATATAAACTGAGTCATAAGCCTTCGAATGAATATTCAAAATAATATTCAATAAATAATATAAAAGAGTCATAAGCCCTCGAATGAATATTCAAAATAATATTCAATAATAAAATAAAGCTAAAGTTATCGAATAAACCTTATTCGATTAATAGTTTGGAAAACTATAACCATATATATATATATATATATATATATATATCCATATCCATATATACAAGATTACTCGGGATCCTCGACTCCCGGTTTTTAGAAAATATTTTCACCTTTGGGTCCCTATACTAAGGGTATATGCAAGTTACCGCTATTCTCTAGCATAGGTATTATCAACTGAACCAACAGATATATATTTCAAGAATATGAAACAGGCATGCATATATACCATATCACATGCTACAATATATCGCAAGAATTTGCTAATTTAACCAACATGCATTTATCGCAAGATCATGCATATACAAATGTATACATCACAACAACAGTATAACGGATAGAATACTTGCCTGAGCGACTTGGGGTGATAAAAGGCTCGGAACGAGTCTGGTAACCTATAAACAACAAGTAAGTTGGAATTAAACCAAAATCACTTGTAAATCTATACTTTAACTAACTTAGACTCTAACGCTTGTTTTGCGCTCACTGATTGCTTAAGTCACTCGGGTACCCGCGGCTCCACCATTTTTAATAATTTAACCTTTACGAGTTTTAAAGCGATTCCTTCGCGAGTGTCTTACCAACTGCCTAACACACTTACCATAAATGTTTCATACATTAATTAATTGGTCTTTAACCTATGTTTCAAAGTAAGGCGAGGGAAAAAGTTTCGTTCGCGAAACGCCGTTACTTGAAACGGTCGTTTCTCCTAAACCGTGCATCGGAATCGAACGAACTACATATTAAAACGAAGCTCGTAACATGAGCTATCTAAACATGGCAGTGGTCATAATCTAGCAGGTGGTTCTCGGGTCCTAATGCTATGCACAAAAACAGTCCAAAGAAAATCGGACGTTACGACGGCTATGTTTACGCGATTTCCCAATTTTTAACCATTCAAAACCAACCACAAACCAACCTCAAATCCAACATACAACCAACATCCATCCTCATCACATCATAACAACCCCAACCAATTCAATTTAATCATCATACTTATGCCTAAACTTAAATTTAATCATAATTAAGTTCTTTTAATCAAAACCACAACATTTACCATTCCATTTCACTACCATTCCAAATCCCAAACTCTAAATCACAACAACAAGCTACAATATCATCCTACCAATTAAAATCATCTTATAATACATAGGGATCTAGGGTTTGGAGATGGTATACCTTCCTTGAAGTGGTGGGATGAGCTAGGAAGCCTTAAGAAGCTTTGAGAAGTCTTAGGAAAGCTTGGATCTTCAAGAAAAACAAGAAAACTTCAAGTTAAAAAAACTTGAAAACACTATTCATAGTCTTCTTCTTTGATTAAATGAAGAAGATTGAGAAGGAATTGATGGCTTAAACTCATGGTATAGCCCTAACTAAGCATGAAGATGATTAGGGAATTTACTCACCAATTTAGGAAGCTTGGATCTTGAATTTTTGAAAATTCTTGCCTAATGAATAGTAAAAAGCCGAGAGCTTCAAGAACAAAGCCTTGGTTGCTTTTTGATTTTTGATGAAAATGATTTTTGCTTGGCTTGGTTGCTTGGTTTTTGTGCTTGCTTTAGTCAATTACCTTCTTGCCCTTGAATTTGTGTGGTTACAAAGCCACCACACCTCCTTCCTTCCCATGTCATGCTTATGTCATCCTCATGATGTCATCCTCCCTTCCTTGTCCTCTTTCTATTGGTTGGATGACATCATTCCCACTAATCCCTTTGATTAACTTCCTAATCGTTTGCCTAATGACCGCTGATCTGTTATACGGTTCGCTTAACTTTCGTTCTCGTTTATCGTTTGAAGGATCATACCCGGGATCTTATTACTTAGGTTCCTTTAACCTTTCTCAATACATTATATTCCTTTTTATGATCCTCTATTATAATCCTTTAATTTAAATCCTTTTTATCCTGTTACCTTATACTCAATTCTCTCCGTATCTTGTGGATTTCCGGGAAAAACCAAAGTGTTCGGAATTGGATTCGGACGATCTTTACATACACTTATATACTTCATAGAGTACTAATAATATCCCAGAATATCCATAACAGAACCCCTACATAGTGTGGCGTGAAAAGTTTCTTCATTCAGCTAAAACACTATTCACAAGGGTTACAAAAAGTTGAAAATTTTGGGGTTATTACAATGGATGCAAGCATGAAAGGTGATAAATAAAATAGATCTGATAGATATTACAAAAGTTCGATAAATAAAGTCTCGAAAATAGGATAAAACAAGCCACGCAGGGCTGAAAAAGCTCTAAGGAGCTGAAGTACCCTCGGCATCCATATCATCGTCCTCTCCGCTCTCGCTGGATGTCTCTGTCGTCTCGGAGGAGGAGGAAGAGCTATCGTCATCAGCAGGTCTGGAAGAAGACTCGGGAGGAGGAAGGAGTGTATCCTGAGGAACATGACCCGAGACAACTACTCGGGTACGAAACCTCTGCAGCAAAGCCTCGTCATCAGGGCAGACATAGTCCTCCGGGTTAATATCAGGACAAGCCTCGTTCACGGTCCCAAGGGCCGTGTCCCAACCAGTCCTAAAAACCCGGGAAAGACTGAATCATCCCTAATCCTCATGGATTGGGCAAACTCCTCCGAGTCCAGATAGTTGTCTATAGCTTTATCCTTCTCCGCCTGGAGTACCACCAGCTCGGCGTTAGACTCTCCGAGTTCTTCCTCCTTGCGCTTGAGCTTCTTCTCCAGGGTAGCATACTTCTTCTGTTGCCTCCTGAGGGCATTATCGGCCTTATCAGAAGCCCGCTTCCATGACTCGGCTTGCCTCACAGCGCCTTGAAAGTAGGCGTTAGACTGAAACAAAGCAATTAACAAAGTATAAGGCAAGAAAATGCTACAAGAATGAAAGATAAGTTCGAAAAAGAGAAGGCATACCGAAGCCAGAGACTGAGCTCCCATGAGCTTAATCCTCTCAAGATCAGGGGTGGCCACCACATCAGTAAAGTCTTTGGGAGTCACGCTATGGTAGGACCAATCCCATGCATGCTTCGTGGATCCAACCACGGTGTCCCCTCGGCGAAATCCCCAGAGAGGCTGGAAGGCGCCTGTAGCAGCAGCAGCAGGAACAGCAGCAGTGATGGGAGCGTTGTGGCCCTCAGCTACTTCAGCTGAAGCCTCCCCCATAGGCTCCTTGTGTTTTCTCAAGAAACTAGGCTCCGTGGCCTTCCCTCGGGTATCTAGGCCTGCAAGACGGGCTTTTTTCATCCTAGAAGTCTCTTCAACGAGAGGTACGTTGTCCTCGTTGATCTCCTTAGCAGCTGCAAAACAAATCAAAAGACAAAATAAGTGATGTTAATAATGCATGAAACGAAATAAAGATGATAAGGGAAGAAAAATACCCTGTTGAGAAATAGAGGATAGTCCCACGTGAATGAGGGAGAACTCCTCTAAAAGAGTCCAGCTGGTGGTAGTGCCATCGTCCTGAGTAAGACCATTATAAATAATAGTTTCCTCAGGAGTTAAGTGAATGGATTTGAGGCTACCATCACTGACCTTCCCGAAGGAAGATCGGAAAAGTGTGCCCCAGTCGCCATTCGCCCAACGTAACCCAACGAAACTATTCCTCCAATTTTGATTGTTATCAGGAATAGAGGCGCTGTTAAAGATATTTTACTTTTGGGCCTTTGCTTGACATAGACCCAGCCACAGATACTGGAAGAGCTATTGTAACACTGAAAGACCTTCCTAAAAACAGCTACAGAAAGAGGAAAGCCCTCCCTAAGGCAGCAAACCATAAAACAAAAAATGTTCCTCCAGGCGTTTGGAGGAAGCTGACACGGGTTGATTTGTAAATCAGCTAAAAGATGAGGAATAAAAGGGTGGAAAGGAAACCTAAGCCCAGCATTAAGGGCATCTGTGTAAATGAAGAGAGTGTCGGGTCTCCAGTGGCAAGTACGGTCACCACCAGAGACTGGAACTAATCTAAGAGGAGGAAGGACGTTATAACGGGCATTTAGTTTATCGAAATCTATGTTGTGCCAAGTATTACAATGATTAAAGAAATCGAGATGTGCAGTGGAGGGATATTCATCCCCCTAGTGTTAATCATATCGATTAAAGACATATATGAAGAACGGATCACGATATCCTTACCTCGTTTTGAAGCCGAGGCTATCTTTGCCGCCCTCTCGGAACTCTTGTCAGCCATTTATGAGCTGGAAAAAGCCTTAAGCTGGAAAACTAAGGGAAGGGATTTGAGAAAGGAAATGCTAAAAGCTAAGGGAAAAAAGGAAGGGGAGAAAGTTTGAGATGAAATGAAGGGTGAAGAGTGAAGAGTGTGAAGTGAATGCACACTCCCCCCACCTATATATAGGAAGAAAAAGTGGATAATGGGCCTCAAAAAGCCCATTTGGGCCCAAAAGTTGGAAGGTTCTGGAATTATCCAGGGAATTCCTGGAAAAATCAAGAGAATTCTAGCAAAAATCAGAAGAAAACTTGAGTTTTTTTTGAAGAATCTGGAAGAATCCAGAAAAATCCAGAAGAATTTAGAGCTTGGGCTTAAAACAAAACACAGTTGAACAAAATACAAGCCTAGAAAAAGGCCCAGCTAAGTGAAGATGGCCCAAGTAAAAGCCCAGGTAAAAAGAAGGGCATGAATGAGGCTCAAAAGAAAAAGGGGTAGCCCAGTTGAAAGTACTAGGCCCAAAGATTAGCCCAATAAGAACCAAGCCCAGGAAAGGGCCTAAATAATTGATGTGGGAGGCCCAGAGATCAGCCCAGGTTTAAGGGCCCAAATCTATGTGTATATTCCTGACCTGTTCGACCAGAAAACACAAAGAAGTCCTGTTCGAATGGCTTGAGCTCGAAATCATGTCGATCAGGGTAAATAAAGGCCTTAAATCGACCAGGACCAGGATCAATTTGACCAGAAAATACAAAGAAATCCTGATCGAAGCTCCTGAGGTCGAAATCCTGTCGATCAAGGTTGAAAAAGAGGCTTAATTCGACCAGAATTGAGACCCATTCGACCAGGAAACACGAAGGAATCCTGATCGAAATCATTGAGGTCGAAATTATGTCGACCTGGGCAACAAAAGAAGCTTAATTCGGTCAAAAAGCTAGAGTCCTGACCGAAAGGGGAGAAAATTCCTAGTCGACCAAAAAAAAAAAGGGAAAAAGGGGGAGAAAATCCTGGCCGAAATTCGACCAGGAATTGAGGTCGAAGACATCTTGCTCGAAACCCTGTCGACCAGGGCAATATGAAGGTTAATTCGACCAGGATCCTGGTCGAATGGATTCCTAGTAGAAATCTGTATAAAAAAAAGGAAGAAAAAAGAAGAAAAAGGGAAGGAAAAATTCTTGGAAAATTACAGAAAAATAAGGAAATTCCTTAAATAATTTCTGAACAATACTAATATTTTCAGGAATAAGGGAATAAATCCAGGAAAAATAAGGAAATTCCTTAAATAATTTCTGAAAAATACTAATATTTTCAGGAATAAGGAATAAATCCAGGAAAAATAAGGAAATTCCTTAAATAATTTCTAAAAAATACTAATATTTTCAGGAATAAGGAATAAAATCCAGGAAAAATAAGGAAATTCCTTAAATAATTTCTGAAAAATACTAATATTTTCAGGAATAAGGAATAAATCCAGGAAAAATAAGGAAATTCCTTAAATAATTTCTGAAAAATACTAATATTTTCAGGAATAAGGAATAAATCCAGGAAAAATAAGGATAAATCCCAGAAATTAGGGAAAAATCCAGAAAAATAAGGATAAATCCCAGAATTTATGGGAAAAATCCAGAAAAATAAGGATAAATCCCAGAAATTAGGGAAAAATCCATAAAAATAAGGATAAATCCCAGAAGTTAAGGGAAAAATCCAGAAAAAAAGGATAAATCCCAGAAGTTAAGGGGAAAATCCAGAAAATTAAGGAAAAATTCCAGAAAATTAGGGAAAAACCCAGAAATTAAGGGAAAAATTCCTGGAAATTAAGATAATTGTAAATGTGTAGGTCGCTCCACACTTTACGGAAAAATGAAACCCTGTAAGGGAACGAATAGATTTAACTTTTGCGAAACCTAATCAATGTTTCCCAAAAGTTGGGGGGCAAATGATAGGGATAAATAAATTATGATAGTATAATTTATTTACTGCAAGGTGTGGGCTGCTAGGCCCAATAAAAAGATATATGATACTCAGACCAGAAAGGTTAAGCCTGATGGACCAGATCAGGCCCGATGAAATAAAGAAGGCCCAAAAGCCCTGATTATTAATTAATTTCGTAATTAATTAATAAGGGAAAAATCAGCTATTGAGAAGAGTCCCGATAAGGATATAAATCCTTATAGATTAGCCTCAAGGGGACCTAAAAGGATAAGGAATCAGTTTCCTACTATCTAGGACTCCAAAGTCCATTCTAATTATGAGACTTGCCCACCAAGTCTCCTATACCAAGTCCAATTCAAGGACTCCCAACATCTATATAAGGGGTCTCACCCCCACCAATCAGAACTACGTTTTTTGACTTGATCCTTGGCAATCAGTAAGGTACGTAGGCATCTTATTAAGGCAGATTGAGTCACGAAGCACAAGAGCAGTCAAATCGAGCCTCGAAGCTCACGTTCCTTAGTACTAAATACAACAATTATATATATTAGTTTTTAATCCATAACAAGGGGCTACTATCTTTACAAACTTGAACGAACCTCCGGTAATGACCAGCCATACCTACCTCTGGTAGTCGCCCTGACCATAGTCATCAATTCCTCAGTGGTCCTTTATTCATTCTTGTCAGGATCCTCCACGGAATCCTTCTCAGCAATAATCCCTTCTAGGACAACATCTTTAACCGCTACATCCTCAATATGAACATCATCCGGTCCCGTGTTAGGACGCTCTATCGAATCCACAATCTGATCTCCAATAATTAATAAAACATCATCGCATTGTTGCTCCTCAACCTCAGGGTTCGGAGTCCCGCTACCATATATGATAATGAACTACGCTTTTATCACGATATTTATAAGGGTTCCCATAAGGGTTTTAACTGTCAGTACTACGTTAGGTAGTCCGACTATGAACTTGGCAAGAGTTCTTATTTATCTTAGTGAACTTATTATTTTAACGTCACTTCATCTCTGAGGTTTATAACGCTTAGCTCTGATACCATTTCTGTAACACCCTCAAATCCGGGGTCGGGGATTCGGGTTGTCACGAGTTCTGTTTCCCTTATCAATACTTAATCTTAATAAACAATCAACTACTGCGTACTGTGACTCCACAATACACACACACACACCACAAGTTATAGTCTCATAGATGAATATCCAAAAATAACACAAGTCATTTTATTCCACAATTATAAACCATTTCACCATAAAAAGGGTTTTTGAATAATTTACATATTCTTTGCCATTATTACAATTCATAAATATACATAAGTCTGGCACAACAAAAGTTGAAAGCCTAGCCTACTGGTAGCTCCTACCTCAGCTACAACGGCATCAACGCCTACAGGAAACTGCGGAACGTTTCCTATCCGCTCACGAATTGGGAGCTTGGTCCTGTTCATCTTGTCTATCTGTTGTCGTGTGATGAAAGAAGAAAACAAGGGTGAGCAACAAGCCCACCGAAATAATATGTATAATAATTAACAACATATGAGCATTCTCATAGTACTCATGAAAGTCTTGGTCAAGAAGAAATGAACCAAGTTGATATCTTAACGCGACAAGTCGCAAAATATTCAGTATATATATACATATATACTACTCAAAATCTTTGAAATCCTCTGACATGTATAATGTACACAGAGTTCCAGTTTATAACTGTATAAAAATATCGTTGCAAGGTGATCTCATATATCTAACCTTGTCTCAACGTTTTTGTGAAAATCTTTGTCATGCATAAGATAATCATTAACCAGATATAAGTTGAAAAGATGAAGTTACAAGATACTCCAATATACTTATATATTTTCTGAATACTACTTGAACTACCACCGTTCAAGTAATAATTAGTTTCAAAAGTTCATCACATAGATGAGAATACAAGATAAGATTTGAATAGATTCAATCCTTAAACTATCATTCAAAAGAAATAAAGTTACGAGATACTTCATTAAGTCCCAATATATATCCATATATATCTCTCATACATTTCCTAAAAACCTCTGTCATGTAAAGTATGAACAGAGTTGTAATATCCAATGAATTTGGAAAGAAAAGAATTTTGGCATAAACCCGATATCTTGCTGATCAGGCAAAGTTACCAATAAGTAACTTTTTCTACTAGTAGATGGATGAATCCCCCACCGGTCATCACCCTGGCCTCATTAGGACCTTGTGCTGGACCGCCACCCGGCCTCTTACGCGTTGATGGACTGCCACCCAGCCACTTACACTTTGATAGACCGTACCCCGGCCTATCGCTTATGCCGACTCAATTAGATGGGCTTACTTCCCGAACGTTGGGTAAGTAATCAATTCATTTGTCAAATCAACAACCTCGTTGTGAATATAAAATACACCACAGAGCTGGATCCCTCAGGTTTTGAGCGAGTACTTAAATCCCCTTCGAAAGGAGGATCTTAAATATAAAAATGAGTTTTGGGATCCGCCCTAACTTTTAAAAATCATTTTGAAGACTCAAAAATATTTTTAAGAATGTTTGGAATAATGCTGATTTAATAAAATAAATCAGTCTCAATATATTTAGAAAATATCTGAATATTATTATTTAAATAATATTCCCATAAAGAATAATCCTTATAAAAATAATTGAAGTAGAAGTTTTAAAAACTCATACTTGAAATGAATAAAGAATAACCAAAGATATACTTATACGAAAGTAAGATCTTTATTTGAATATTCAAAAATAAGTTTGATTATCGAAACACTATTCTTTAATAAAATAAAGAATATTATTTAATAAAATAAGCGGAGTCATAAGTCCTTGAATGAATATTCAAAAATAATATTCATTAAATAAAGTAAGCGGAGTCATAAGTCCTCGAATGAATATTCAAAATAATATTCATTAAATAAAGTAAGCGGAGTCATAAGTTCTCGAATGAATATTCAAAATAATATTCATTAAATAAAATAAAGTTATCGAATAAACCTTATTCGATTAATAGTTTTGAAAACTATATCTATATATATATATAAATATATATAATATACTCGGGAACATCGACTCCCGGTTTTAGAAAATGTTCACCTTTGGGTCCCCTATACTAAGGGTATACGCAATTACTACTTATCTCTAGCATAGGTATTATGCAACTATAAGCATTGAAATCAACAGATAGATATCAAGATTACGAAACTGACATGCATATATCCCATATTAGCATGCTCCAATATATCACAAAATTTGCTAATTAACCATCATGCATCTATCACAAGATAATGCATATACATATATACATTACAACAACAGTATAACGGGTAGAAAACTTGCCTGAGTGTTCCCGGATAGACTTAAGCTTAGAGTGGGTCCGATAACCTATGAACAATAACATAAGTCGGAATTAAACCCCGGTTGCTTAAGAAACTAGACTTTAACCAATTGAACCTTAATGTTCGCTTATGGTCACTTCTACGCTTAACGAATCACATAAGTCGTTCGAGTACCCTCGGCTCCACCATTTTTAATAAATTAACCATTAAGAATTTTAAGGCGATTCTTTCGCGAGTAATCTACCAACTGCCTAATACACTTTACATAATTGTTTCATACTTCAATTAGTCATTTAAGGGCCTTAACCAAGGTTTCAAAGTAAGGCGAGGGGTAATGGTTCGTTCGCGAAACGCCGTTACTTAAAACGGTCATTCCTCGTAAACCGTACATCGGATTTAAGCGAACCACATATCAAAACGAAGCTCGTAACATGAACTATCTAATAATGGCAATGGTCAAAACCTAACAGTGGGTTCACGGGTCCTGATTTTAAGAACAAAAGCAGTCTAAGGTAAATCGGGCATTACGACGGCTATGTTTATGCGATTACCAAATTTGTACAACTCCAATTCAATCCACAATCAATCCCACAATCATTACTACAACCAAACTCCATCCATACTCTACTACAACAGCCCCAACATCTCAAGATTTCCAATTTATACTACTCTCAATCATGAACTAAAAGCTTATACTTAAGTTTCATTAACTATAAACAAGATTCAATCATCCAAATTGCTACAAACCCAACCAAACTTTAAACACACAAGCATCATGCTTCTCATGAAATATATTAATCAAAACCACTCCTAATTATTCAAAGTAAAACTAGGGTTTGAAGTTTTATACCTTCCTTGAAGCTTTTAATCCATGAAAGATCTTTGGAATGCCCATGGAAGCCTTTATCTATGCTTAAGCTACCTTGACCTTACAAATAAAATCAAGAATCAAAAATTTATTCTTGAAAGTTACTATTCACCCTAAAATAAAATGATTTGTTTGAGATAGAAAACCTTTGATTCAAGCACTCAAACTACTTGCTCTTCTTAGTTATGAAATATAGGATCCAAAGAAACAAACCTCTCGAATTATGATTGAGTGGAGCTTGGGTTTGGAAAATTTTCTTCTTGTTTTTCTTCAAAAAACCGTGAGCAAGGAGATGGGGGGAAGAGAAATGAATGTGTTTGCTTGGTTGCTTTGTTTTTGTTGTTAATTAACCTTTTACCATGGTAAAATTTGTGTGGCTTATAATCAACCAACAATTCCTTCCCATTGTGTCATGCTTATGTCATCCTCTTATGTCATCTTCCCACACTTATCTTCTTCTTGTTGGTGTGATGACATCATCATCACTAACTTCTTTGATTAACTCCTAATTACTTGGCTAATGATCGCTGATCTGTTATACGGTTCACTTAACTTTCGTTTTCGTTTATCTTTTGAGAGATCATACCCAGGATCTTATTACTTGGGTTCGCTTAACCTTTCTCAATACATTATATTCCTTTTATGATCCTCTCTTATAATCCTTGAATTTAAATCCTTTTTATCCTGTTACCTTATACTCAACTCTTTCGGTATCTGGTGGATTTTCGGGAAAAATAAAAGTGTTCGAATTTGGATTCTGACGATCTTTACATACACTTATATACCATATAGAGTACTAATAAGATCTCAGAATAACAATAAAAGAACCCCTGCAAAGTGTGATATGAAAAGTTTTCTTATTCAGCATAATCAGTAAAATCACTATTCATAAGGGTTACAAAAAGTCCAAAATTTTGGGGTTATTACGCATGAGGATTCTGATGAGACATAACAGGCATAGCATGCAGAGGTGACATAGACATGTTAGGCATGGAGGGAGTTAAAGGCATGGGAGCATTCTTAACAGATTTGCAGTTATCAGATAGATGATTAACACTTTTACAATGCACACAGCTTTTTCTAGGAGCATACTTATCAGGTGTGTAATTGTTGTGTTTGTTAATCCCTACCTTCCCATTTCTATTAGATTTTCTTTTAGTTTCCTTTTTATCCTCAACCAACTTAAGCCTATTTTTCAACTGATCTAAAGTCATGTGTCCTATATTCACCTTACTGGCATCTTTGGATGTGCTAGCTCCTTCTTTGACAAAGTTCTTGAATGTTGAACCAACCTTCTTATTGAGATTTTTCTTTTTAGAATCACTTGCCTGTTTTAAGTGATGAGCCTTCAACGGATGCTCTTTTTCTTCCTTCAACGGATAACTTTCATCATCCATCGATTCCACATCCATTGACAATCCATCAATTAATTCTAACTCCTTTTTGTTTTTCTTCCAGGCATTCTCACAGAATGATTCAATTCCCTGAACCTTGACAATCTGAGCACTAATATCCCTAGATGTTTTCCAGGCCTTGATTACCTCTTGTTCACTTTCTAACTGTTTAGAAAGAATTTCTACTTTCTTAACAGCTTCTTCTAGTTCACTCTCAACAGTCAAGCATTTAATTTTAATCTTTTCAAGCTTAATTACCTGATTCTCTAACACAGCATTCCTATCACTTAAAAACAAATTATTCTCTTTGATTCTTGTGTTTTCTTTAGCTAGTGATTTAAGGGAAACACGCAAATGATATAATTCATTGGACATATCATTTATGGCTTCATTGCATTCAATCTTAGAAAGCTAAGAGAGATCAGTAGTAATTACCTGGTTGCTTGATGAACTAGTTTCATTTTCATCAGAATTAGCCATCAGGGCTAGGTTGACATATTCCATATCATCATCTTCATTGACTCCATCTGCTGCTCAATCATCTTGAGTCAGAAAAGCTCTTTCCTTTTGTTTGAGCAAATCAAAATACTTCTTTTTGTAATCAACTTGCTCAAATTTCTTCTTATCAGAGGATGGTTTTCTGCACTCATTTACAAAGTATCCACTTAAGCCACAGTTATAACATTTGAACTTAGATTTGTCCACCATGTTCTTGTTTGACTTAGTGAATTTTGCATTTTTCCTGAATTTCATCTTTGCAAACCTCCTGGACAGAAAAGCCAGATGTTCATCAACATCATCAGAGTCATCTTGACTGGAATTGTCTTCATCCTCAGCTACTTGCTCCTTTTCCTTGCTTGATTCTGATTTGCTTGTGCCAATTTTGAGATTTGGCATTGTCTTTTCCTTATTCCCGGCTTCAATCTTCTCATTGTCAGCTACAAGTGCAACTGATCCTCCTTTTCTCTTTCCCTTTTCCAACAGCTCATCTTGCTCCATCTCAAGTTCATAGGTCTTCAAAATTCCATATAATCTTTCAAGTGTGAAGTCCTTATAATCTTGAGAATTTCTTAGAGAAACAGTCATAGGCTTCCATTCCTTTGGTAGAGACCTCGGAAATTTTAAATTGGAGTCCTTGACTTGGTACACTCTGCCATACAACTTCAATCCATTCAACAGTTTCTGAAATCTGCTGAAGGTATCATTCAATGATTCTCCTTCTTCAAAATGAAAATATTCATACTGTTGAATGAGAAGCTGCATTTTGTTTTCTCTAACTTGCTCAGTACCTTCACAGATAAGTTGCACAGTATCCCAAATTTCCTTAGCAGTTTGGCTGTTAATGACATTGTCAAATATATCTTGATCTAGGCCATTAAACAGAATGTTCATGGCTTTCTTGTCCTTGTGAACCTCTTCAATATCTTCAACAGTCCATTCTACTTTTGGCTTGGGAATAGACTGTCCAACAGCAACTGTTGCAGTAGCAGCTGTGGCCACCTAGTGAGGGATGTGAGGACCATTTTCAATGCAGTTGATGTAGCTTTCATCTTGAGAGAGAAGATGTAAATGCATCTTCACTTTCCAATGATGATAGTTATCTCTTTCCAGGATTGGAATCTTTACACCAATATCCTTCTTACTCATGATGTTAGCAGAATAGATCTTTAAACTCTTTGTATGTTAAGAGCTTGCTCTGATACCAATTGTTATTCCCAGTGAACTAACAATGAGATTTATAGAAGGGGGTTGAATGTAAATCCCAAAACTTTTTCAAGTTTTGAGCAGTTTCTAGGCTATGTGTTTTGATGAACAAGTGTGTGTGAATTGCTTTGAGCTAATGCAGACAGATATATATTCAAACACAAATGTAAAGAACACAACAGACTTAAAAACTTTTCTGGTGGATTTGTTGTTCCACCAGAGATGTGTTATTTCAGAAAATCTGTGATTCATAGAATTAAATCGCAGCTGCTTCCTAGTACAAACTAGATGATTTTCTCTCTGGATTTTTCTAAACAGCTCTGGAAAATTCACCATCTAATTACTAGCTGCTACTTGGTTTATATATCACCAAGTTTACAAGTGAAGACAAAACTGTAAAATACAATTAAAAGATTCTTCACATGTTTCTTCTTCATTTCTCTATCCAATGCAATTTAGGTTTAGCTGTGAATCTTTGAATACTTCCTTGTTTGCACAAGAATGGAAATGCTGCATTTTCTTGATTCCTCCTGGAGGCTGCCACATTCCAGTTTGTCTCTGTCAACCCATGTGCCTCTGTCAGCTTATGAATTGTCACTATCAACTGCTATTGAACTAAGCATCCGTTGAAGCTTTCATCCGTTGATGACTTTATCCGTTGAAGCTTTATCCGTTGATGCATTAGCAGTTAAAGTTTTATCCGTTGAAGCACTCATCCGTTGATGGATGTTATCCATTGAAGCTTTAGAGACATCCGTTGAAGCTTTGTTTCTCATCCGTTGAAGGCCTTTAATATCAGTTGATACTACTTCACTTATATAAAATTATAAGGCATGAAATATTTACAATTAGCCCTTCTATTTGCATATCCACTAGTAGTCAACAACACTGATAATTTCCTACAACATCTAAGAATTACAACTTAAATACAGAGAATGAAATGTGCTACAATACTAAACTTATTTCTAAGTAAAGCTACTCCTTCAACGGATAGCCAAAATGGTCTTATCCGTTGAGGCTACAAACACTAGATTTCTACTAAAGTGTTTTATTTAACTTATCATCAAACTAATACACATATTCCTAACAATAATCAACCGCCAACATGATATACTGATTATTGCAAGATGAGATAAATGGCCCCATGAAGTCAATTCCCCAAACATCGAAGACCTCAACCTCGAGAAGCACATTGAGAAGCATCTCATCCCTCTTGGACATATTACCAACACGCCAGCAACGATCACACTTCAAAACGAACCGATGCGCATCCTTAAACAATGTAGGCCAGAAGAATCCCGCTTAAAAGATACGAGCTGCTATCTTCTCTCCACCATAATGGCCTCCATAAACAGTCAAATGACAGTCTCCCAAGATACCCTCCGTCTCGCTGTACGGAATACATCTCCTGATGATTTGGTTAGCTCCTTGCCGAAATAAGAATGGCTCATCCCACATGTACCACTTCGCCTCATAAAAAAACTTCTTCCTTTGAGCAGCAGACAAATCTGAAGGCATACTATTGCTCACAAGGTAATTCACAATATCTACGAACCACGGTTCTTCCTCTTGCACCCCAAATAGCTGCTCGTCGGGAAAAGACTCATTTATCAATGTCTTATCCTGTGAAGTTGCACTTGGATCTTCTAAACGAGAGAGATGATCAGCGACTTGATTCTCAGTACCTTTCCTGTCCTTGATCTCTAACTCAAATTCTTGAAGTAAAAGAACCCATCGAATCAGTCTAGGCTTTGAGTCCTTCTTCGAGACGAGATAGCGAATCACAACGTGATCAGTGAAAACTGTCACCTTCGTCCCAAGCAAATAAGATTGAAAATTCTTAAAATCATAGAAAATAGCCAATAGCTCCTTCTCAGTAGTAGTATAGTTCAGTTGCGCACCATTGAGGGTCTTACTAGCATAGTAGACCACATGAAATATATTGTTCTTCCTTTTCCCAAGAACTGCTCCAACTGCATAGTTACTTGCATCACACATTATTTCAAAAGGTTCATCCCAATTAGGTACAGTTATGACGGGTGCCGTGATCAAGCTCTTCTTTAAGCTCTCAAAAGCAGCTAGACACTCGTCATCAAACTTGAACGGGACATCTTTCTCTAGAAGATTGCACAACGGTTTAGAGATTTTAAAGAAGTCCTTGATAAAACGCCGATAGAAACCTGCATGACCAAGAAAGCCGCGGACTCCCTTAACTGAAATTGGTGGGGGAAGATTTTCAATGACCCCCACCTTGGCTTTGTCTACCTTAAGACCCTTACTAGAGACCTTGTGCCCAAGAATGATGCCCTATTGCACCATAAAGTGACATTTCTCCCAGTTGAGAACCAGATTGGTCTCAACACACGATTTAAGAACAGCGCCAAGATTTTGCAAGCACTCATCAAAAAAATCCCTGAATATAGAGAAATCGTCCATAAACACCTCCACATTCTGACCAATCATGTCAGAGAAGATTGCCATCATGCATCTCTGAAATGTGGCAGGTGTACCACACAAACTAAAAGAAACTTTTCTGAAGGCAAAAGTCCCAAACGGACATGTGAAGGTAGTCTTTTTCTGATCTTCTGGAGCGATACAAATCTGATTATAACCCGAATAGCCATCCAGAAGACAATAGTACTCATGCCCAGCCAACCTGTCAAGCATCTGATCAATAAATGGAACAGGGAAGTGATCCTTCCTTGTAGCTTTGTTCAGCTTCTTGTAATCTATGCAAACTCTCCACCCTGTGACTATTCGAGTAGGAATGAGCTCATTCTTCTCATTAGCAACAACTGTGATGCCTCCTTTCTTCGGCATATACTGAACTGGACTCACCCAAGAACTGTCAAAAATAGGATAGATGATCCCTGCATCTAGCCACTTGAGAATTTCCTTCTTCACAACTTCTTTCATGAACGGATTAAGCCTTCTCTGTTGCTCAATAGTTGGCTTGCTACCTTCCTCTAGCAGAATTTTATGCATGCAATAAGAAGGGTTGATTCCCTTGATATCTGCTATAGTCCATCCAATTACCGATTTGAACTCTCTCAGAATTCTTAAGAGCTTTTCCTAATCACTACCTGAAAGGTCAGATGTAATAATAACAGGCAAAGTAGATGCATCACCTAAAAAAATATACCTTAAGTGCTCCGACAATGGTTTAAGCTCGAGTGTAGGAGTTTCCTCAATAGATGGATTGAGGCGCTTTGGAAATTTGTTTAGCTCCTCCAATCCAAGAGATTCAAAAGCATATTCAGCCTTCGCTTCCAAGGAGAAGCATTCAAATATTGCAACGTCTTATCACTTTCATCATCTTCACTATCTGAATTCCCCAATAAGACTTTCTCTAAGGCATCAGACCTTAGCATTTGATTAAGTTCTGAAGTAAAAAAAGAATCAGCCAATTCCACCTTTAAGCACTCCTCATTTTCAGTAGGGAATTTCATGGCATTGGAAACATTGAACATCATATCCTGATCTAGTACTCACATAGTGAGCTCACCCTTCTGCACATCTATCAAGGTTCGGCCAGTAGCCAAGAAAGGCCTTCCCAAGATTATGGGAATCTTCTTATCCTCCTCGAAATCAAGAATTACAAAATCAGCAGGAAAGATGAGTTTGTCCATCTTGACCAAGACATCCTCCACAATGCCTTGTGGATATGTAATAGAGCGATCAGCCAACTGTAAAGACATATAAGTGGGCTTTGGATCAGGCAAATCCAACTTCTTAAAAATAGACAAAGGCATCAGATTGATGCTAGCTCCCAAATCACATAAACATTTGTCGAACGATAATTTTCCGATGGTGCAAGGAATAGTGAAGCTTCTAGGATCTTTAAGCTTCAGCGGCAACTTCTGTTGCAGCACAACACTACATTCCTCCATAAGAGCGACAATCTCTAAGTCATTGAGCTTCACTTTCCTAGAGATAATACCTTTCATAATCTTCGCATAGCTAGACATTTGTTCAAGAGCTTCAGCGAAAGGTATGTTGATTTGAAGTTTCTTGAAAACTTCCAAGAACTTAGCAAATTGCTTATCCAGCTTTTGCTTCTACAGCCTCTTAGGAAAAAGAGGTGGAGGATAGACCTGTTTTCCCCTGTATTAACCTCAGGAGGAGTGTTGACAACAGATGTCTTCCTTGGTTCCACTTCTGCTTCCTTCTGCACTTCTTCTTCATCCACAACTTCAAGTTCTGGAACTGGAGATTTTTCAGGATTTGCAGCCTTCTCAGACCTCAATGTGATTGCCTTGACCTGCTCTTTAGCTTCTCTCTTACCTGGCACTTCAGTGTCACTAGGGAGTGTACCAGGTTGTCGATTCAGCAAGGCATTAGCAATTTGTCCAATTTGATTCTCCAAGGTCTTAATAGAAACCGCTTGGCTCTTGCACATGAGCCTCAACTTCTCTAATTCAGATTTTTCATTAGATTGTGGTAGCTGCTGAAGTTGGAGTTGTTGTCTTGGTACATATTGCGGCTGTTGAAAACCAGGAGGGTTGTATTGCTTAGTTGCATACTGCTGATAAGGCTGTTGCACCGCATTCTGAGTGTTGCTCCAGCTGAAGTTAGGATGATTGCGGTTTTTATGATGATAGGTGGCTGGAGCTAGTTGCTGCGACCTCTGAAAGTTGCTCACGAACTGAGCTGATTCACTAGAAATAACACACTGCTCTGTCTCATGCGCACCAGCACAAAGCTCACAGACACTAATGATCTGATTAACACCAAAATTAGCCAAAGAATCCACCTTCATCGTCAAAGACTGAATTTGAGCAACTATATCAGTAGTTGTATCCACTTCCTGAATTCCTTCTACTTTGCCTTGAGGTATTCTTTGAGTTGGGTTCTGGTATTCATTAGTAGCCATCAGTTCAATCAATTGATAAGCTTCATCATAGCTTTTAGCCCATAAGGCTCCTTGTTAGGGCGAAAACACGCGCTAAAATTTACACAAGTATACGCGTTCGCAAGTAGTATAAGATTTAGATCAAATTTGTTCCCACAGAGACTCTTTGGTTAATTTAAGAATATGCACCTATGTAACAATGATATGGTTATTATCTAATGCTAAGACAAATAACAAGTTGAGATTGTTTATAACTAAGAATTAAACTAACAATTATAACTAAGAGAACAAGAATGGTTAAATTAATATATATATGACAAACAGGAGATCCTAACTTCATTAAATACTTCATTCAATAGCCTTTTTGTTCTTAACCTTAGCATGTAATGGTGATGACACTAATCAGATAACACGAAACTAGTAAACGCCAACTTTCTTTGTACGAATACCCTACTACCAAACATCGACAAAAGAGATAGAAGTTGAATAGACACCAATTATGCTTAGTCCTTATATGTCTATAAGAATTGAAAACATAACGGTTTAATGCAAAAGTTATCTATCGTGATTACGTAGGGCAAGTAAGATGGTTAAAATTACCTACGAATCATGCATAACAATAACACATGAACCTATGCTAGTATGACAAGTTCTAAACCTCTATATTCATTATCGCTTCAATAGAGATTAATACGCTATCTTATATGTTAGCTACGCACATAAGACGAATAAGCACAACCAATACTAGGTTATCATACAATCACCACACACTAAGGTATCGAAAAAATTTAACAAAAGAAATCCATAAATAAATCCGCTAGAACCCCACGATAACGATTAGTTCACAATCGAACTCATCGTCACCATAGGTTCCAATGAAAACATGACAATAAATAATATAAGAGTACTAGGGTTCAAAGACAAATCGAAAACAAGCATCCAAGTATCAACTATATTAAAAAAAACAAAAGTCTTCTTCTCCGTAGTCATCTCGTGCTCTCTAGGTCTTCTTATTGCTCTCCCAGGTCTCCTTGTTGTTAAAAATATCATTTTATTGATATATATAGGCTCCAGGATGACCAGGACTCTCAAAATCTTCAATTTCGACTAAAATCAGAATTCTGGGGCAGAAATAGGGCGCGGGTGCGTTGTTTTCGGCCGCGGCCGCGCTGGAATAGTGATTTCAGCGGCGCGGGCGCGCTGGTTCTGGCGCGGCCGCGTTGGCCTTCTGGAAATTTTCTGACAATTCTTCTTTTAGCCGTATCTTGAGTTCTGCTCGTCAGAATTAGGCGATTCAACTGCCCACGCGAAGCTAACAAGATTCTCTACAACTTAAGAATGACCCAGGTTTCCAATTCTGATATATTTTCAGCATATTTCTTTAAAAACCTTCTTTCTTCCTTTAACTGATGCCTGAAATGCACAAACATAAAAACACATCAAAAATACCAACAACTTGTGTCCAAAACACCAACTTAAGCCTGAAATGAAGCATTTCTAGTAGATAAAAAAAATCCAAGTATCACTCCTCTTGATGCTGCATCAAGCATGGGTCTAGATGTTGCACCCAACCAATTGTAAAAACAGTTAATGATCATCCAGTCAGGCATCCCATGATGAGGACACTTCCTGAGCATCTCCTTGTAGCGATCTCAAGCCTCACACAAAGATTCTCCCATTTACTGCGCAAGTTGAGTAAAAGCATTCCTGATTGCAGTAGTCTTCGCCATAGGGAAGAATTTAGTGAGAAACTTCTGAGCTAGATCTTCCCAAGTAGTAATAGAGCCTAGTGGTAGAGAATGCAACCAACACTTACCCTTATCCCTCAGAAAGAATGGGAAAAGCCTCAGCTTAATAACGTCTTCAGTATCCCCATTGAACTTGAAAGTATCGCAGATCTCGATGAAATCCCTGATGTGCATGTTGGGATCTTCTATAGGAGAACCCCCAAACTGAACTGAATTATGTATCATCTGAATCGTGCTCGACTTGATTTCAAAGGTGTTAGCCACGATGGCTGGCCTGATAATGCTAGACTAAATATCATTGATCTTCTGCTTAGAATAGTCCATCAAAGCCTTAGGATTCGCTGTTTGATCTCCCATTATGACTAGAGCTTCTTCTTTAACTTTCTCCTCAACAAAAGCTTCTTCAACCTTCTCTTCAACAAGAACTTTTTCAACTACTTCCTCCACTTTATCCAGTATTCTCTTGCAAGATCGAGAACGCGTTAGCATACACGCTCTCTAGAGTACCTGAAATACAGCAAGTACCCAAGTAAGTAACAATATCCGAGTCAGTGAACTTTAACGACCACTGATGATAAGCACATAAACTAAAAATTAACACCGAGTCCCCAGCAGCGGCGCCAAAAACTTGTTAGGATGAAAACACGCGCTAATATTCACGCAAGTATACGCGTTCACAAGTAATATAGAATTAATTCTAGTTCGTTCCCACAAAGACTAGTTTAGGTTAATTTCAATTAATTTACTTATGCAACAATGGTATGATTATTATTCAATGCTAAGATGATAACAAGTTGATATTATTTATAACTAAGATTATTAACTAACATGCAATTAACTAAGAGATTAAAAGGTTGATTTACTTATACAACACAAACATGGGATTTTAACTTCATTACTACTTCATTTAATAGCCTTTTTGTTCTTATCCTTAGGATGCAATGGTGATGACATTAATCAGACAACACGAAACTAGTAAGCGTCAACTTTCGTTGTACAAATACCCTACTACCAGACATCCACAAAAGAGATAGAAGTTGAATAGACACCAATTATATTGAGACCCTATATGCCTATAAAATTTGACAACATATTGGTTTAATGAACAAGTTAACTATCGTGTAATAACCCCAAAATTTTTGGACTTTTTGTAATCCTGATGAATAGTGATTTTGCTGATTAAGGAAAATTTTCATGCCACACTATTTAGCAGTTCTTTTATTGATATTCTGCGATCTTATTAGTACTTCATATGGTATATGAGTGTATGTAAAGATCGTCAGAATCCAAATTCGAACACTTTGATTTTTCCCGAAAATCTACCAGATACCGAAAGAATTGAGTATAAGGTAACGTGATTAAATTGATTTAAATTCAAGGATTATAAGATAGGATCATAAAAGGAATGTAAAATATTGAGAAAGGTTTAGGGGAACCCATGTAATAAGAACCCGGGTATGATCCCTCAAACGACAAATGAGAACGAAAGTTAAGCGAACCGTATAACACATAAGCGGTCATTAGCCAAGTAATTAAGGGATAATCAAAGAGGTTAGTGGATGATGATGTCATCACACCAACAAGGAGAAGACATGTGTTAACAAGATGACACAAGCATGACAAGGAGTATTTGATTTGTTGGTTGATTTATAGCCAAGTAAAACATTACCATGGTAAAAATCTAAAAGTAGCCAAGCTAAAAGAAAGAGAAACAACCAACATAAATTATAAAACACAAATATTAGAAGTTGAATTTGTTTCTCAAGAACAAAGCTCTCGGCTTTTTTTTTCAAGAAAGAAGAAAATCCAAAACTCAAGATCCAAGCTTTGTTAATTTGCAAGGTAATTATCCAAGGTCCCTTATGATTAGTTATGGCTATCCTAGGAGTTTAAGCTCCCATTTCCTTCACAATCTTTTTCAATAAATCATTGAAGAAGAGTGTGAATAGTGTTTTCAAGAGTTTTAAATTTTTTGATCTTGTGTTTTTGGTTAGATTTAGCTTTGGTAAGGACTTTCAAGGGCTATTTCAAGCTTCTTAGTTACTTCTACTCACCAAGGAAGGTAAAACCTCATACCCTAAGCTTTACTTTGAATATTTAGGAGTGCTTTTGATTAATATAGTTCATGAGAAGCATGATTCTTATATGTTTAGAGTTTGGTTGGATTTGTAATGAGTTTGAGTTATAAATCTTGGTTATTGGGTAATGAACCTTAAGTATAGTTAGTAGCTCTTGTTTGTGATTGAATGAGTTGGAAAAATCATGAGGTTATGGACTGATGTAGTAAGGTTTGGATGAATTTTGGTTGTATTGGTGGTTGTGAGTTGATTTGTGGTTGATTGGAGTAGTTTAAACTTTGGTAATCGCGTAAACATAGCCGTCGTAATGCCCATTTTCATACAACTGCTTGTTCTTAGTGTCAGGGACAGTAAGCTAACCGTCTAACCTGTAACTTTGCCATGTTTAGCTAGATCGTGTCGTAAGCTTTGTTTTGATATGTGGTTCTCTTGAATCTGATATATGGTTTAAGAGAAACGACCGTTTTAAGTAACAGCGTTTTACAAACGAACCATTATCCCTCGCCTTACTTTGAAACCTTGATTAAGGCCCTTAATTGACTAATTGGAGTACGAAACAATTATTTAAGGTTAATTGGTTAGTTGGTAGAGTATTCGCGAAAGATCCACCTTATAAAATTAAATGGATAATTTTATAAAAATGGTGTAGCCGAGGGTACTCGAGTGACGTATGTGAATCGTTAAGCGCAAAAGCGAACGTTAGGGTCTAATTAGTTAAAGTATAGTTTCTTAAAGCGACCGTGGTTTAATTCCAACTTATATATTGTTTATAGGTTACCAGACTCGCCCCAGGCCTTTTACCACCCCCAGTCGCTCAGGCAAGTTTTCTACCCGTTATACTGTTGTTGTGATGTAAATATATTGGTACATTATCTTGAGATAAGTGCATGGTTGTTAATAGAAAATCTTGCGATATATTGGATCATGTTGATATGGTATATATATGCATGTTGTGAAATCTTGATATTTTATTATTAATTCAAATGCTTATAAACTGCATAATACCTATACTAGAGAGAAGCAGTAGTTGCGTATACCCTTAGTATAGGGGACCCAAAGGTGAACATTTTTCTAAACCGGGAGTCGATGTTCCCGAGTATAATATATTTATATATATTTATATTTATATATATATATAGTTTTCTATAAATATTAATCGAATAAGGCACATTCGATAGTTTTGAATAATAATCAAACTTATTTTCGATTATTCAAAGAAGGATCGTACTTTCGTATAAGTATATCTTTTGTTATTTATTATTCATTTCAAGTATGAGTTTTAAAACTTCTAATTCAATTATTTTTATAAAGACTATCCTTTATGGGAATATTATTTAAATAATAATATTCAGATATTTTCTAATATATCAGGACTTATTTATTTTATTAAACCAGCATTACTCCAAACATTCTTAAAAATGTTTTCGAGTCTTCAAAATGATTTTAATAGTTAGAGTGGATCCCAAAACTCGTTTTCAAATTTAAGAGCTTCCTTTCGAAGGGGACTTGAATACTCGCTCAAAAATCTAAAGGATCCGGCTCTGTGGTGTATTTTATATTCGCAACGAGGTTGCTGTTTTGAGAAAACAATTTGATTACTTGCCCAATGTTCGGGAAGTAAGTCCATCTAATTGAGTCAGCATAAGCGACAGGCCGGGGTACGGTCTATCAAAGTGTAAGTGGCTGGGTGGCAGTCCATCAACGCGTAAGAGGCCGGGTGGCGGTCCAGCACAAGGTCCTAATGCGGCCAGGGTGATGACCGGTGGGGGATTCATCCATCTACTAGTAGAAAAGGTTACTTATTGGTATCTTTGCCTGATCAGCAAGATATCGGGTTTATGCCAAAATTCTCTTCGTTCCAAATTCATTGGATATTACAACTCTGTTTATACTTTTCATAATAGAGGTTTTCAGGGAATGTATGTGAGATATATATAGGAATATATATATCGGGACTTAATGAAGTATCTCGTAACTTCATTTCATTTAATAATATCTCAAAGATTGAATCTATTCAAGTCTTATGTTGTAGTCCCATCTATGTGATGAACCTTTGAAAACTTATTATACTTTAAACAGTGGTAGTTCAAGTAGTTTTCTAAAAAAAATGATATAAGTATATAGTGAAGTATTTGGTAACTTCATCTCCCTTTAAGCTTATATCCAATAAGTAATTATCTTACACTTGATAAAGGTTTCCAGTAAGTTATCTATTTAGATACTTGCATTATTGATTAAACCATATATTATCTTGCGAGCTGTAATGCTCACTCTTGTTTTATTTCTTCATCACACAACAACAGTTAGGAAAGATGGTCAGATTCCAGCAGACCCGGCGCAAGAGCGTGGGAAGCGTCCCGCGTCTTCCCGTTGATATCATAGCTACCATAGCTGCAGAGGTAGTTCTATCTATAGGCCAGACATTCTACTTTTGGGAATCAATTATGTATAATTATAACTTGTGTTGGATAATGGCAACTAATTGTAAACTTATTAAGTAATCATTTTGGGTTGTAATAATTTTTAATTTATGCATTCAAGGACTTGTACTTATTTCGATTTCATCTCTGAGACTATAACGTGTTGTGATGTGTGTTATTGTGGGGTCACATCATCAGGTTATTTATTTAATTAAGTTAAGTGATATTTATGGAAAGAAAGACCGTGACGACCCGGATTCCCGACCCCGGATCTGGGGGTGTTACATATCGTGATTACATAGGGCAAGTAAGATGGTTAAAATTACCTACGAATCATGCATATCAAATACATGAACCTATGCTAGCATGGCAAGTTCTAAACCCTTATAGTCACTTTCACTTCAATAGAGATTAACACGCTATCTTATAAGTTCACGACGCTCATAAGACGAATAAGCACAACCAATACTAGGATATCATACAATCACCACACACTAAGGTATCAAAACATATTAACTATTGAAATATATAAGTAAATCCGCTAGAACCCCACGATAACAATTAGCCCATAACAACTCATCATCACCATGGGTTCCGATGAAAGCATGGTATAATAAACTAAGTCTTTATAAAACCAAATAATAATCAAAGTATGTTAAACAAGAGTATAGGTTCAACAAATAAGAAAACTAGCATCCAAGATTATAACTTAAAACAAAGAATCACAAGAATAAACTAGATCCTCTTCGCCTTGGTGGTATTTGTGCTCCTAGGTCTTCTTGTTGTCTTCTCCTTAAACTCTGTTATTAAAAACGTCTTTGAGTTGTCTTTAAATAGCAGCCCAATTAATCCAGAAGCTCATAAAAACACTCTTCTAATTGCAACAGGATTTTATTATCCCGACACGGCGCGACTGCGCGCTTCACCAGTGCGGGCGCGCTGTCCTTCTGCTTCACTGGCGCGGGCGCGCTGACCTTCTGGAAAAAATGATTTGCCTTCTTTTATTAGCTGGTTCTTGATGGATTTCCATGAGCAATCTTCACGACACCTTCCTAACACCATGTTAGCATCAAACCAATGCTAAATCTCCTCGATTCCTTATTCATGCCTGAAATGCAAAACACTACAAATACGCATCAAAAACACAAACAACTAGAGTACAAAACACCAATTCAAGCCTTTATAGAGCATTCTAAATGGACATAAATGCCACTTAACATCCATCAGCCCGCCCGAAGGCCCAGCCGAATAACAGGTACATGTTGGCTATGGGAGGCCCAATAAGGCCCATCGAACGAAGGCCCATTAGACAATTATACTATTGGGCCGAAGGCCCAATAGGTCCATGAACCGAAGGCTTCCATGAACCGAAGGCCCAGTCAGCTTAGCAGGTTGAGGCCCACTTCTATTCCAACCGTTGGTATTACACAATTATAATGCCCCCTTTTCACTCCTCTTCATCATTAAGGTGTAACGGACGAAGCACTGATGACAGGGTCGAGTATAAAACCCCAGAAAAGTAAGACAGACATAATTACACACTCATTTTCTAAAATACTCTCTACTTTCTTGTATTCCTAAAACCCACTCTACATCCAGATTCTTATTCTCACCGGAGATGAATCAGGGGGACAATCACTCGCATTCTCCTTCCTTTCAGGTAGCAGCCGAAGGCAGTTCCTGAGTGGCCGAAGGGCGTAACACTATGTAGTGTAGATATATACCCATTGTTGTCATATGTTAATTCTTTGAGGCATTCCATCTTTGTATCTACACATGACTATTTTCTAATTCTGGAAATTTGAACCTCATCGTGTTATCATACCTTGAGTGACCTCATTGCGAGACTATAAGCAAGGTGTTGGTAACTCTTCCTTTGGCTAATGAGCTTGTCGTTTAAAATAACCTCTTGGCAGCTTCCATAGCCATGCACAAGAAACCACAAATCGGTGCATGTTAGTAACCACAAACAATTAGCAAATGGGAAAAAAAGACAAACTCTAGTAATATTCCTGAGTGTTTAATGACTATTGTACACCGACCATTTCACAATGGAAAGAAACAACGTGTGCTGGGCAAGACGTCAATTTTAACCAAGTAAGCTTGATGTTCAACGTGGTCTGAGTAAGTCTTAACTCAGTGAAAACTCAATATATTATGTTATTTTACTAAATTAATTGTTTCATTCCCTTCGGGTGATAAATCAAATTTATCATCTCTCTTAAATTTTCGTTTCGTTCGTATTCCCGCAGACCCTCTTTTTCCCCTCAGTTTCACATTGCCGTGGTGCAACCAAATGCTCAACTATCCTTTGCTAAACTTGAACATGTTTTATTATTTTCCACTTAAGAAAAATACCCCTAAATACATATTTAGCAGAGTTATACCGATATACAACATATTTTTAATAATAGAAATATACTTTTTTACTTAAATTCTATAATTACAAAAGTATTGCTACAATCACCGAAAATATTATTTTATGCTCACCTAAATTAAAAAAGGGAACTTATCAAAAATATCAATGTTTTTGAATTTATTTACAAAATACAGTTAAAATTGCATTTGATGGTACAAATGAGTTTACTTGAAGTTGCATATGACATTGCAAATATTTCTTGTTATATATAAAGGTTACAACGTAATTTTGAAAATATTTTCTATAAATTAATATTTTTGTAATAACCTCAATCAAAAATTTCTTTATACTCACCCTAGATGCTACTTTAAGAAGTGAAAATTTACTACATTGCCGGCATGCAAGTCTTCAAGAGAGGAAAAAGGAAGTCCCTCTTTTCAGTTGTCAATATTTATCATTTTTAAGTCACAAAAGATGTACTCCTTTTTAAATGAGTTATAGTGGCTGCTTGGCAGCGTGGTGGGAGAAAAAGTAAAATGATCGTTTTAGCCCCTAAACGGTGATACACGAAGGGCAATTTTTTCTCACTTGTTTTGTTCAAATAGCTGAAGCATTATATTAACCTATGTTCCATATATTTACTTATTGTCGTGGAATAAAAACTGGAGTACGTTATTATTTAATGTTAGGGTTTGTGAGTTTCGAGTTTTAATGGCTGCTCTTGCGCTCGGGACTATCGGTCTTTATAAGATGCCTACGTATCTCTGTGTGGTAGAGAATCAAGCCAAAAATGTAGTTTTAGGTTGAGGGGTAGAGCCCTTTATATAGAGGTGAGTGTAGGGTTACACTTGTGTTGGGAGACTTGGTGGCCAAGTCTCCAACTTAGATGGTGATTAGGAGTCCTATAAGGGAAGGAACTCCAGAACCTTTTGTGTAGGACTTTGAGTCTGTTTAAGACACATGTCTCTGCTCTTCCAGCCATATTGGGTCTAGTCCGTAAACAACTTGTGTTCGTGGACCTTGACGACCTTATCTGGTGGGTCTTATTTACATGGGTCGTCTTGAGTCTGCTATGAGCTCGGACCAGACAAGTTTGTACTGGACTACAGACAAGAATCCCAGATGTAATTAATGTGACATTAATGTGTCTTTAGGATGTATTTTCTATCCATATTATTCCCCCCAACTTCTGGGAATACTGTTTGAGTTTTTGTGGAAGTTATAATGGTCTATTTGTGACTCGGGGGACTTTCGGCCCTTTTCGGGTATCGGCCCTTCATGGGTATCGGCCCTTCATGGGTATCGGCCCTTCATGGGTATCACCGTTTTATCGTAAAGTGTGGAGCAACCTACACATTTACAATGACTTATTAGTGTGAGTACACACACTTACGGCCTTTGCACAGGCTATTTGGATAGTGTTTAACACTAAACGGTCCTAATTGGGACTAAAAAACGAGCATTTATCACCCCTTAACCTTCGTCAAGGTTAATTATAGGGTGAAAGCTGCTAACTTGCCCTAATCGGGGATAATCGGCCCTAATCGGGGCTAATTTCCATGTACAAGCTGCTAACTAGGCTCAAAAGAGCCTAATTTTAAGCTAGAATGCACTAATTGGCCTTAATCGAGGCTAATCTGCCCTAAACGGGGCTAATCAGGAATAATCAGTATGCATAAGACACTAATTATCCCTAATTCACACGAATTATAAGAGTGAATAGGTTAAACGACCCTAATCTGGGCTAATTTCATCATACGAATCATTAATTTCCCCTAATTCGGGTTAATTACGCTTAATATACACTAATCATCCCTAATCTGGGCTAAATTTCACTAATCGGCCCTAATATGGGCTTAATCTAAAAATCCTGAAAATTTAAAAAATTTCAATTTTTTTCTGATTTTTTCCTTTTTTTTCAAAATTTTTAAAAATTTTCACAGGGGGTCATCGGGGCCAAGCAGAACCTTCTGTTGCAGAAGGCTCTGCTCGGCCACATGCCCTTGCATGTGGGCTGCTCGGCCTAGGGAGGTCGGCCACCTCCTGGTCGGCCTGGAGCAGGTCCTCCTGCTCCGTGCTGACCAGGGGTGCTTGCTCCATTTTTTTTTTGTAGAACCTCTTCCTCAGATTCAAGTTCTCCACATACTTTGCCATTCCTGTCATGATCTTGGTTGTCCATGGAATTAATCTCACGGTTTCCCTTGAGTTCCTCAGGGGTCTACTACGTTTGTTTCAGTGAACGTTCTGTACTCATTCTAGTGAAAGTTTTGTACTCGCTCTTGCTCAGCGTCCTGTGTTCTTTTGAACTTGTTCTTATAGGAAGTCTTATACTTAATTGAACTTCCTTTGTAGGATGTTCTGTACTCCAACGAACTCGTTCTCGTGGACGTTCTAGTCTTCACGAAACTTAGTTTTGCGGAGAGTTATCCTTTCCGAGAAATTTCCGAAGGACCTCTCAAGAGGGCCTCCGGAGCAATTTTTGAAGCCCTCAGGGCTCTCCTACAAGAGCTTCTGGTCGGCTAAAAGGCCTCAATTTGTTGGCTGGTCGGCCAGGGCCACTACGGAGTCAAATTGTGGTCGTCTTGGCTCTGATACGGAGGCTTCTGGTTGGCCAAAAGGCTTTAATTTGTTGGCTGGTCGTCCGGGAGAACTACGAAAGCAGTTTGTGGCCATCTTGGCTCTGCTACGGAGGCCCCTGGTCGGCCATATGCCCTCCAATTGTTGGCTGGTGGGCCAGGCCACTACGGAGGCAAATTGTGGTCGTCTTGGCTCTGCTACGGAGGCTCCTGGTTAGCCAAAAGGCCTCAATTTGTTGGTTGGTCGGCCGAGAGCACTACAGAAGCAGATTGTGGCTGTCTTGGCTCTGCTACGGAGGCTCCTGGTCGACCATATGCCCTCCAATTATTGGCTGATCATCCAGGACACTACGGAGGCAAATTGTGGCCATCTTTTCTCTGCTACGGAGGCTCCTGGTTGGCCAAAAGGCCTCAATTTGTTGGCTGATCGGCCGGGAGCACTACGGAAGCAAATTGTGGCCGTCTTGGCTCTGTTACGGAAGCTCATGGTTGGCCAAAAGGCCTCAATTTGTTGGCTGGTCGGTTAAGGGCACTACAAAAGCAAATTGTGGCCATCTTGGCTCTGCTACGGAGGCTTCTAGTCGGCCATATGCCCTTCAATTGTTGGCTGGTCGGCCAGGGCCACTACGGAGGCAAGTTGTGGCCGTCTTGGATCTGCTACAGAGGCTCCTAGTTAGCCATATGCCCTTCAATTGTTGGCTGGTCGGCCGAGAGTGGTCTTAATGTATGTTGGGAGCCTCCTACAGGGTAGTATGACCCGTCAGGAGGGGAACGTTTTGTTCTCATAATCGTGAGTTCGGATGAAAAGCTAATCTTGTCTTAATCTTTACAAGTTTTGCTAATCATGGTGATTAACATAATCGTCCCTTAGTTAAGACTAATGACTTGTACTTAGTCCCATCCAGGATTTTCTCGGAGGACTGATACGATAAGCGATGTCCTGCACCCCATTTTTTGTTTATTATGTCGTCCTTTCTTATTTTTTTCGTTCTTCTCCACCAATTCCGGTGTTCTTTTAGAGAGATACCTGCTAGCGGGAACTAGGAAGACTTGCGACCTGTTATAATAAGTGACCCTTTTCCTATAAAAGAAGATGAGAAGTGCTCATTTTCATTCACACCTTCATTTTTCAACTTCTCAGATTCTCAAACTATCTCAAGCTTCTATCTTTTTTCAAGCTCTTCAAGAAGGTTTAGCGGACAAGGTCCTAACAAGTCCTCTTTCTCCCAGAAGGAAGCTCTGCACAAGAGGGCTACTCTTCGCTCCCTTCAAGGTATTGCTCTCGTCTCTCCCTTCTCCATTAACCATTATTCCAAGAGCCTAAAGAGTATGTTAGACGAGAGGGCGGACGAGTACCCAAGTACTGTCTATTTTGATGTGTTTCATCACAGGAGTATGCTCCGTGAGAAAGATATCTAAGAGATTTAGTCAATTTACTCATGGCCTGACTTCTTAAAGATTCACAAAGCTAAGCCTAGTGGGAGGACTTGCAACCTATGCCACCAAAGCCTATTCGTGTATAAGTCGGCCCTTAAGTCCAGGCTACATTTTCCCCTGCATCCTTTCATTCCAAGGCTTCTGGATGAGCTCAATATTCATCCATGCCAGATTTACCCTAATGGGTTGGCTTTCAATATTCTGTTCATAGTGAGATGTCATGAATTGGGCATCCCTTTGCGTTTGACGATGTTTTGAAGCATTATCATGATGAAAGCTTCTCCTTTAAACCGACCTGGTTGGGTTGTGACACAACACAGAGCTCATATTCCTCATATGGTGAACATTAGCTCTCTTCATGACTCAAACCATAAATGGAATAAGAAGTTTGTGGTCGTTGAATGGAAGGGTGGAGACTGGGGGACGTACTTCAGACGTGACTTCAGCAGCCCAGTTGATAGTTCTCATTACATTCTTAATCTTTCGGATGTTGAGCTTCTAGTCCGAGACCTCTTCATTAATGATGACGGGAGAACCCCTTATTGGGAGTTCGTAACAGAAACCAAGCTCATCGAAGTTGGCCTTAGCAGCCTCTCTATAGAAGGTATTTATTTTTGTTTCTCCTTAAATTTGTGCAAGTTTATACTCGACCCTTCTTACTTAAACTTTTTATAACTATATTCATGTTTTCCCTGTCAGGCCAACTGTAATATCCCGTAATTTTAAAGTTAGATTGATAATAGAATAATAGAATAAAAAAAGTATTAAAATTAGATAAGGACTAGGATTTTAAATTAAATTAGAATAACGGGCCTAAAATTTGGATCAGATTTGTAGGTTAAGATATAGGGCTTTGTAGCATTATAAATACATTATACTCGTCTTCCTCGTTTTTATTATTAAAATTCGTAGGTCTCTTCTCACATAAATCAGCAGTCTTGTAAAATTCGTATAAAATTCATGGTAAGTCGGAATTCGTTGATTCTGGACTTTTCGGAAAGATCTTTTCGTTCTCTACAACTTTCGTGTTTCGTGTTTTTCAAGATAACGTCGTTTAGAGGTTCAAAAAGGCTATATTCAGATCTGGTCAGGTTTTGAGGTAAGTACTTTTTGACTTATTTTTTGTTTTCGAAAAAGTTTTGATACTCTGATTTTCGAATTTCGTATAAGATATAAGAATTTTGTTTCGAACTGTATAATAAATAATATACGAGAATCTTTTGAAACCCAATCTCTACGTTTTCAAACCCGTTCGTAATTTATGCTATAGTTCCGGAACTAGACTTAGATACCCTTAGTAGGCGCTGGAGTGTGCAACTTTAGATACCTATTAAGGGCGCGTAATTATTGAACTTCAGATGCTGACCACTGGCAAAGTGTGGTATATGAGAATAAGAATAAGAATAAGATGTCGGCTACTGGCAAAGTGTGGCCGTAGATCAAGACTGTGGTATTTATAAAAATTATCATTTCGTTCTGTTTTACTCTGTTCTGATCTGTTATAAAATCTGCTCCGTTCTGTTTTAAATTCTGAATTTTAAAATATAAAACTTTGGGTTGTATTTATTTTAGAAAATATTTTACAAAATTATTATTATTTTGAGAAAAATTATTTTATTAAAAACACCCATTGTTTTTGAGTTAAATAGTTAGTCAATTTGTACTTGCTAGGCTTTGTAGCTCACCCCTTTCAATTTCAGGTTTCGTCTAAGAGTTCGACTTGGATAGCATTAGAGTTCGAGGACTTTAGATTTGGAGTAGATTGACTGTTGTACTTCCATTAGCTGGGCTTTTGTAATAATAATATTTGTAATAGAATTTTGGATTAGTAAAATGTATTTTATTTTAGTTTTCGATTTAGAATTAATAGTCCGGAAGTGCGGGCTGTTACAGTTGGTATCAAGACCAGGCTGTCTTTCGGAGTGTATTAGGTATGGGACTAGTACATTCCCTAGGTATGTTTCATCTGTAAGAGATTAGAGAGCCTAGATGTATGGAATTGTTGTGAATTTGGGGACCAAATTCTTTTTAAGGAGGGTAGTATGTAATATCCCGTAATTTTTAAAGTTAGATTGATAATAAAATAATAGAATAAAAAAAGTATTAAAATTAGATAAGGACTAGGATTTTAAATTGAATTAGAATAACGGGCCTAAAATTTGGATCAGATTTGTAGGTTAAGATATAGGGTTTTGTAGCATTATAAATACATCAGATTCGTCTTCCTCGTTTTTATTATTAAAATTCGTAGGTCTCTTCTCACATAAATCAGCAGTCTTGTAAAATTCGTATAAAATTCATGGTAATTCAGAATTCGTTGCTTCTGGACTTTTCGGAAAGATCTTTTCGTTCTCTATAACTTTCGTGTTTCGTGTTTTCCAAGATAACGTCGTTTAGAGGGTCAAAAAGGCTATATTCAGATTTGGTCAGGCTTTGAGGTAAGTACTTTTTGACTTACTTTTGTTTTTGAAAAAGTTTTGATACTCTGATTTTCGAATTTCGTATAAGATATAAAAATTCTGTTTCGAACTGTATAAGAAATAAGATACGAGAATCTTTTGAAACCCAATCTCTACGTTTTCAAACCCGTTCGTAATTTACGCTATAGTTCCGGAACTAGACTTAGATACCCTTAGTAGGCGCACGAGTGTGCAACATTAGATACCTATTAAGGGCGCGTAATTATTGAACTTTAGATGCCGACCACTGGCAAAGTGTGGTATATGAGATTAAGAATAAGAATAAGATGCCGACTACTGGCAAAGTGTGGCCGTAGATCAAGACTGTGGTATTTATAAGTGTTAGATATATTTGATAATGTCATGGCTAATATGATTTATGTTTAGTTTTCAGATCTTACTTAAACAGAATACATCAGTACTTACTGGAAGTCAGGACTTAAGGATATCAATACTTATATTATCAGGAGATAATCATCAGAAGATGGATATCAGAACTTAAGTGCTGATGGATGTTCAGATAAGGACGGTAGCTATTTAAAGGAAAGAAGATCGAGATAAACATAAGAATAGATATGCATGAAGAAGGAATTCTATGAAGAATAGAATACTTGAAAGAAAAGATATCTGATTGATATATTTTAGGAAGTAGAATTAAATTCCATATCAATTAGCGATTATCTTGTAACTGTGTAGTATATAAACACAGACATAGAGTTTACACTATAAGTGTTATCATATTCGAGAAGATTATTCATTATAACCCTAGCAGCTCTCGTGATATTTGTTCATCATTGAGAGGTAACAGTTCTATACTGTAACAGAGTTTATTGTTTCAATAAAGTTTGTTTTCTGTTACTTGAGATATTAAAGTTCGATTTGATTGTACTTTACACTGTATTCACCCCCTCTACAGTGTGTGTGACCTAACAAGTGGTATCAGAGCCGATCTGTTAACGCACATACAGTTAAAGATCCAAACACAATCATGTCTGACACAGAAACTCCAACTAAGCCTACCAAAACTGAAGAACCACCAAAGACACAAATTCAAAGTCGGTATGAGACCATCAGGGTTCCCATACTGAGACCATATGAATATCCCATATGGAAGGTGAGGATGACCATGTTCCTAGAAGCAACAGATCCAGAATATCTTGATAGAATCAAGGAAGGGCCTCACAAACCAACCAAGTTCGCTGTTGCAGTTACAGGTGAAGCAGCAAAGACCGTACCAAAGGAGAAGAGTGATTATACTGCTGAAGATATCGCATCAATTGCTAAGGATGCTAAGGTACGAAACTTACTGCATAGTGCCATTGATAATGTAATGTCAAACAGGGTAATTAACTGCAAGACTGCTAAGGAGATATGGGATGCTCTGGAAACAAGGTGTCAGGGAACTGATACAATTAAGAAGAACAGGAAGACAATACTCACTCAAGAGTATGAACACTTTGACTCAAAGGCAAATGAGTCATTGACTGATTTATATGATAGATTTTTCAAACTCTTGAATGATTTGTCATTGGTTGATAAGGAGTATGATCTTGAAGATTCAAACCTTAAATTCCTGTTAGCTCTTCCTGAATGCTGGGATTTGAAGGCAACAACAATAAGAGACAACTACAATCTTGATGAAACAACTCTTGATGAAATTTATGGAATGCTCAAGACTCATGAACTTGAGATGGAACAAAGAAGCAAGAGGAAAGGAGGAAAGTCAAGGACAGTTGCTCTTAATGCTGAAGAAGAAGCCCCCAAGGCAGCTACCTCAAGGAAAGACAAGGGTAAAGCTCTTTTCACAAAGTCTGATACTGAGTCATCAAGTTCTGAAAGTGATGATGACTCAGATTCTGAAAGCTTGCCTGAGACTGATGCTGATGAGGAGATGATGAAGCTGTGTGCTCTTATGGTGAAAGGGATCACAAAGATTGCATACAAGAAGTTCAGGGAGGGAAAGAAGTTTTCCAGGAAAGGCACAAGTTCTGATAAGAAGAATTTCAGAAGATCCGAGGGCAGAGGAGGAAAGTCTGATAGAGGATATTATACCAATGTCAAATGCTATAACTGTGGTGAGAAAGGACACATATCTCCTGATTGCAAGAAAGTGAAGGGTGACAAAGGCAAGGCTCTTATCACAAAGAAGAAAAGCTGGACAGACACCTCAGACTCTGAAATTGAGGAGAACTATGCTTTGATGGCAAATGCTGATAAAGAAAGTGCTGAGAGCAGTTCTGAAGCTGCTGAAACAAAGGTACCTCAGACTACTTATGCTTAGATACTGATGATATTAATGAGTTGAGAAGATATCTTAAAACCATGTTTGTTAGTTATAGCGATCAAACTTTAACATGTGAAAGGTTAACTTCTGAAAATCTTGCTTTTAAAAAAAGAAATGATTTCTTAGAAAAAGAGTTAGTTATGTTCCATCAAACTCAGAAGGATAGAGATGATGCTTTTTATGTTAGGGATGAAGTGCTAAAAATGAATGAATCTCTAAAAACTGAGTTAGAAAAGGAAAGAGAGATTATCAGGACTTGGACTAACTCTGGCAGAACAACTCAAAATTTGCTAAGTAGTGAAAATTGGAAAGAAGGCTTAGGTTATGGAGAGGATAAGAATGATAAAGGAACTGTAGAAATTAAGCCTGTTGTTAAGCAAAAGCCAAAATTAAAACCTGTTAAGTTTGTAACTGTAAAGTCTGATAATGAGAAATCAGAAGTTAAAGAGGAATTAACTTCTGACAAACTAAAACAGGAAAAGACAGCTGAAGTAAACATAGGCTTAATGACTAAGAAGCAGCTTAAGCATAAGCTGAAAGATGTTAAGGATGCAAACAAGGTAAAATTACCTAGGAAAAATAGGAATGGAAAGGAAGGTGTGAATAAAAGCAATGATTATAAGCCTGTTCCTGATGCTCCTAGGAAAACGTGTCATAAATGTGGAAGTTCTAACCATCTGGCTTCTTTTTGCAGAAAGAATAAGAACATAAACTCCTTACCTTCAAAATCAGGAGTTAAGAGTCAGTCTGTTAGATATAAACCACAAAATCCTTGTTTTCATTATGGTAGTTTATGGCATTCCATTTATACTTGTAAGGAATATCATAGTTTGTATTATGATTATTATCAAATAAAACCTTCTTTGAAGAAAGTTTTCATTGTTCCTTCTAGTGTAAATTCTGATTCAAAGTCTGATAGTGTAAGTTCTGATAAGAAAAATATTAACATAAACTCTGATGCTAAATCCGCTGCAAATGTTAACAAACTTGATAAGGCCAAAGGATCCAAGCAAGTCTGGGTCCTTAAAACTAATCATTAGTGGTCTTTGTGATTGCAGGGCAACAGGAAAAATATTCTAGTTCTGGACAGTGGATGTTCAGGACATATGACTGGAAATAAACCCTGCTATCAGACTTTGTGGAGAAAGCTGGCCCAAGTGTTTCTTATGGAGATGGCAACATTGGAAAAATATTGGGATATGGCAATATCAATCTTGGGAATGTCATCATTAAAGAAGTAGCTCTGGTCTCAGGACTTAAACACAATCTGCTGAGTATAAGTCAAATCTTTGGTAGAGGTTATCATGTTGATTTCTTTGAAGAACACTATGAAGTTGTGAGTAAATCCAAAGGCAAAGTTGTTCTGAAAGGATACAGGCGTGGTAACATTTGTGAAGCTAATCTTTCAACAAATACTGATGGTTCTGCAATCTGTCTGATGAGTAGAGCATCAATTGAAGAAAGCTGGAATTGGCACAAGAAACTCTCTCATTTAAATTTCAACAATATAAATGAACTAGTCAAGAAAGATCTTGTGAGAGGACTGCCAAAGTCAGTATTTGCTCCTGATGGCCTTTGTGATTCTTGTCAGAAGGCCAAACAAAGAAAATCTTCATTCAAGAGCAAGACTGAATCATCAATTCTTGAGCCTTATCATCTACTACATGTTGGTCTATTTGGTCCAGTGAATGTCATGTCTATTGCAAAGAAGAAATATGCGTTGGTCATAGTGGATGAGTTCACCAGATACACATGGGTGTATTTATTTCAAACAAAAAGTGAGACTGCATCTATCTTGATTGATCATGTCAAACATCTGGATAAATTGGTCAAAGATTCTGTAAAAACCATAAGAAGTGATAATGGCACTGAGTTCAAGAATTTGATAATGGAAGAGTTCTGCAAAAACCATGGAATTAAGCAGGAATTTTCTGCTCCTGGAACTCCACAGCAAAATGGAGTTGTTGAAAGGAAGAATAGAACTCTCATTGAAGCTGCACGTACAATGCTTGAAGAAGCAAAGCTTCCAACCTATTTCTGGGCTGAAGCTGTGCAGACTGCTTGTTTTACTCAAAATGCAACACTCATTAACAATCAAGGAAAAACACCATATGAGATGGTAAAAAAAAGAAGCCAAATCTGAAGTACTTTCATGTATTTGGATGCAAGTGTTTTGTTCTCAAGACTCATCCTGAACAGCTATTCAAATTTGATCTAAAAGCTGATGAAGGAATCTTTGTTGGATATCCACTTTCCACAAAAGCCTTCAGAGTCTATAATTTGAGAACACGAGTGGTCATGGAATCTATCAATGTCTCTTTTGATGACAAGAAGATTACTGGTCTTGAAAATTTTATTGATCATGATCAGCTGTGATTTGAAAATGAAGACTCAAATTCTGATACTGAAAATCCTGACAGTCTAAGTCCTGATACTGTAAACTCTGATGGATTAAACTCTGATGTTATTAAGACTGTGGTGACTACGCCAAAGGAAGATGCACCTATGCAGGGGGAGCATACTCAAGATCTTACCATATCTCAAGAAGCATCAGAACATACATCCGGCTCTTCAAGTTCTGATTCGTCAAGTTCTGATAACCCAAGTTCTGATAGTTCTGAAAATCTAAATTCTGAAGAATCCAACTCAGAGAGCATAGTTTCAGGGGGAGCATCAGAAAATGAAAATGAAGACAACATGGATCATGGGGGAGCATCCAGTTCTAGAGAAAACCTTCCATCTGCAAGGAAGTGGACTAAATCACATACACCTGATTTGATAATTGGAAATCCTGATGCAGGTGTCAGAACTAGAACAGGTACTTCAAACGAATGTCTTTACAATTCTTTTCTCTCTCAGACTGAGCCAAAGAAAGTGGAAGAAGCTCTTCAAGATGCTGATTGGGTGCAAGCAATGCAGGAAAAGTTAAATGAATTTGAAAGAAACAAAGTCTGGACCCTAGTGCCAAGACCAAAGAATAGATCTGTTGTTGGTACAAAGTGGGTATTCAGAAACAAAACTGACAGTGATGGCATAATTACAAGAAATAAGGCAAGGCTGGTTGCAAAAGGATATTCTCAACAGGAGGGAATTGATTATGATGAAACATTTGCACCAGTTGTTAGGTTAGAAGCCATAAGGATATTTTTGGCTTATGCTGCTCACAAAAAGTTTACTGTCTTTCAAATGGATGTGAAAAGTGCTTTTCTCAATGGAGAATTGGAAGATGAAGTATATGTTGAACAACCTCCAGGCTTTGTAGATTCCAAACATCCAGATTATGTCTACAGGCTTGATAAAGCACTTTATGGACTTAAGCAAGCTCCTAGAGCATTGTATGAGACTTTAGCTCAGTTTCTTCTGGAAAGTGGATTTAACAGAGGAACTATAGACAAAACACTGTTCTACCTCAACCATGGAAAGGACTTACTTCTGGTCCAGATTTATGTTGATGATATCATTTTTGGGTCTACAAATGACAGACTTTGCAAAAAGTTTGCTAAACTGATGCAGTCAAGGTATAAGATGAGTATGATGGGGGAACTTAGCTATTTTCTGGGCCTTCAAGTCAAACAGAATGAAGAAGGCACTTTTATTTGTCAAACTAAGTACACCAGAAACTTGCTGAAGAAATTTGGAATGCAAGATTGTTCAAGTGCATCCACTCCCATAGCCACTGCAACAAAACTGGATAAGGATATTGGTAAATCAGTAGATATTACTGATTACAGAGGTATGATTGGCTCTCTACTCTATCTAACTGCTAGTAGACCTGATATCATGTATGCTACCTGTCTTTGTGCAAGATTTCAAGCAGATCCAGGAGAACCTCACTTAACAGTTGTGAAAAGAATTTTCAAGTATCTTAAAGGCACAGCTGATCTGGGATTGTGGTATCCCAGAGAATCAGATTTTAAACTAATAGGTTACTCAGATGCAGATTTTGCAGGTTGCAAAATTGACAGGAAAAGCACAAGTGGAAGCTGCCAATTTCTTGGAGGCAGATTGGTTTCTTGGTTTAGCAAGAAACAAAAGTCAATTTCCACATCAACTGTAGAAGCAGAATATATTGCTGCAGGAAGCTGTTGTGCACAGATTCTTTGGATGAAGAATCAGTTACTGGATTATGGGTTAACATATTTCAAAATCCCTATTTACTGTGATAATCAAAGTGCTATTGCTATGACAAGTAATCCAGTTCAGCACTCTATGACAAAGCACATCAGCATCAGGTACCACTTCATCAGGGAACATGTGGATGAAGGTACAGTGGAATTGCACTTTGTTCCAACAGATCAACAACTAGCAGATATCTTCACAAAACCATTGTGTGAAGCTACTTTTACAAGATTGGTAAATGAACTTGGAATGGTTTCAGGTTCTTTCTCTAAATCTGCTTAGTTTTGTTCTGATGCATCAGACTTTATGATCAGTATTTACAGAATTTAATCTCTTTGTGTATTCTGTGCTTACTTGAAAAATGTGTTTTAAGTACTGACTGTTGTCTGATCAATGTTTCTAAACTCTGATAGTGATATGTCTGTTTAGGTAACTATTCAATCCTATGAGGATAACTGTGCCAGATGCTGACCTAGTAGTCTTCAATAAACAAGGGATCTCGTGTAAGAAGTAATTATTTATGTGGAAATCTATTGACACAAGCAAATTCTGATAATTGAGCTTAGTTGAGTTTACTTGGTCTATTTATTACTAAGTCACAAACTAGAATATTGCTTCTCATCTGTTAAGTTCTGATGCTAGTAAATCTGTTGAATGTACTAAGTGCTGGTAAACCTCGCTTATCAAAAGAAAAAAAAATAATCATGGGTTAAAATCAGGTACTCCTTTGAGATCTAGAATAAAAATGTGGAAGGGACGATCTAAGCGCATTGCTGGTATTAAGTAAATATGCATTAGAAAAGCAAAATATTTTCTTGGTGACTTTTCACACTCTATGATTACTGGAGAAATACTCTGATAATAGCATAAATTCTGATAAACAGCCGTGACTCACTTACACTGAGAAGCCACTGTAAAATGGAATTTAAAAAGATGCACAAAATTAGCACAAAATAGTTGAGGTGGACTCAAGCATGAACTCATTCAATAGTAGGTTTCAGAATAATGACAGCTCTTTAGCAAAGTTTTAGTTATGCCTTATTTCTAAGATGTACTGAAGTGAATCAGACTTTACTCTTTGTCTGATATTTAGCTTAATGTACACACTAACCACTGCATATGAATGATGAAAATCACTGTGGTGATCTATGTTGTTTTAGATGAATAGTTATTGTGTCACATTGCACAAATTCTGAGGACAAGTTCTGATTGCATGTTCTGATGATTAAGTTCTGAAGAATATAAATCAGAATTTGTGTGAGGACTTACTAAAATAGGCATTCATTTTTCGAGTTAAGAAATTATGTTCTGGTAACTGTTAAGTTCTGATATAAGTCTAAGTTCTGATATTCAATTCCGATTCTTTACTTGACTTATTTGTGCTTAAAATCTAAAAACAGTTTCAGTTTAAATCAGACTATGTTTGGGTAGAATATTAACAGTCAATATCATTAGGGATAGTGGTTCACATACCCGTACAGTAATTTTTTACTTGTTAGTTGTGCGCACTAACCCTGACTTACACTTCCAATGACTGTTTTCCTTCTTCCAAGTCTGGGGAGACGAGGTAGAATTAATTCTACCTGTCAGCATTAAATTTCTTTGCGTCTCCTGGCATTCTCTTGCCTATAAAATCAACCACTTCACATCAGCCTACACATCAACTCTTTTATCACAAACTCACTCTCGTTTTATATTTACCACCACAAATGGCTGCATTTGGCTGGTTTTTCAACTATGGCGATGAGACTGTACATGTCTTTTTAAATGGGATTCCAACTCCATACCCTATCGCCAACATCCCTCACAATCTCTGGATTCAATTTCCAGAGGCTATTAAATGTGATCTAGTGGCAGTTCGAAGAGAACTTCACCTTCGTCGCCTTCGAAAGCAGGAGCAAATAATACGACTTGCTATTCTCTTTGTCAAGAGTAGGAAGACGAAATAATTTCTTTTCTTCTTCCTGTTCTTCTTCATCATCAGCTTTGTCAGGCTTCTTAGCTTAGGACATTCGCTGTTGATGTTAGGTTTAGCAGCTTAGGGAAATCTTGTACAAGTTCTGATGTAATTTAAATTTCATGAATGTATTCTCTTGATATATTAATGAAATTTATTTTTGTTTCAAGATCTTGTCTCTGAGATATTTTGTAATACATTGATAAATCCTGATACATATTCATATTCTAATGACCATATAAATTCTGTTTTAACTTAAGTTCTGAATTTATTTTATCAGTACTTGCTCGTCTGATTTATTATGGTCATTTTCACTCGAATTTTTTTAGAATATTGATGTTGCAGTGAAAAATAATTAAATAAGTGGGAACAGTTTCAATTTTGAATTAAAACTGTTTCACCTTGATTAATGGAATAACTTGGTAAGTGGAACGGTTTTACTTGAAAACCTGCAAATGGGTAAGTAATGATTACTGTTTTCTCGTGGCCATTAACTATTCATTTTTACTGCATGTCTGACAGGTGTCCAACGGTTACATTTTTTTTAAAAGTATAAGTAAGACAGAGAGAGGATTTTTTAATCTTTTATTTCCTTTCACAGTTTTTCTCTCTATTTGCTTTTACTCTCTTTCTTCTTCTAACATTGGTTTTTCCTATAGACATTATATCAAACACCTTACAGGCACTTATACATCTCGATTAATTTCATGGCACCTAAGGATTTAATCATTGATGGAGCTAAATTTATTCCAAACAACTATGCTGCAATTCTTGATAATGCTGAAGCTCCGTCTGAATTGCATTTTGTGCAAAATCTTCTTGCACACAGTGAAATCGGGTATGCATCGACCCAACCTTCAGTATTCTTAAGCCAACAAGTTCTGACACTTTGGAGGACTGGAAACTTTGATAATGGTGGTCAACATGATACTCCTAGTATTATTTTCAAAGTGGGTGATTCTCCATATGCAGTCACTCCTGGTACAATACGCAAGGCTCTACATCTCCCAGAAGGATGTACTTTTTCAATTCCAGAGGAATCAGCTCTTCAGGAGTTAATGGCCAGTTTGGGGTATGAACAGAGTTTGGCAAAGCTTGGGCAGTTGAAACGGGCTCATATCAGAAGGGAATGGAGTTTCTTCTTCGACTGCATCACTAAAGCTTTTGGGAACAAGTGTTCGAATTTTGATGCCAGCCCCATAATGAGTCAGCACATCGGGTATGCCATTATAAACCAAACTCATTTTGATTTTGCAACTGCTATAATAGGTTTTATTGGGGATAGGATGACAGAGGATAGGAATGTTGTTTACTTTGCTAGATTTTGTCAACTTATATATACTTTTTGTACTGATGAACCTCGACTAACCAGTACCTTAACTCTACCTTTCAAAGTTGCAAAACGTTACTTTAATGACCTGGTAAATGCTGACACTAAGAAACCAGTGGTTAGACCTTTACAGATTCCTCAGTCTGTAAAACAGATCTTTGTAAATGCTGATCCTGATTCCTATAGATCTGTTTATCCTGATGTTCAACCAAACACCACCTCCCAAACACCATAAAAACCATCAGAACATACCACTCATACTACTCAACCAACCCTCAGAAAATATATCAAATCCTATCTCTCCACTTCACAGACAGTTCAACCCTCATCCTCAGCACCTACTGTGAAGCCTTCATCTTCCAAGCCTAAGAGGATAAAGACTGTTCCTCAAACACCTCAAAAGAGAAGGAGGATTGCTTTGAGAGATGAGTCTGACAGTGAGGAACAGGTTTCTACATCAGAACCTGTTGTCGAAGAAGCTGAGAAAGTGACTTCTCAGAAGGATTCCGGAATTGGGGGATCTAGGTTTCTCAAGAAGGTTAGAAGAATGATTGTTCCTGACACTCCCAAGGAATCTATATCTATAAAGAGATATAAGAAACAGAGGGCAAAAAGGCCAGTTTCAGATGATGAAGAAGCAGCAGCAGCTCAGGAAGGAGATCAGGAATCTCTGATCTCACAAGAAAAGGAATCTGCAAAAGTCACTACTTATTCATCAACTCCAACTCAGGACGCTGTTCCTGAACAGGCCAACACACTATCTGTGTCTCCTGTTCAAAAGTCTGTATCTCCTGTTAATACAGGGACAAGTGCTGATATTGATATCCAGACCTTGGTTGTGCCTGAAGTAATTCTCTTAGAAGCTCCAACAACAACTAATCCATCAACAACACCTGTTACTGATGCTGCTCAAAATCCAGACTTCTCTCCTACACCTTCTCTGCATCTAGATGCTGATGATCAGAATATAGGTGAACATCAGGATATGGCTGTTGATCAGAACTTAGAACCAGATCAGCAATTAGAGGATGCTGACGCCTCCATTGCTACTCACACTGATGTTTTATCAGAAGATACCGATTCTGTAAGTTCTGATGCTGCAAATGCTGGAGATACTGGTGATGTTGCTCCAAATACAGATGCTGATGAAGCAGGTCCTTCAGGACATGCTCCTCAACAAACTATTCTTAAATCTGAACTTGTTAAGAAGTTTGTTACCAGAGAAGCACCAGTGCCTTGGAGTGAAACTCCTGCAGGACAGGAATGGACTAAGGAATGGAACTCAGTTTCCTGTGTTCCAAATGCAAAGCATCTTGCTGAGCACTTGATAAAAGCTGATGAAATGTTAAATTCTGATGATTTCAAAACCCAGCTTAGAGTCACTGCATTGAGTACTAAACATCTACTAGGTCTCCATTCAACTACTCATGCAGAGTTACATAAGATTCAGGAAGAATTCATCAAACAGGACCAAATTCGGAAAATTGACAAGAAAAAGTTCTTCCAACCTACCTTTGACAGGATTGCTTATATTGAGAAGACTCAAGAGAAACAACAAGCTCAGATTGATGATATTCTGAAAAATCAAGCTTCTCAGCAATCTCAACTTACTGAAATCCAAGCCTTAGTGGAATTGCTTGTCTCTCTTCTACTACCTGCTGATGCCAAAAAGGGGGAGAAAGTAATTAAGTCCAAATGCAAGACTACTGAAAAGACACTGAAAGGGAAGGATGATGAAAAGGATGATCAAGGAAACTCTGGAATGGGTAGAGGTCATAGTCAAGGTAGAGGTTTCTCATCAAGAAAAGCTGAAATCACAAGTCACAGGACAAGTTCTGATACTGGGAAAAGAATTAGTTCTGCTACTGGTAAAAGGATAAGTTCTGATGAACTTTTAGATCTTGATGAAGAAATGTCAAGACAGTTATTTCTTCAGGAAAATCCAGGAATGGACTTGGAGAGTTTAATGGAAGAAGAAGCCAGACTTAAATCAGAAAAAGTCATATCTAAATCTGAAGCTTCGTGTAAAAAGACACTTCCAAAAATCAAAGGCATTGTGATAAAAGAAAGGACAAATACTGAAGCAACATTGGCTAAATCATAACCGCAAATAGATCCAAGATCCAAGGGTAAAGAAAAGGTTGGTGAACCTATCAAGGTTTATGTGCCTCCTGAGAATGAAGAAATCACTGATGAAAAGGATGATCTTGCTCTGACTTCAAGAAAAGTTCTTAAAACAACCTCTGACATGGCTCAAGTTGTTCAGAGTCAAGAGACAGTAAGTTCTGATACTCCAAAGAAGCAAGTAACCTCTGACATAGCTCAAGTTAACTTGATATCAGAAGTTAGACCAAAGACACTCCTACCAGGATTCACTAAAGCAAAACAGACTCAACCTTTGAAGACTGCTGCAAGTGGTTTTGAAGCAAGAGTAGTTACTGGAAAGGAAGCAAGAGATAAAACTGGATTGGGAAGTGCTGATGAAAGAAGAATACAGAACACTACCAATGATCCAACTTCCTTGAGTGAACCAGGTATTGGAGCAACTCCTGAGAGATTGAATCTAATGGAATCTGTACAAATGGTTTACCATACCTACTTGAAAGAACACATCTTGTTGTACTTTATGATAGATGGTAGGGTTTATCATATAAGGCAAAATGCCATTCCATTGAAGTATTTTGAAGAATTGGAGCATGTACTATTCTTACTTCAAGTGGATGACAGATTGACAAGAAGTGCTGCAAACTATTTGAAGGATCAGATTCAGAGACAGAAAAGGCTTTATTCTGTTAAGTCTGACAGCACATATGTTCCAAAGTACAGAGATCACAAGGGTGATATAGTTGAAATGAAGCCCAACAATGCTAAAATTATAACTACCTTTCTGGGTTACAAGGCTGTGGAATTCAATCTTGAGCCTGATAAAGCTTATTTGATCAGACTGGATCAGGATATAAGAAAAGCAAAGATTAATGATCTCAGGGCTGCAATCTTTCAAATTGGTGAAGATAATGCAGAGCTTAAAGATGCTAAAAGGAGGATGATTGATGAACTTAGATATGCTGAGAGATGTTTGTTGAAGAACTATCTCAGAACAACTCCTGACATCAGAGAGATCAGAAGATGAAGCCAAGTCAAGATCTACAACTGATTAAATTCTGATATTTATACAGACTGAAGCTGTTATCAGAAGTTAAATATTGGTAAAGCTTTAAGGACTGTAAGTTGTAGTTATCTAGTCTAATTCTCATGCATTTGTACTCAATGTTTTTGACATCATCAAATATCTATTAAACTTGTATATTATGCTAATATACAAGTTGGGGGAGATTGTTAGATATATTTGATAATGTCATGACTAATATGATTTATGTTTAGTTTTCAGATCTTACTTAAACAGGATAAATCAGTACTTACTGGAAGTCAGGACTTAAGGATATCGGTACTTATATTATCATGAGATAATCATCAGAAGATGGATATCAGAACTTAAGTGCTGAAGGATGTTCAGATAAGGACAGTAGTTGTTTAAAGGAAAGAAGATCGAGATAAACATAAGAATAGATATGCATGAAGAAGGAATTCTATGAAGAATAGAATACTTGGAAGAAAAGATATCTGATTGATATATTTTAGGAAGCAGAATTAAATTCCATATCAATTAGCGATTATCTTGTAACTGTGTAGTATATAAACACAGATATAGGGTTTACACTATAAGTGTTATCATATTCGAGAAGATTATTCATTGTAACCCTAGCAGCTCTCGTGATATTTGTTCATCACTGAGAGGTAACAGTTCCATACTGTAACAGAGTTTATTATTTCAATAAAGTTTGTTTTCTGTTACTTGAGATATTATAGTTCGATTTGATTGTACTTTACACTGTATTCACCTCCTCTATAGTGTGTGTGACCTAACAAGTGGTATCAGAGCCGATCTGTTAACGCACATATAGTTAAAGATCCAAACACAATCATGACTGACACGGAAACTCCAACTAAGCCTACCAAAACTGAAGAACCACCAAAGACACAAATTCAAAGTCGGTATGAGGCCATCAGAGTTCCCATACTGAGACCATCTGAATATCCCATATGGAAGGTGAGGATGACCATGTTCCTAGAAGCAACAGATCTAGAATATCTTGATAGAATCAAGGAAGGGCCTCACAAACCAACCAAGCTCGCTGTTACAGTTGCAGGTGAAGCAGCAAAGACCGTACCAATGGAGAAGAGCGATTATATTGCTGAAGATCTCGCATCAATTGCTAAGGATGCTAAGGTACGACACTTACTGCATAGTGCCATTGATAATGTAATGTCAAACAGGGTAATTAACTGCAAGACTGCTAAGGAGATATGGGATGCTCTGGAAATAAGGTGTTAGGGAACTGATACAATTAAGAAGAATAGGAAGACAATACTCACTCAAGAGTATGAACACTTTGACTCAAAGGCAAATGAGTCATTGACTGATTTATATGATAGATGCCGACCACTGGCAAAGTGTGGTATATGAGAATAAGAATAAGAATAAGATGCCGACTACTGGCAAAGTGTGGCCGTAGATCAAGACTGTGGTATTTATAAGAATTATCGTTTCGTTCTGTTTTACTCTGTTCTGATCTGTTATAAAATCTGCTCCCTTCTGTTTTAAATTCTGAATTTTAAAATATAAAACTTTGGGTTGTATTTATTTTAGAAAATATTTTACAAAATTATTATTATTTTGAGAAAAATAATTTTATTAAAAACACCCATTATTTTTCAGTTAAATAGTTAGTCAATTTGTACTTGTTGGGCTTTGTAGCTCACCCCTTTCAATTTCAGGTTTCGTCTAAGAGTTGGACTTGGATAGCATTGGAGTTTGAGGACTTAGATTTGGAGTAGATTGACTATTGTACTTCCGTTAGCTGCGCTTTTGTAATAATAATCTTTGTCATAGAATTTTGGATTAGTAAAATGTATTTTGTTTTAGTTTTCGATTTAGAATTAATAGTCCGAAAGTGCGGACTGTTACAGTTGGTATAAAGAACAGGCTGTCTTTCGGAGTGTATTAGGTATGGGACTAGTACATTCCCTAGGTATGCTTCATCTGTAAGAGATTAGAGAGCCTAGATGTATGGAATTGTTGTGAATTTGGGAACCAAATTCTTTTTAAGGAGGGTAGTATGTAATATCCCGTAATTTTTAAAGTTAGATTGATAATAGAATAATAGAATAAAAAAAGTATTAAAATTAGATAAGGACTAGGATTTTAAATTGAATTAAAATAACGGGCCTAAAATTTGGATCAGATTTGTAGGTTAAGACATAGGGTTTTTTAGCATTATAAATACATCATATTCGTCTTCCTCGTTTTTATTATCAAAATTTGTAGGTCTCTTCTCACATAAATCAGCAGTCTTGTAAAATTCGTATAAAATTCATGGTAATTTGGAATTCGTTGATTCTGGAATTTTCGGAAAGATCTTTTCATTCTCTACAACTTTTGTGTTTCGTGTTTTTCAAGATAACGTCGTTTAGAGGGTAAAAAGGCTATATTCAGATCTGGTCAGGTTTTGAGGTAAGTACTTTTTAACTTACTTTTGTTTTCAAAAAAGTTTTGATACTCTGATTTTCAAATTTCATATAAGATATAATAATTCTGTTTCGAACTGTATAAGAAATAAGATACGAGAATCTTTTGAAACCCAGTCTTTACCTTTTCGAACACGTTCGTAATTTACGCTATAGTTCCGGAACTAGACTTAGATACCCTTAGTAGGCGCACGAGTGTACAACTTTAGATACCTATTAAGGGCGCGTAATTATTGAACTTTAGATGCCGACCACTGGAAAAATGTGGTATATGAGAATAAAAATAAGAATAAGATGTCGGCTATTGGCAAAGTGTGGTCGTAGATCAAGACTGTGGTATTTATAAGAATTATCGTTTCGTTCTGTTTTACTCTGTTCAGATCTGTTATAAAATCTGCTCCGTTCTGTTTTAAATTATGAATTTTAAAATATAAAACTTTGGGTTGTATTTATTTTAGAAAATATTTTACAAAATTATTATTATTTTGAGAAAAAACATTTTATTAAAAACACCCATTATTTTTCATTTAAATAGTTAGTCAATTTGTACTTGCTGGGCTTTGTAACTCACCCCTTTCAATTTTAGGTTTCGTCTAAAAGTTGGACTTGGATAGCATTGGAGTTCGAGGACTTAGATTTGGAGTAGATTGACTGTTGTACTTCCGTTAGCTTCGCTTTTGTAATAATAATCTTTGTAATTGAATTTTGGATTAATAAAATGTATTTTGTTTTAATTTTCGATTTAGAATTAATAGTCCGGAAGTGCGGGCTGTTACAGTTGGTATCAAGAGCAGGCTGTCTTTCAGAGTGTATTAGGTATGGGACTAGTACATTCCCTAGGTATGTTTCATCTGTAAGAGATTAGAGAGCCTAGATGTAGGATCCTCGTCCCAGTGTCTTCCTGACCTTATAAGGTCCTTCCCAGTTAGGGGCTAGCTTTCCCTTCTCCCCGACTCCTGATGCCTCAATCTTCCTTAGAATCATGTCTCTTTGCTGAAAGAACCTTTCTTTAACCCTTCTATTGTAATAGAGGGAGGCTCTTCGCTGATGCTCTGCATTACGGGCATTGGCCTCATCTCTGACCTCGTCAATAAGATCAAGAACTAGCCTCATGCCTCCTTCATTGGTTTCTGGTTCATAAGCTTCGATCCTAGGGGATCCATGCGTGATCTCAAGGGGCACCACGGCCTCGGCTCCGTAAGCCAACATGAATGGGGTAGCTTCGGTTGTCACTTTGCAGGTGGTACCATATGCCCATAGTATAGGCAGCACCTCATCAACCCAAGTGTTTCTCGAGCATTCAACCCTTTTCTTAAGTCCATCAAGGATGATTCTGTTGGCAATTTCCGCCTGCCCGTTTTCTTGTTGGTGAGTAACCGAGGTGAAGTGAAGCTCTATGCTGTTGTCATCACATTACTCTCTAAACTCTGCATTATCAAATTATTTCCCATTATCCGTGACAATGATGCGTGGGATTCCAAACCGGCATATAACACTCTCCCAAAAGAATTGGGTAATTTTCTTGGTGGTTATCTTGGCTAGTGTCTTAGCCTCAATCTACTTAGTGAAGTAGTCTATGGCTACTACAATGAACTTTCTTTATCCCGATGCTACAGGAAATTGTCCAAGTATGTCAGTTCCCCACATTACAAAAGGGATGGGTGTGCTGATAGATGTAAGCCTCTCTGGGGGCTGCGTACTATTGAAGCGTGCCTCTGGCATCTGTCACATTTCTTCACATAAGCCTTTGCATCGTCTAGCATAGCTGGCCAGTAGATACCCAATCGAGTTATCTTGTGAGCGAGCGCCCTGCCCCCAAGTGTTGTCCATAAATCCCTTCATGGGCTTCTTTAAGTGCCTCCTCCACTTTAAAAGGTCTCAAGCACTTCAAGTACAGAATAATAAAGGACCTTTTGTAGAGAAGTCCTTAAATCAATGAATATCTCAACGCTCTGACCGACAACTTGTGTGCCTCCTGGGCATCGTTGGGGAGCCACCCAGCCTCTAAGTGGGTCTTGATTGGGTCTATCCAACAGCTTGTCACACCAACCGGTGCTATCAGATTTATGACATGAATAGTAGGGGTCTTCAAGACCTGGAAGTAGATACTTCTCGGATAGTTCTCGATTTCAGAAGATGCGAACTGAGACAAGGCATCCGCCGTAGTGTTCTCCTCTCTCGGAACATGTTCTGCGTACCATTCATCGAACTGAGTCAATATTCCCTTTATGACTCTCAGGTACTTGGTCATGGTATCATCTTTGGCCTCAAACTCTCTATTAACTTGAGCAACTACAAGTCTTGAGTCTCCACAGACCTTCAGGTTTTTGGCCCTCACGGCTCTAGCCAAGCCTAAGCCTGCCATCAATGCTTCATATTCTGCTTCATTGTTTGTAGTTGGGAAATCCAACTTCAAAGCATACGCAATCATAAACCCATCAGGGCTTTGCGAGACTAGGCCTGCACCACTAGATTTTGTTTTGGACGATCCGTCAAAATGGAGAACCCAATACTCTTTCAAAGTTGTTTCTTTATCCTTCTCTTTCTCTCATCCTTCTGGGGTTATTATCTCTTGCCCCCGACTTTTTGGTCATTAATGGTGCATTCGACCATGAAGTCTGCTAAGGCCTGAACCTTGATGGATGTTCGAGGCTTATACTTGATATCAAATTTTCCTAACTCAACTGCCCATTTGATGAGCCTTCCACTAGCCTTCGGGCTATAAAGAATGTTCCTCAAGGGTTGGTCTGTCAGGACTTCGATCTTGTGAGCCTGGAAGTATGGTCTCAACTTCCTCGATGCTGTGATGAGAGCAAGCACGAACTTCTCCGTGGTGGAGTAATTCAACTCTGCTCCATGGAACACCTTGCTTACATAGTATACAGGCTTTTGGAGCTTCTGTTCTTCCTTCACGAGGACTGCACTCACGGCTTGTTCAGATACCGTGAGGTACAAATAAAGGGTGTCCTCCAGACTTGGTTTGGCCAACAAAGGGGCTTTAGTCATGTTCTTCTTTAACTGTTCCAAGGCCTCTTGGCTCTCAGCTGTCCATTCAAAATTCTTCACCTTCTTAAGGGTTTTGAAAAAGGGCAGGCATTTATCTCCAAACTTGGAGATGAACCTCCCTAGAGCTGCGATTCTTCCTGTCAGCTTCTGATTGTCCTTGATGGAGCGTGGTGGTTCCATTTCTAGTATGGCTTTGATCTTGTCGGGGTTGGCCTCTATTCCCCTCTTAGAGACCATGTGACCCAAAAATTTTCCAGACCCAACGCCAAAAGCACATTTGGCTGTGTTTAACATCATCTTGTGGTGCATCAATACTTCAAATGTCTCTCTGAGGTGACTAATATGATCGACCTTGATTAGGCTTTTGACTAACATGTCACAACATAGACCTCCATGGTCTTCCCAATTAGATGGGCAAATATCTTGTTTACTATTTTTTGATAAGTAGCTTCTGCATTTTTAAGTCCAAAATCTATAACAAGATAACAAAATACACCAAAGACAGTTATGAAAGATACCTTGGGGGTGTCATCCTTATGCATTCTAATTTGATTGTAACCACTGAAGCCATCCATAAAGCTTAGCATCCCGTGTCCAGCAGTGGCATCGATCAGGGTATCAATCCTCAATAGGGGTAACAACCCTTGGGACAAGCATCATTCAAGTCAGTGAAGTCAATGCACATCATTCACTTCCCATTGGCCTTCTTAACCATTACGGGGTTGGCAAACCATTCAGGGAATTGCACTTCCTCAATGAATCCAGATTCTAAAAGTTTCTCAACCTCCCGCTGAATGGCTTCCAGCCTATCAGGGGTATAAGCTCTCTTCTTATGCTTCACAACCTTTCGGGTCGGGTCAATGTTCAACCTATGAGTTATAAGGTTCGGGTCAATCCCAGGCATATCAGTCGCTTTCCAAGAAAATACATCATTGTTCTCTTGTAGAAAAGTTGTCATTTGGCCCTTCAAGGGTTTGTCCAGAGATGCCCCAATATACATGACCTTCTTCGGGTCTAAGGGGTCTAAGGGAATTGGGACCAAGTCCTCGGCTGGCTTCCCCCGCAGTTCGTCATTCTCTCGAACATCCATGTCTTCTATGGGGATGACCTGCCCCCCCCCCCCCGGTTCCATTAGGCCTAAGTGCTGCAATATAGCAACTACAGGCCATTTTCTAATCTCCTTTCGCTTCTCCAACACCATTCCTAGTTGGGAACTTCAGTACCATGTGGTAGGTTGAGGGCATAACCTTAAAAGCATGGATCCCTGTTCTACCCATGGTAGCATTGTAAGTAGAGGTTGCCTAGATAACCTGAAAGTTTAACATCTGCGTGGCTTCTCTGGGCTCTTCCCCAATAGTTACGGGAAGTTGTATTGCTCCTTCGACTTTGCATTCCACATGGTTAAACCCGTAGATGGGTGCGTCAGATGGAGTTAGTTGAGAATCATTGTAGCCCATTCTTATGAATGTGTTATGGAACAGAATGTCCACGAAAGCTCCATTGTCCACTAGGACCCTCATAACAGGAAAATTTCCAATTATCGGAGTGATAACCAGATGATCATCCTGAGGAAATTTCAAACCTTCAAGGTCCGAGTCACCAAATTCAAGCGTCATCTCTGACTTAGAATGCTTAGATGGCTCTCCAACTATGCTAATTACTTCTATGACATAAGTTTTTCGGGAGTTCCTTGTAGTACTAGCTGCTGTAGGACCTCCTGAGATTATATTGATTACTGGCCCTCGGGGCTGTGGGTTGCGATCTCTTTCGTTACCCCTTCGATCGTCATCTCTTCGATCATTGTCTCTTTTTTGGCCTTCAGCCTCTTCACCCTTGGTGAAACGTCCGAATTTTCCTCTTCGGATCAAATACTCAATCTCATTCTTGAGTTGCCTACAATCGTCAGTATCATGACCAACATCTTTGTGAAACTTGCAGTATCGACTCTTGTTTCTTTTCTCAGGGTCTCCCCTTAGTGGCTTCGACCATTTGAACTCTTTGTCCTTCTCAATTTCCATAAGGATTTGGCTCCTTGGAGCGTTCAATCCCGCATATTCAGTGAACCTTGGTTGATGATTCTTCTTAGAAGAGGAGGAGTCAGAGTTTTTTCCAATTCGTGGATACTTGTCCTTGACATCGTACTCTTGATCCGTCTTCTACTTCTTGTTTCCAATAGGTTCATTATTCACAGCCGTCTTCTTCATACTCTCTTCCACCTTGTTATACTTCCCGCCTCTATTCTGGAGCTGCAGCATGCTTTCGGGAGAGCGCTTATCTAGGGACATCTTAAAGAACTCGTCTTTAGTCTTCTGCTGTAGGGCTATCATAGCTACCTTATCATCAAGATCAGGGACCTTCAAAACCTCCTTCGTAAATCGATTCAGATACCCTCTCAGGGACTCCTTTGCTTCTTGGACTATGCCCATGAGAGAGGCTGAACTCTTCTCGTGTACTCTTCCACTTATGAACTGCTTGATAAAAGCTTGGCTCAAGTCCTTAAAGGATCCAATAGAGTTTGGGGGCAGACGGCTGTACCACCTTTGAGCCATACCCGATAGAGTTTGAGGAAAGACCCGACACTTAATAGCGTCATTCACGGGATGTAGCAACAGGGCGTTAAAGAACGTTCTAACATGATTAGCAGGGTCGCCAGTACCATCGTATGCATTGATGGTGGGCATCTTGAACTTTCTTGAGATGCGGGCATTCATTATCTCGTCAGTGAATGGTGGGTTTGGATCATCAGGATCTCCTAGGGGCATAAGATCACTTGGATCAGCCCTTGGGGCAACAACCCTTCTTGGTATTGGACCATCCAAGTCTATGATTGGAGGAGGATCTCTCCGCCTTGGAGCAAGTGGGGGTCTTGGAGTCAGATGCGTCTCTAGGTCGTGCTTCAGCCTTTGGATCTCAGCTTCATGAGCCCTGATCCTCTCATAAACATCTTATGGATTCATCCCTTGAGTGCTCCTGGGGCGCTGGTCATACTAGACATAGGCTCTTTGCTAACACGCCTCCTTCTCGGAGCAACATCATCATCCGATGGTTCAGAGTCTCTATCAATATAAGGTCCAGAAAATTCTTGATCCTCCGGAATAGAAGCCAAACCATGTATGTATTGGGGCGTCAGCCCTTGTGCTTAACTCCTACTAGAGTGTCTACTTCCTCCAGTTTCGGGGTATAGAGGCATCCCGTAAGGGGGTTAGTGGTCACGATCGTCGAGTACTCATATCCAACGGGTTGAGAGTTCACAAGTGCATGTAGCTGCTGAAATTGGGGATTCGACCCTTGAGGAGCCGGGGGATTCGTCCCTTGTGGCTGAGCCTCAGTTGCCCCTACCAGGGTTCCTCCTCGGGTGGAGACATAGGTTGAGTGCGGTGGTACTTCCACCACTGATGCAATCATTCGCGATGGGACAGGAGTGTCTGCTCCACTATTGTTTCTACTCCGTGTGTTCACTATGGTTGTCTTAGTCTTCCCACAGACGGCGCCAAATGTTGTGGAATAAAAACTGGAGTACGTTAAAACCTCGATGAAGTAATAATCGATAAAGTAATAACCTCGCTAAAATAATATTTTTCCCCGGTCCCAACATAATGGACAAAGTGTATTATTTACTCCCGGTAAAGTAATAAACTCGCTAAAGTAATATTTTTTCTTGGTCCCGACCTTATTACTTTAAAGAGGTTTAACTGTAGTATTTAATGCTAGGGTTTTTGAGTTTCGAGTTTTAATGGCTGCTTTTGCGTTCAGGACTATCGGTCCTTGCAAGATGCCTACGTATCTCTGTGTGGTAGAGAATCAAGCCAAAAACGTAGTTCTAGGTTAAGGGGTAGAACCATTTATATAGAGGTGAGTCTAGGGTTAGACTTGTGTTGGAAGACTTGGTGGTCAAGTCTCCAACTTAGATGGTGATTAGGAGTCCTATAAGGGAAGGAACTCCAGAACCTTCTGTGTAGGACTTTGAGTCCGTTTAGGACACATATCTCTGCTCTTCCAGCCGTATTGGACATAGTCCGTAAACAGTTTGTGTTCGTGGACCTTGACGACCTTATCTGATGGGCCTTGTTTACATGGGCCGTCTTGAGTCTGCTATGAGTTCGGACCAGACAGGTTTGTACTGGACTACAGACAAGAAGCCCAAGTGTAATTAATGCGATATTTAATGTATTTTTAGGATGTATTTTTCTAATCCATACCACCTATATTCCCTTTTTATTTCTTTATTTACCGTACAAAAGTGTTTATGAAAATATATATTTTAACTTCTAAAGAAATCATAATAATGCGTAAAGCTACATTGTATATTAATATATTATAGTAATTAATCGAATAATTAGTGATTAATCGAAATACTAATATATATTCAAAAATTACAATAATTTCCAATTTATCAAGTTTAATATCTTATTTTAAGATTATACGGATGGATTAATTGAATTGGAAGAACAGTTAATCAAGTGATTAATAGGTAAAATTAATGATTTTTAGAATCATGGTGTATTTTATAATTTGTTCCTTTACAGTTTTACTTATAATAGTTTATATTTTTATATTTAAATTTCATCTTTTTAAATTTTATTTATATATTAAATTAATTTGTTAAAATTTTAATTTCTCAACTTATAATTTATTATTAACCAAACACATTACAAACTTATACGTAAAAATATCAAAATGCCTAAATAACTTCTAAATTATAATGTTCCTATCACTTATATAACAATTTTCAATTTTAAATTATAAATTAAATTTTTAAGAAATTCCAAACAAATTGGAGTTGAATATATAATTTCCGTCACATATAATCTAGTGGTCCAAACAAATTATTTTTTCTCTAAAAAGGATGATAGACCTATTACCGTTATGGACCATATAATTCATGAAATCTTGATTTACTTTTGGCCATTTAGTGGAATTTTATGACGCCCTTAACCATTATTTCCTATATGGAAATCTGGAAATAATTATTTATTTGCTATTAAATCTTATATCATTTTTTTTAAATAATTTTAAATTTTTGTTATGTAAATATTATAGAATTTTACTCTAAATTTTATAAGAAAATAACACTTAAACCTAAAAGAAATTACTTGATTAAAAATTTAGTTCAAGACTAATGGTTTCAAATGGATTTTGATTTGACGATAGAATCATTTTGTATATTTATGAGTGACTTTCATAATTTTTTAAAGAAAAAAAATAGTATAATTTTACTTTCATTTAATTGTTTAAAAATATATGTGGTTATAATTGATAAATTGTAAAATAAATATATGTATTCTCTGTATAAGGTTGGAATGTATGAAGAACTCATTAACTGAATAACATTATGGAATACTTTTTTTAAAAAAATTCTTTTTTATCTCTTATTCAAAATAAATGTGTTATGTAAATTAAAATAAAAAAATGCATTTACAAACAATATGTGAATTTTTTTTAATGAACACATATACTGAAGATTAATGAACACATGTGCTTCTATACTTAGTGTTCTATAATAATTTATGACATTATTTATTAAAATTATCATGTATTAAGCAAAACCAAAAAGTATTTATGAGAATTTTTATGCAATTGAAGAAAAATAGTGAAAAAATATTTGCAAGACACAAAAATATAATTACACAATATACTAGTTCTCCACGAACTATTTCCCATTTGAACTTGACCCCTGTATATATATAAAATGGTTTTGTCTAGTATTTTTCTTAAAATAATCTTTAACCAAATGGTATGCCGGAAAGAAAAGAAAAAATGACATTGAATTATTCTTTTAGGGGACGTTCGGATCGGTAATGAAAATATAATTCAGTAATAAAAATGAGAGATATGAGAATGAGTATAAAATAATTAATTAAAAAATAAAGAGGAAATGATTTAATTATTAAAGAAATTCCCTTTTCCAACCATCAAATTGCCAATAAAAACACTATATATATATATAAAATTTAAATTTTCGATTTCTTTTAACAGATCTTATTAAACAGATCCAATCACCCATCAATAATAGTAGTAAAATTAGTACTTGGTATAAAACTGAAAGTGGATCCCACGAAACTCTCTTAAAGGGGTTGTGGGCCTGTGGCTGCGAGGCCTACTGGGGGACCCATAATTAAAAGAAGCAGCATGCCACCGAATACAAGCAGTTCAGTTACACGTAATTTCTGTAATTGTACACATTCACAGGTCAGATTTGCTCAGTGCCGCTGTAAGTTTTATGAAACATCAAAAAACACATATCGATCATAATAATTTAAAACACTCTAATAAAAACAATTACGAAATCGGCGTAAACACATATTTTCTCACATATATCACTTTATATCGCCTTATTTCAGTTGGACCACAATTTATTTTCTTATAATTACACGTGTGCAATGTACAAATGGAAGTTGATAAAGTGGAGGCGGAGTGAGTTGGCAACTATAAATCCATAGATGATGACCACAAAACAGGGTGGATTGAAGGTGGGGGGTCAAGAAACATCTAATAATAAAAAATCAAGACAAAGTTACGTTCGACTCTATCTCTATTTTAGTATCTATATTAACTCTATCTCTATTTTAGTATCTATATTGTCAACCAATCCATGCATCAAACTTCTTCTCCTGCATTCACCTTATACAGTCATACTCTATAAATTATTTATACCCAATAATGATGAGTATAATTTGTTATGCCAGAGTCTCCACCTCACGCACACAACGTAACCTCCCATCTCCTCAACTGTTTTTTCCAGCATTCAAGTGTACAGAACTACTTGGTGCCTATTTTTTCTCCTCTTTTAAATAAATGTATGTATCATCTCACCATCTAACTAATCACGCCCTAATTATTCTTGTCTGCAGTTAAGTACTCTCTTGTCCCATTATCAACATGTTTTGACTTCTTTCACTACACAAAACGTATGTTATCTATGTCTTACTGAACAAAATGATCGGTTATTTATATCACTCATCAGTTCAACAATTAGAACCGATCAAAGATCATGATCTATTTTATTATGATTTTTGGTCCAATTTAATTGATAAAGTACGGTCAATTATGTGCTTTAAAAATTTATAAAATGCGAGTCAATTAATTAATAATCGATCATCAACTACCAGTGTAAGTTGATTTTTCAATTCAGTGAAGACAAAATTTGATGTGAATTCTTAGAATTGTGGTATTAAAATATTTGATTTAATTTACAAATCAATTTATTTCTATAATTTATTTAAACGGGTCTAATTATTTTAGAAGACTATTCTAGATTAAACACACTAATAATTTTACTTATTCTTTTTTTTTTTGAGGGAATTTTACTTATTCTTATCATTTAACGGGTCTTATCATGTTATATTCTTAACATCTACCCCTCGGTTATTTTATGCCATAAAAATGGCACGTGCCTCGGGTCGCATGAAAATTGTAGTGTCATTATTAATAGGATGAAAATTGACAAATAATAATGCCAATTCCTCATAATTCAATCTCCTTTTTCATCAAAATGTCATATGGAAATGTCAAACTTTAATACGAGACAATGATATATAGCTAGGTTAACGTACCACAATTATCTTTTAATTAATGACTAGTCAATTTTTTGAGGTTATAATAATAATCATCTTTACCAAGCAAAGAGTTTAAAGTTTTGGATTGTCGTGTAAATAATTTCCATTATTTGAACATAATTTTAATATGCATTTGATGGTTCGAACCTATATGCTTTTATATTTATTTCGGATTACGAGTGATCTTGCGTTCTGCATATATTAGTATATTTGTTCGTAAAACTAGTCATATAAATAATTTTTGTTATCGTTTTAATTTGTGAAGAGAGTCGATGACTATTATAATTAACTTCGATTCGGTAAAAATAATAATATGCTCGACAGAATTCAAATCAACTGATAAAATTAAGTTCACATTTATTTTTTTCCACAAATTATCGTTTTAAGAGAAAAAGGCACATGTAATTTTTTAAAAATGGTCAAAATATTCTGAAGCTAGCATAATTGCGTAAACTTTAAGATAAGCGCAGAGAAACTCGTATACTCCAAAATCAGAGAAGCTTAAAGTGGCTACGAGATAAATAGAAACAGTTGATAGTTGTAGGTTTGGAGTCAAATTACATACAACATATTTCATACAATCTGAATCAGCTATCCTTACATCGATGCTACATATATGTACACATACGGATAACATATGGCTAGCTAATACCATAATTATTAGTATCCAACAATGGTATATAAAATTGGAATTTCAGGCTTTCACAGGTACTAGGTATCAATCTGTCAAATGTCAACTGTTGATGGTATTCAAAAGATTAGACATTTGATCTCCTATGTTCAAGGAGATGGAGATAAGTGACACATGTAATATAATTGTGCCCTACGAAATTTGCTCATACACATATAAGCTTTTGTTCCTGCAGCAATATACACCAATATGATGCAATAACTCATTATGCACCGAAACATTGGTTGAAAAGTTACTGTTCGTGAATACATTTTATATGCACTGTAGTACTAAATAGTTGTGTGAGGTCGATTCGATATTTTTTCCTATTTTCAAACAATGTACAGTAAAGCGACTATGTACATTTATGTTATAAATTGGTCACACAGTTTAGAATCAATAATAGATGAAACATGTGTTAGATGCGATTAATGAAATCATACTTTACATCACACAAAACCACCTTCTAATTAATATGGTAGGTTTCATTTTACAGATATTTTAAAAAGTTTGTAATTTTTTATTAAAGTCAAACAACTTCATCACACAATAATATTTATTAATTAAAATATTAAATAAAATCCAAATTATGCATAACATCATATACTCAATCCAAAATTTATTTCAATTCTCGCTGGATCGAGGGTAGTTTGATTCTCGCTCAACGGAAATTACTCTATAAGCTGATAAATATAATTGAAAGAGAAAAAAATACTATCGATATCGTTTTAGCCTCTATATATACGATCGATAATTGAACCATCACATAATTTTCTTTTTTAATATTTTCAAATAAGTTACATTTAAAATACAAGATTATAAATATTCCTTTTACAAACAAACTACAACAGGGGATATACAATACAGCCTTGACATGTAAATACTAAATAGGCCCCAAGAAAGAAAGAAAAAGACTAAACATGGAGTAGAATACATATTGGGGAGTTACAAATAAGTCAATATACTATAGATAGATTAGATCCCTCCAAAATTTCAAAGAAGCAGAACTCAACAAGAAGGGCTTCCTTTTATAATTACAAGCCTTGTGATCTCACATGATTACTCAACCAATTTATATAACTCTTTTCTCTAATAAATGTCTACTAGTATTCTTCCTCTCCATTCACTTCCCAAACCTCTTTCAATAAATCCCCACCGTTCTACACCTTCTCTTATTTTCCATACATTCATTATATAACCATATATTCATATACTCAAACACACACACACACACACCGCAGCTCAAAATGAGCTACCAAATTGCATCAAGTTCTGGCGTCCAAGACGACGCCAGGAAAAATAATTTAAAGGAAGAAGAAGAGAAGACCAAAAAAGCTCAAGAAAGTGTGTCGTTATTTAAACTGTTTGCATTTGCGGATTCTTTTGATTACTTTCTTATGTTTTTTGGATCAGTTGGAGCTTGTATACATGGTGCTTCTGTTCCTGTTTTCTTCATTTTCTTCGGAAAGTTAATTGATGTTATTGGCCTTGCTGCTTTGTTCCCTGCTGCAGCTTCTCATAAAGTTGCCAAGGTAATTTATTTTAACAAAAATCAATATATTTCCTTAATCTCTACTTTTTATAATCAGATGATTTTGTAATCGGTTCTTTTGCAGTATTCCTTGGATTTTGTATATCTCAGTACGGTCATACTATTTTCATCATGGATGGGTATGAATTAAATTTCTGAATGATAATATCGAAATTTGTAAATTTGCATGTATATTTTAATTTATTACTATTTGTGTGTACAACATAAAGAGGTGGCATTCTGGATGTATACTGGAGAAAGGCAAGCAGCAAAGATGAGGATGGCGTATTTGAGGTCTATGTTAAATCAAGACATTAGTCTTTTTGATACTGAAGCTTCCACCGGAGAAGTCATTTCTGCAATTACTAGCGATATTATCATCGTTCAAGATGCCATTTCTGAGAAGGTAAAATTTTGTTTCTCATTTTTATTTTTTCTATCCGTTTTTGTACTTAAGTTTTAGTAGCGATAATTTTTAATTATTTTTCGTGATACAATTTTTCGACAGGATGGGTATTTGTCAGGTTAGCGTCACTAAATTTAGTACTAATAATTAAACAAACCGAAGAGATTATGTTTACAGTAAGTTTCAAATTTAGTACCAGATTTTGATGTTTGTAAACTAGACCTGGTAACAAATTTCAACATCATTGATGGCTTTACTACCAACTTCATTAATAACAACTCCAACTGTCCGTCCCAACCCCAATTTGCCAGCTTTATGCTTCAAATTTTGCATTATGATTAATTTGTTTTTTGATCAATCTTTCTAAATTATTCACAATTGGAAGATGATATATATATTTGACAGATTCACATTTTCAATTTAAATATTAAATTTGCATGCCAGACATAGAGTGATTTTCAATTCTCGCATATAGTACTGTAATTTCGGTTGATTTTTCGTAGTAGTCTTGAAGAAATGCAATTATATGATGTAAAACAGGCCCCGCTTCTAGCTAATGTGTATGATTTCTTACTACAGAAATCTGCATGTAGAGTTGACAGTCAGAAAATCTTTCTGTTCTCTAGACTACATATAAGATTTTTACAGTTGCTGTTGGTATGTTCCTGGAGGTATCATATTCGGAGAAGATGGAAATTCCTTGTTCTTATTATCCCTATAATTAAACGGGGGTAAAAAGTGTGTGTGTGTGTGGGGGGGGGGGGATGAATGTATAGAGTTCAACTTGTCTTACGATAGCAATATTAATAGGTGGGTTCGGAGTTAATTGATAGCTTTGTTTGGTTTGGTGGTTGTGAGTTTTATTCTTTGGCTAATATGCTTCTCACATCTACATGAGTCATGAGATGACAAACCTATTAAAGTCTCTTGTATGTACTCTATTATTTATTGAAAATAATTTCTATTTTTCCCAAGCTTTGATTTTCTGAAATAACTAACCTACAAATTTAGATATGCATGCATATCTTTTTTATCAGAAATTTGGTTCTGAGAGATCCATGGATTTCAAGTGGTTCTTTCAATCATTGTAGTGCAGATTGCACAATAACAAGCCTGCAGACTTCGAATCATATGACCCTACCTATAGGATCCTGCATCAGTTGAATTAACTTGCTATATCTATTTTCTTCTGAAAAAGGATTTAACTTGAGCTAACATCTACTAATAACTGATGGAAGATGAAATTTATCTTGATCTAATTGGTTTAATATTGGTGAAACTTTCATGGCAGGTGGGAAACTTTATGCACTACATCAGCAGATTTATAACAGGATTTATAATAGGGTTTATAAGGGTATGGCAAATAAGTCTGGTCACACTCTCCATTGTGCCTCTCATAGCTATTGCAGGCGGTGTTTATGCTTTCGTTGCTTTTGGTCTCATTGCTCGTGTCCGTAAATCCTATGTCAGCGCTGGTGAAATTGCTCAAGAGGTCTCATCTCTCTATCTACACTTGCACATTCTTATTATCACATACACAGAAAGATATTATTCTATGATACTGCCAGAAACATTTTATGATCACTGCCATAATAAACACACAGAAACAATTTGCCTGGCCTAATGATGTAAGTTCTGCCAAGGATGTAATATTATCAATTTCAAAATGTCTATCCTGCAATCTTTTAAATTGCTTCATTTATAGCACTGGACTGGTACCAATAGTATCTTGTTCTGTTTTTTTCCCTAGAAATGATCTTGTTCTGCCTTTTAATTTCACATATTAAATCCTAATTATTAATACTATTATTATCTAATATTAAATATGTCAGTTGCTCATGCACTATTCTTTTTATTTGGTTTAGAGATAAAGCAATACATTTACTACCATTTACTGCATATGTCATGTGGTATGTCATGACTTGTCTTCTGCAGGTGAGTTATTGGATCTTTGAAGGTACCCAATGTAAATATGTAATTGCCGCAGATAAGAAGTTACAGCGTTCTAGAAATATAAGAATTTATCAATGTCATGTATGCGTCAAGTCTTGTAAGTAATATCAGTTATCAAACAAACCATATGTCACTCGAGAGTAGCGCCTTGAGGGGGAGCTGTCTCGAGGTAGGGTCTGAGGATGGCGGGATGTAATAGGCTATCTATCTAAATGTGTAAATCAGCACTGTTTATAGATAATTAGCAGAAAGCACCCCACTTAAAAATGTTATGTTTCTGGTTCAGGTGATCGGAAATGTGAGAACAGTACAAGCATTTGCAGGGGAGGACAAAGCAGTGAAATCATATACATCAGCATTACAGGACACCTACAAGTATGGGAGAAGAGCAGGTCTAGCCAAGGGTCTAGGACTTGGCACCTTGCACTGTGTACTTTTCCTCTCGTGGTCGATGCTGGTTTGGTTTACTAGCATAATTGTTCACAAGCATATTGCTAATGGTGGAGATTCTTTCACAACTATGTGCAATGTTGTTATTGCAAGCTTGTGAGTCACTCTCAATTTGATTTATGCTAATATCATCTTCAGCTTGTTCTTAATATTCCTTCTTCAACCCGATCTGACCCTGCCTTTGCATGAAGAGAAACTTACTTTGCCATAGCCGCGATAACAGTCTACAATGTTTGAACATGTAACATTTATAGTGTTTGAAATAAATGTAATATACTTAATACTATACGTGATAAAATTTTATGAAAATAAAGAAGTGGAACCATTTCAAAAGACTGTCTGAAACATTGAGCGAGCTAGGTTAAACAGATCATTAGAATAAATAGCAGTATATGTCAACTTATGTTTTTATTATGGCACTTTAAACTCTTGATTACTTTGGAGATTTGAGACCATTCATATATCATTATCCGGACAGGCTCTTTTGTTAACACGCCAAGAACTATATCTCAATATAGTAACGTAGTGTCATTTTCTGTTCTGCACTAAAGCTATGTTAGCAAATTCATGCTTTATAATGTTCAAGGAATCGTCAAATTCTGAGATTCTGGAAAATAATATGTCTAGACTACTTCAGGTCACTTGGACAGTCAGCCCCGGATATTACTGCATTTCTCCGAGCAAAAAGTGCTGCCTATCCCATCTTCAAAATGATAGAGCGGAACACTGTCAACAAAATCAGTACAAAAAAAGGTGGAAAGTTGCAGAAAGTGGAGGGGCATATCCAATTTAAGGACGTGTACTTCAGTTATCCATCCCGCCTTGATGTGGTAATCACCAATAAGCTCTGCCTTGATATTCCTGCTGGAAAAGTGATAGCACTTGTGGGAGGAAGTGGATCTGGAAAAAGCACAGTCATATCTTTAATTGAACGCTTCTACGAGCCCCTCTCTGGACAGATTTTACTAGACGGAGTTGATATCAGGGAACTTGACATAAAGTGGCTTAGGCATCAGATTGGATTAGTTAATCAAGAGCCTGCCCTTTTCGCTACAACCATCAGAGAGAATATTCTCTACGGGAAAGATAATGCTACCATAGAAGAGATTACACGTGCTGCAAAACTTTCAGAAGCACTTGCTTTTATCAACAACCTTCCTGAAAGATTTGATACTCAGGTACCAAATTTACCACTACTAAAATTTTACTTGTTAGCTACCCATCATTTTTTGAACACTACTCCATTTCTTTACAAGGATAGATATTGTACACAACCTAATATTGTGAGTACTACCTGAAACATTTTACAGCCTACAATTTCTTCTTCTTGCATACAATACAACCGTATTCTTAAAATAATCAAACGAGGATAATAATAAGAGGGTATCGCGTATGAATTTGTAATAATATTGATCCATTTTCAGGTGGGCGAAAGAGGGGTGCAGTTATCAGGTGGGCAGAAGCAAAGGATTGCAATATCTCGTGCTCTAGTTAAAAATCCGACGATACTCCTCTTGGACGAGGCTACAAGTGCACTTGATGCAGAGTCTGAAAAGGGTGTGCAACAGGCCCTTGATCGTGTGATGGTTGGACGGACAACTATTGTTGTGGCTCATCGGCTTTCTACCATTAGAAATGCAGATGTTATTGCCGTTGTTCAAAATGGAAAGATAGTGGAGACAGGGAGCCATGAAGAACTTATTTTAAAACAAAATGGTGCTTATTCATCCCTTGTTCAACTACAGGAAGCAGCTTCCATGCAACAACTCTCCTCACACGGTCCATCAGGACAACCACTCAGGTTCTTGTTGATATCCCTAGAAGCATGCCGGCTCTTTTGTCTAACCAACTAATAACTAGTATTAACTACCATTACAGGCTCCCATTTAGAAGCGATTTTTATTCTAGTATTCCTTCCAGAGTGTTAGACAAAATCTTCTGCTCTGTAACAAAGACCTTAGAACATACATAGACTTTTTGAATTTCAAATTTGTTCAAGCATGTGTGCTGACATTTTCTCTCTCTGCTAATCATACTTTCAGCATTAAATTTTCACGTGAATTATCTGGAAGAACAAGAAGTTTTGGAGGAAGTTTTCGTTCAGATAAAGATTCTGTTGGAAAAGTTGGTTTTGATTCTTTTGATGGGGTAGAAACTGTCAAGTCTTCTCGAGTTTCCTCCGGAAGATTGTATTCCATGGTTACTCCAGATTGGATGTATGGGGTTTCCGGAACCATATGTGCACTTTGTGCTGGAGCTTTGATGCCACTTTTCGCTCTTGGAATAACTCAAGCTCTTGTATCTTATTATATGGACTGGGACACAACACGCCATGAAGTCAAGAAGATCTCCCTACTCTTCTGTGTGGGTGCTGTTGTGACCGTCATCATTCATGCTATTGCTCATCTGAGTTTTGGGATAATGGGAGAGCGTCTTACCCTTCGTGTACGTGAGAGAATGTTTTCTGGTAAAACGTTGCGACTATCTCTTCTTTTCCTTCTTTGTTCTTTTATTACCTTTAATGCTCTCCGAGTCACGTAAGAGACATAGTCCAAACTACAACAATGAACAGAAATTTATACATTGCTTTGTCTAACTGTAGGTCATCAATCTAAAAGTTGATAATACAATAGTAAAGAGATTATGAATTTTGAATATTTACTTCTCAATTTATGTTCTGGAGTACATGGTTTTATGTAATTAGTCATCGATCTCCCTTGACATCATGAAAGGCAATCAGGTACAATTATATTGACCTTGAATTTTTAGTCTTGTCTAAATTATCTCGTATATCTTCTTGCAGCCATTCTAAGAAATGAGATCGGATGGTTTGATAATACAGAAAACACGAGTTCCATGCTCGCATCTCGGTTAGAGAGTGATGCAACTTTACTGCGAACTGTTGTTGTTGACCGTGCTACAATTCTAATACAGAATGTAGGTCTGATCATCACTTCATTCATCATCGCTTTTATTTTAAATTGGAGGCTCACACTTGTTGTCATTGCCACATATCCATTGATCATTAGTGGCCACATCAGTGAGGTTTGCCTCTCTTTATTTGCAGTGTTTCAGTTTATAACTGCTTATCTGTAGTTCCATACAGCATTGACCTCTATACATTTGATCTCTTTTGTATTGTTCCTATTATGTATCTCTGAATCACTTTTCAGAAACTCTTCATGAAAGGGTATGGTGGAAACTTGAGCAAAGCTTATCTTAAAGCCAACATGCTTGCTGGTGAGGCAGTGAGTAACATCCGCACTGTTGCTGCATTTTGTTCAGAGGAGAAGGTACTCGACCTTTTTGGACGAGAGCTTGTGGAGCCTTCCAAGCGTTCATTTACTCGCGGTCAAATTGCTGGTATATTTTATGGAGTCTCACAATTCTTCATATTTTCAGCTTATGGCCTAGCCCTGTGGTATGTAAACAAAATCCTGCAGCCTTTTGTGCCATAAATCATAATACATATACTTATATATAAGAAGCTTATATAAATGCTTTGAGGTAGAGCTTTGATGCAGATGTCTATTATTCATAGGTATGGTTCTGTTTTGATGGGAAAAGGACTAGCCAGCTTTAAGTCTGTTATGAAGGCATTTATGGTTTTGATAGTTACGGCATTAGCCATGGGCGAAACATTGGCAATGGCACCAGATCTTCTTAAAGGTAATCAAATGGTAGCATCGGTTTTTGAGTTGCTGGACCGTAAAACAGAGGTAGTGAGTGATGTTGGAGAAGACGTCACTAAAATGGATGGTACAATTGAGCTCAGGGGTGTCCAGTTTAGCTACCCATCAAGGCCAGATGTTCTAATTTTTAAGGACTTTGACCTAAGAGTTCATGCAGGCAAGACCATGGCTCTGGTAGGGCAAAGTGGATCGGGAAAAAGCTCTATAATTTCTTTAATACTTCGATTTTATGACCCGTTGGCTGGGAAGATCATGATTGATGGTAAGTTTCTAAAGGGTATCTATTCACTTGACTCGCTGAACTTAAAATAACATAACATTGAGAAGTTCTTGCTGGTTCGCAATTTTATAAACTGAGCAGTGTGAATTAACAAGCATGTGATCAACTCCCACAGGCAAAGATATCAGGAAACTAAAGCTCAAGTCTCTCCGGAAGCACATTGGTCTTGTCCAGCAAGAACCAGCTCTGTTTGCAACATCAATCTACGAAAATATACTATATGGGAAAGAGGGAGCCTCGGAGGGTGAAATAATAGAAGCGGCAAAGCTTGCTAATGCTCATAGTTTCATTAGTGCCCTTCCTGAAGGCTACTCAACTAAAGTTGGAGAACGCGGTGTGCAATTGTCTGGTGGTCAGAAACAAAGAGTCGCAATTGCTCGTGCTGTTTTAAAGAACCCTGCAATTTTGTTACTAGACGAGGCCACAAGTGCTCTGGATGTGGAGTCTGAGCGTGTTGTACAAGCAGCTTTAGACAGACTGATGCAAAGCAGAACAACTATTGTTGTTGCACATCGACTATCCACCATTAAAAACGCGGACAAAATATCAGTTTTGCAGGATGGGAAAATAGTAGAGCAAGGAACTCACACCACTCTTGTAGAAAACAAGGACGGTCCATACTACAGATTAATCAGCCTACAGCAGCAGCAGCAACAACAAATGTAACCACATAAAAAAGCAAACATCAGGTTGAGGGCTTTATCCCAAGTACATCTATATCCTTCGTACTACCCCCTTTTTTTCTCTCAACCAACCCCCAAAGTATTACCAGTGTAACAATTATTGTCTAAAATATTCGAATAATTGAATATATGAAGTAAATCCATACATACCGAAATTTCTATTCGTACAACTGTACTAATAAACACAGGTATAGGAATTTTGACTTTCTCTCTTTTGTGTAGTTTCTTCTCCTTGCATGCATGAAATATACTGGGGAAGGAACCAAGTGGGGGCAAACCTAGGTTGAAGCCCCCGCTAGAATACAATTTTTAATAAAAAATATTTTATGATTCATGATTTTTGTTGGGTTTTAATCTAAACGTTTGCTTATCCGTCTTACTCGAAATTATATAGATTATGATTGAGTTGATACGCTGAGCAGTGGTTGCTTGATTGTGGGAATTAGTCAATTTAACGCTCAGTAGTAGTTGCATGATTGTGGGAATTAGTCGAATAAATCGTAGCAGTAGTAGAGTGGAGTCAGGAGTATGATTGATTTCCCTCCCTAGTTTTAGCCATTTTCTTTCCAGTTATTTAGGCATCTTTTATGTAAACTGGTTATATATAAGGTTATCAAGTAAATAAGAAAAGTAAGGCTTTTAAGGCATCTCTTTCTTTTGTTCAGTATTTACACAAACGCTTTGCAGACATATCAATTTTTCCAACATTCTGGTATCAGAGCTTTAAGTTCAGCGTTTTATGCCCAAGTATATGCCCAGGGAAACAAACGTGATGAATCCACGAAAGAACAAAGAAGAAGCAGTCGGTCTGAGTTACCCCATGTTGACGAGGGCAAACGATACGACATGGGCTTTAAAGATGAAAGCATACATGCGGGCTCACGGTGTGTGGGAGGCAATAGTACCAAAAGATCCTAAAGCACCCATCCAGGATAAGATGGATAAGATCGCTGTAGCAGCAATCTACCAAAGCATCCCCGAGGACATTCTATTGTCGGTTGCAGACAAAGAGACGGCCAAAGAACTTTGGGAAGCGGTGAAAACATTATGCCAGGGAGGAGATCGTGTTAAGAAAGCAAGAGTTCAAACTCTCAAAGCAGAATTTGAGTCCATGAGCATGAAGAACTCTGATGCATTGGATGACTTTTGTTTCAAAATCTCAGCACTGGTGACAAATATACGTGCTCTTGGTGAGGAGGTGCCAGAGGCATACGTGGTTAAAAAGTTACTAAGAGTTGTCCCTCAGAAGTTTCTACAAATTGCATCTACCATTGAGCAATTCGGAAACTTGGAAACAATGTCCTTTGAAGATACTGTGGGATCCTTGAAGGCACACGAAGAGAGAATGAAAGGACCAGTTGAGAGCATTGAAATCTAGCTACTCCTTACTGAAGAAGAGTGGATCAAAAGGGAGAAGAAGGAAGAAAAAATGTTGCTCACGAGGGAAGAATGGTTAAGACGTTCGAGTAAAGGAGGAATAAAACAGAAAACACGAGGAAGAGATAATTAAAGAGGTGGACGTGATAAGAGTCGTATCAGATTCTTTAACTGTAACTACCTTGGTCACTATGCAGCAGAGTGTAGGAGGCCAAAACGTGAGAAAGAAATTAAAGAGGAGGCTAATATTGTTCAATTTACGGATGACGAGCCTGCATTGTTACTCAATGAGTGTGAAGAGAACGAAGAAAGTATGATGCTTGTTAATGAAGAAAAGGTAGCTCCAAAGTTAAAGAAGGCTGCGGGAGCGGATTCGAACTTGTGGTACTTGGACAACGGGGCTAGCAACCATATGTCCGGACAACGGACAAATTTCAAGGATTTGGACGAAAAAATAACAGGACGGGTCAAGTTTGGCGATGTTTCAATGGTGCATATAAAAGGAAAAGGCTCAGTAATTTTCAAGTGCAAGAATGGCGAAGAAAGTGTCTTACGTGAGGTATATTATATTCTATCGCTTTGCCATAATATTATCAGTCTTGGACAGTTAGCAGAAAAAGGAAATAAAGTGACACTTAACGGTGACCTCTTGTGGGTTCATGACAAGCAAGGAAAACTATTAATGAGGGTGAAAAGATCTATGAACAGAATTTACAAGATTATACTCGAATCTGGTGAACAACAGTGTTTGAAGTCGAAATCCGAAGAAGATACATGGTTATGGCACTCGAGACTGGGACATGTGAATTTCAAAGCTATGACATTGATGGACACCTCAAAGATGGTACATGGCCTGCCTAAACTGACAAGTCCTACTGAACGTGTACTGGATGTCTTATGGCAAAGCAACCACGAAAAATCTTTCCGTCTAAATCGAGTTACAATGCAAAAAAGGCTTTAGAGTTGATACATGGAGACTTGTGTGTCCCGTTGTCCCCTTCTACACATGCTGGAAATAAATACATCTTCCTCCTAGTAGACGACTATAGTAGGGTTATGTGGGCTTACTTGTTAAAATCAAAGGACAAAGCCTTTGGGGCATTTAAAAAATTTCGTGTCTTGGTCGAAAATGGTGGAGAGAAGAAGATTAAGACCTTCCGAACCGATAGAGGCGGAGAATTTTGCTCTAATGAATTTATGAGGTACTGTGAAGAAGCTGAGATAGCAAGACAATTTACAGCACCCTACACGCCACAACAAAACTGCATGTTTGAGCGAAGAAACATGACCATGGTCGAGATAGCACGCAGCTTGTTAAAAGGTATGAAATTACCAAATGAGTTTTGGGGAGAAGTTATACGTCATTCAATTTACATATTGAATCGATTACCAGCTCGTGCAGTGTCCAGAGTAACACCATACGAAGCCTGCTTAGGAAAAAAACCACACATTGAGCACATAAGGGTCTTTGGATACTTAGATCACATGAAGGTAGAAAATCAGATGGCACGAAAATTGGATGACAGAAGTGTTCCTGTGATTCATCTGGGGAAAGAACCTGATACAAAAGCGTACAAGTTGTATAATCCTGTTAACAAAATCGTGCATGTTAGCAGAGACATTGTCTTTGAGGAAAAGAAATATTGGTTGTGGGGGAACAAGGAGAACTCTGAAGAAAGATAATCTAGATCTTTCACAGTATTGGAATGGACGAAAATAATCAAGATGAAGATATGACAAATGAAAGCGAAGAGTCAAACTCAGAATCTACAAACTCTACAAACACCCAGGTAATACATAATTCAAGTTCATCAAGCTCACTTGTTGATTCTGAAGCTAGCAGCGAAACGCCACAGAATTTCAGGTCACTAGCAGATATATATGCAGACATGGAAGAAATTGAGCTCGAGAACGAGGAACTACTTCTCATGGGCGTTGATGAGCCACTAAGTTATGGACAAACAGTGAAAGGCAAACATTGGAAGGATGCTATGAAGAGGGAAATAAATGCGGTTAAAAAAAATGGGACTTGGATACTTACACAGCTACCGCCTGGGCACAAAGCAATTGGATTGAAATGAGTTTACAAAATCAAAAGGGACACAAACGGGGAAATATTAAAGTACAAAGAAATAATTGTGGCGAAAGGTTATGTGCAGAAACAAGGTATTGATTTCGATGAGATATTTTCCCCAATGACACGTCTGAAGACTGTGAGAATGTTGCTTGCACTCGCTGCAAATAAAGGTCGGGAAGTTCACCACTTAGACGTAAAAACTGCATTTCTAAATGGAGAAATACAAGAAGAAGTATACATCTCACAACCTGAGAGTTTCATTCAGAAAGGGAAAAAACATCTAGTTTATAAGCTGGACAAAGCACTATATGGGTTGAGGCAGGCACCTCGGGCGTGGTACACGAAATTAAGTAGATGCCTTGAAGAACTAGGCTTTCAGAAGTGCCCGTATGAGTATGATGTCTACACTCGAAGATCAGATGGAGAGACTTTAATAATTTCTGTGTATGTCGATGACATACTTGTTACAAGGACAAGTACTGCAGCAATAGAAGGCTTCAAGGAACAAATGAACATGAAATTTGATATGAGCAACCTGGGAAAGCTTGCACATTACTTGGGTATAAAAGTCAGCCAAAAGGTGGGACGTATAGAACTTAGACAGATGACATATGCCAAGAAAGTTTTAGAGAAGGCTGGAATGAGAAATTGCAACCCAGTAAAATACCCTATGGACCCTAAACAGAACATTGGCAAGGATGAAGGTGAAGATCCTGTTGACACGACACAGTTCAAAAGCTTGGTTGGGGGGCTGAGATACCTGGTCCACACTAGACCAGATATTGCTTTCTCGGTTGGCATATTGAGTAGGTTCATGGAGAATCCCACCAGTGTTCATCTCAATGCAACTAAACGCATACTGAGGTACATCAGAGGTACATTGGACTATGGTCTTGTATACACAAGAAACAGTGGCAACCATATTTTATCAGGCTATTCGGACAACGATCTAGCTGGCCAAATTGAAGACATGAAAAGTACAGGTGGCATGACATCCTACCTGAATGAGAGTCTTATAACATGGGTTTCTCAGAAGCAAATATGCGTGGCTCTGTCATCGTGTGAAGCTGAATTCATGGCAGCGACTGCACCTGCATGTCAAGGAATTTGGTTACGGAATCTACTTACACAAATTACAGGGGAAAACACAGGTCCAGTTGTGCTTTATATTGATAACAAATCAGCTATCGATCTAGCCAAGAACCCAGTTTTCCACGGTAGAAGTAAGCACATTGATATTCGATACCACTTCATTCGTGAGTGTGTTGAAAGAGGGGAGATAGTTATAAAGCATGTTACTATAGATATGCAGTGTGCTGATGTGCTGACAAAAGCTCTTGCAGTGATTAAGTTCGAGAAGATGCGTGCATTACTTGGGATGAAGAACTTGCATGGACACGTTTAGATTACGGGAGAATTTGTTGGGTTTTAGTCTAAACGTTTGCCTATCTGTCTTACTCGAAGTTATATAGATTATGATTGAGTTGCCAGCTGTTAGTGATACGCTGAGTAGTGGTTGCTTGATTATGGGAATTAGTCGAATAAATCGTAGCAGTAGTAGAGTGGAGTCAGGAGTATGATTGATTTCCTTTCCTAGTTTTAGCCATATTCTTCCGTGTTATTTAGGCATCTTTTATGTAAACTGATTATATATAAGGTTATCAAGTAAATAAGAAAAGTATGGCTTTTAGGCCATCTCTTTTTTTTGTTCAGTGTTTACACAGTTTTTCCAATAGTTTTCAGTTAAAAATTTGTAGAAATTTTACTTTATACCCCGGTTAGCCTCGAAAAATTAGTGATGAATCATTTTAACCTCTGATATTGTATAATTCTAGTTCCGCCACTAGATATACCCCGTATACTTCACGACAATTTGTATGCCTGGGTTCAGAATTTGTAGGAGCTTTGATTTGATTTGCTAAAGAAGCAAACCTAATGGTAAATACATTTATTAGCCAGTGACTTTAAGCCTGATGTTTATTAAGCTGCAGATATATATATATATATTTTTTCTTTTATACATTAGCAAGGCAAAAGCAAAAATAGTACATAGAAACTTGGAAATGATCTGCGCAGTGAACAAGACCATTTTACTTATCGGACTACTCCAGGGTAGGAAACAAAAGAGGGATAAACCCTAAAAGCCCACAAAAACATAAAAAACGACATGACTACCAAACCTTCACCACACTAGCCCAAACCAGCCCCATGCAGAACATCTTGAAACTTATTAGTCCTTGTCATTTTAGCAGAGTGAAAATTATTGAGCTGCACTGCCAGGTTACTGCACACGCCCTTGAAGCCTGTCTCTGGCCACATATAGAAGCTTGATTGCTGCACTAATGCCAATGCGGTCTTTTGGAGTTTCAACTGAACACAATATTCCCACTTCAAATACCGATGCCAGGCAAACCTCCATGGTAACCCAACTGTATGATTGACTCAGAGTAAAGCCATCAGTATCTTTTTGATCTGGTATGATACGCGGGTCAGCAATGTCCAATACTCTTTGTGGAAGTGCTTTCTTCACATAATCGTGAAGATTATTTGCATTGTCCATGAATATGCTGCTACCAGTAGGTCGTCTTCCTGAGAACATTTCAAGTAAGAGAATTCCATAGCTATACACATCTCCCTCAGCAGATACCTCCCCACCCATTCCATACTCTGCACAAAAAAAAATTACATTGACAAGAAAATAATGTTTTACCATGTATTTTTTTCTCTTAGTTTTGGAATGTCGTTTACTTGAAACAACTTTAATCATAACGTAGCAATCGTGTAAATCATGCTGTACAGCACTACTAAAAAATGAAGAAATAGTCAATCATAATAGGTACCTGGTGGAACATATCCCACTGTTCCATGGACAGCAGTGGAACTCATTTGTGCTTGATTCATTTCACCTGTTGTACCAAAGTAGAACCTCGCTAAACCAAAATCACCAACACGAGCCACAAATTCCTCATCCAGAAGAATATTGCTCGGCTTTATGTCACAATGAATTATACTTGTGTGGCTGTGATGATGCAGGTGATCCACTCCCAGTGCAACATCAATGCAAATATTTAGTCTCTGGAGTAGAGTCAAGTTTCTTTCATTCCCTTTATAGGAAGGACTTGGATGTAACCAGCTATCTAAATCCCCATTCGTCATGAACTCAAAAACTAATGCCTTAAAGTCATTGCCTTTAAAATCTGTGGTAGAGCTTGCTGTGATGATCTTGATGAGATTGCGGTGACGAGTATCCCTCAAAACATTACACTCCGCTAAAAAACTTTTGCTGGCCCCCCGCATTTCTACATTTAGTACCTTTACAGCAACGGTCTGATTCACTGTCTGGAGAATTCCTTTGTAAACTGAACCATATCTCCCTTCACCTAGCAAATTGATTAGGGAAAACTTATTTGTAGCTACTAGAAGATCTTGGTATGAAAGCCTGGGGTATTGGTTGTCTTGCAATACCGGGACAAGGCCATTCATCTTCTTGGACCTGCGATATCGATTAAAAATGAAGGCAAGACATGCTAACAAGATAGCAAGGGGAAGAAGAAGTAGAACAAGTATAATTCTCGAGAGAAATTTTTTTTTCTTATGCTTTGAGTTCTGTAAAGGTACAGGACAAGCAGGTAATTGCAATGCTTTAATACCTCCACAAAGCCTTAAATTTCCAACTACGGAAAATGCACTAACGTTTGCAAACAGGCCTTTTTTCGGTACTTCACCTCCAAGCTTGTTGCCAGACAAATTTAGAAACTGAATCATATGAAGCCCTCCAAGAAAACTGGGAATACTCCCGGAGATATTATCGTTTGAAAGATCTAAATATGCTAGGCTCTTTAAATTTTTAAAAGAAGATGGAATGCTACCTTCAAAAAGGTTTCCGTCTATACGTAGCTCCTCCAACATCACAGAATCACCCAGAGAAGCCGGTATATCTCCCGTTAGGTGATTGTTTGAAACATATAAATGGACCAATTGTTTCAGGCTTCCAATGGTTGATGGTAGTGGCCCTGTTAACAAATTGTCGTCCAAATAAAGTATAAAACACTGGGAAGGAAGTCCAACAATTTGCTCGGGGATCACACCAGTGAGACGATTGCGGAAAAGGTCTATGACCTGTAAAGTAGAGATATTAAACAATCCAGTAGGTATGCTTCCTTCGAGCATATTAGTATGCAAACTCAGGAAACTTAGCTGTGTAATGTTGCTAATGGAAGCTGGAATTACTCCTGATATGTTGTTAGTACCCAAATATAGCTGGCCCAACATTGATAGCTCTCCAATTGATTCTGGTATAGTCCCTGTTAAAAAGTTGTGATGCAATGAAAGCGTTGTTAAGCTCACAAGATTCCCAATTTCTTTCGGTATGCTTCCGTATAGGTGGTTGCCAAACATATCTAGCATTTCCATAGTGGTGAGATTTGCAATGGAACTCGGGAGCTTCCCTCTTAAACCAGTCTCATATAAGCTCAATTCATACAAATTGGTACAATTGACCAAAGAATCGAAGAAGTGCAAGTCATTGGGCAGCATATCGTTTCCAAGTTGATTGCTGCCCAGATTTAGCACTTGAAGATTAGATAGGCTTCCCAAATTCATCGGTACAGGTCCAGTAATATTGTTATGTGAGATGTCAAAAACAGCAAGATTTGACGCATTAACAATTGATGATGGAAGTCGACCCACAAATCTGTTCACGCCAGCTATAAAATTTTGTAGCATCGGAAGGGTGAATCCGAAATCTGCTGGAAGGCTTCCTTCCAACTCGTTAAAGTCTACACCAAGCGTATAGAGAGTTGAAATGTTGTACAGTTCCATAGGTATTTTCCCAGCTAGGTTGTTACCCTGTAACACAAGAAAACCAAGAGATGACAGATTCCCTATTGAAGGTGGAATCGATCCAGTAAAATGATTGTTTCCGAGACTAAAGAAGTTAAGTTTGGACCAAGAAGCAAACTGAGTAGGTAGTTTTCCCTTGAGATTGTTGTACTGCATACTGATGTTTCTAATATTTACGCAATGACTCAAATTGGTAGGAAATCCACCTTGAAATGAATTGTGTCCTAGATAAAGATGTTGTAGGTGATACAGTCGGCCAATTTCATTTGGGATTGAACCATGCAAGTCATTTCCACCGAGGTAAATTTCCCGGAGAAATGAGAGGTTTCCAATATGACTAGACAATGTACCCACCAAACGTTGTGATGAGAGATTAAGTACTGTTACCCTCTCCCTTCTGCGGCTGCATATAACTCCAATCCACTGACAGAAGTGCATGGAAGTGTTCCACGAGCTCAACACACCTAGTGGATCAACTGTTATTGAAGCCTTGAAAGAAAGCAGGGCTTGCTGATCTGTTACATTGTTTGAAAATGAATGCACACATGTCGAATTTGCTAATACCAAAATCAGAAGACTGATGAAGGGTAGAGAACTGAAAATCATGGTTCTACAATAAGAAGAAAAAAATGCTGTAGCCTGGAGGGATGAAGGTATCAATTTACATGATAGTGTATTTTATATTTAAAGTAGTACACATAGAGCAAAAGTAAGAGTTTCATAGTGTCATCAGTAGATTTTAGACAAGTACTCCTGTCGAGGAAAGCGACTCTAGTTATAAGTTGGGGCCATGGGAGACTTTATAAGTCAGAGCAAAGTTGAAAATGCCCTAAAAATAGACCACCACGTTTGATGATTGCAATTTGTATATTCTGCAATGCGAGGACTTAATATGATCGACTTAAATAAGATCGTAGAACAGTGGTGTTCCTTTGTTTTTGTTTCAGGCTCATCCTTTATCTTCTTCAGTCAACAGTGGTGCCTTGTCTTATAAGGCAATTGTATGGCTTGGAATCATAGCTGTTTAATTATTCAACACAAAGGTGTGAAATGGAAGTAGAATTGCAGGCAAGCCACAAATACTGACTTTCTATCTCTGTTCTGTACACAGAGGGAATTATATGAATTGAGATATCTTTGATTTTACCAGAGTTTTAAGATATCAGAAAAGATATAAAGGAGATTTAACAATTCGACTGATACCACATTATACTCGCCTTAATGCAAATTAGGCCATATGGTATCTGAAATGTTTTAACCCCGCATTACTTTTACCATCAAAACCAATTTGTGTTTCTTATTGTAAATGATGTCGTGCACCTTACTGATGATGTCATTGATGTCATGCGCCTTACTGATGGTAACTGGCCTAGTTGAGCGCCGCAGTCTCAGTCGTCTCCTTCCTATAAATTGATTAAGAATTTATGTTCCTAGCCGGCCGGACAAAAGTTAGAACCACTTCTACTTCTTCAGATTTACTTGTGGCTTCCAGACAGAGCTGAAAGCATTTAGATTACACAGAATGGCTGTATATTTTAGCTTTACTCAATCATGTTTACCCACATGCACAATGTGAGTTTGGGACCTCTTTCAAATAATTTTAATTTCATCTTTTGCAGTAAATGAACTAAATAAGTCTTTTATTGTTTATATTTGATACTAACAATCAAACCTAATCGTAAATAGCTTTGCATGAATAAGACAAAAGTTTAGTGAGCACCTTAGATCCAGCAGATAATTGCAATAACTAATGCAGAATAATATATCTCTGAATTCTATAATGATATAAAAATTGCAGTAGTATAAATTCGAAAATTGCAGTACAGTAAACATGATTTGCAGAACGAACAGAAAACAGACTTTACTTGTAATACAGAAGTAAAATGAATAATCTATAACTGCAATAAACATTAAAAAACTAGATAGATAGGAAACATATAATTACAGACATTAGTTTCTCTGCACTCTGCGCCCTCAATTTGCAGAAACATACACCATGGTGAAGATAAATTTCTTCCTAGCTCTTCTCAGACTACTCTGCTTTGTCACATTAGCAAAAAAAATATAGAGATTCTTGTCCATAATATTATGTAAAGAGACTTCAACCTTCACCCTAGTTACTGCCCTTGCGTGCACCGCAGAAGTCGGTCTCTTGCCACAGTTAGCTGCTTAACAGCAAGACTAATGTCAATGCGCTCTCTTGGCGTTTCAACTGAACATAAAATTCCCCACCTCATCATAGCTCTGCTGTATGATGGAGTAGCACTCAAGTCACGATATTCTTGATCTCGTACAAATCGTGGGTCAGTAATGTCCAATACTCTTTGTTGGAGTGCCTTCCTCACATAGTCGTGAAGATTATTAGCACTGTCCAGAAATATGCTGCTACTTGTAGGTTGTATTCCAGAGAACATCTCTAATAAAAAGATTCCATAACTGTACACATCACCCTGAGTAGATATCTTCCCACCCATTTCATACTCTGCACAATTTAAGGGTTAAAATTGGCAAAATGAATTGAAGATAAGCATGTATTATAGTACTCATAGTTTAAAAGCACCCTTTCCTCAAATACTAATATAACAACAATGAAAAAATAAGTATCATCAATTACCTGGCGGAATATATCCAACTGTTCCACAGACACCGATTGAACTCATTTGTCCTTGATTGATGCCGCATGTAGTACCAAAGGAGAACCTTGCCAAACCAAAATCACCAAGACAAACAAAAAATTCCTCATCAACAAGAATATTGCTTGGCTTTATATCACAATGAATGATACTTGTGATGATGTAGATAATCCATTCCTACTGCAACATCAATCCAGATTTTTAGTCTTTGCAGTAGAGTCAAGTTTCTTTCATTTCCTTGATAGGAGGAGCATGGATATAACCAGTTGTCCAGACTACCATTCGGCATGAACTCAAAAACCAATGCCTTGAAGTTATTGCCTTTAAAATCAGTGCCAGAGCAATGCTGTAGTAATCTTGATGAGATTGCGGTGACAACATTCCTCAATGTTGCACACTCTGCCAATACGCTTTTGTCGGCACCACATATTTCAACATTTATTATCTTCACAGCAACATTTTGTTCCATTGATTGTAGAACTCCTTTATAAACCGAACCATATCATTCTTCACCTAACAAATTGTCTACGGAAAAGTCATTTGTAGCTAGCAGAAGAACTTGGTATGAAAGTCTAGGCAGGGGGTATAGGTTGTCTTGCAACAGACTGACACGGACATGCATCTCCTTGGACTTTTCATGTTGATTTAAAATTAAAGCAAGACATGCTAACAGGATAGCAAGGGGAAGAAGAGCTACAAGGAGCATTACTTTAAGAGAGATTTTTTTTCTTATTCGTCGAGATATATGCACAAGAAGCTGGCAATTGCAATGCCTGAATACCACCACAAAGCCTCAAGTTTCCATAAATAGAAAAAGCACTAGAGTTGGAAAATAGACCGTGTTTAGGCATTTCACCTCCAAGCTTGTTGTTTGAAAGATCAAGAAACTCAAGAAGAAATATGAACGCATTGAAAGAACTTGGAATAGTCCCAGATAAATTATTACATGAAAGATCTAGACGTCACAGATTCTTCAAAGCTTTAAATGAAGATGGAATTCGACCTGAGAAAAGGTTTCCTGCCATATCTAGCTCCTCCAAAATCAAACAATTGCCCAGAGTAGCAGGTATGTCTCCCTTAAGTCTTAAAGTCTGTTGGACGAAACATCTAGTGCAACCAATTATTTAAGATTTCCAATGTTAGATGGTAGTGGCCCTGTGAATAGATTTACGCTCAAATCAAGGTAAATGTCGTGAGAATAAAGTCCGAATGTATGTTCAGGTATCACACCTCCAAGACCGTTGTTAGTTAGGTTCAGTGTCTCTAAAGTTGATATAGTAAACAATCCAGGAGGCATGCTTGCCTGGAGCTTGTTAAATCCCAAAAAGAGATTAACTAACTGAGTCATGTAGCTAATGGAAGGTTGAATTACTCCCGTGATGGAGTTATCAGCCAAATCTAGTTGTGCTAACTTAGAAAGATCACCAATTGATTTTGGAATGGTCCCTGTTATGAGGTTGTCAACCAAAGCAAGTACCAACATGTTCACAAGTTTTCCAATTTCAAAAGGTATGTCTCCGCGTATGGGGTTTTCAGACAGATCCAATATCTCTTTAGTGGTGGAGAGATTAACAATGGAATTTGGGAACTCGCCTCTCAAATAATTGAAGAAACTCAAGTCATCAGGCTGCTGATTTTCTCCAAGTTTATTGACACCCTGATTTAGTTGTTGAAGATTTGGAAGGCTTCCCAAATTCATTGGTATAGGGCCAGTAATATTGTTATATGAGATGCTAATATTAACGAGATTGGACGCATTAGCTATTGACGGGGGAAGCAGTCCAGTAAATCTGTTTATTGCAGCGCTGAATGTTTGCAGCTTCGGAAGGGTTTAAGCCCATATCTGGCGGAAGTGTTCCTTCCAAGTAATTTTCAGCTATATCAACATAATCAATGGACGAAATTTTATACAGTGGCAGAGGGACCATACCCTGCAAACTGTTTGAGATTCTAACTTTACAAGATGAGAAACTTCCAAAGGTATGTTCCTGTTAGATTGTTACGGCTTAAATGAAGAAAACCAAGAGATCACCTATTAAGGTGGAATAATTCTATATGTAATATTTTACCTGTTTTTTATTCTTATATACTATATATTTATATTGTTTTTATATAAACGGAATCGTATATACATTGTAATTTCTAAATTCATATCTACAGAATTCTATTTTAGCACTAAATGCAAATTTATACATAAATAATAAATATTTTATTAGAAAAATTATGCAATCACAAACTATATAAAAACACAAATTCAGCTAAAAATAAGAAATTTAATATGTAATTACTTAGTAATGTTAATTTAATTTTTTGTTAAATTATCTATCAATCATGTTGCGATTAAAGTTTTGATGTAAAATATTAGTTATGTCTTTTTGAACAACAGATCCATAATAACGTTGAGTTTGTTGTTCTAATAAGATTTGAATTAATGAAAACTACATATAATTTAAAAAGAAATATTGCAATAATCGTACAACTGTATTTATTACATATTTTAATAAAAAATAAAATAATTTTTTATAATCATTATTTAATATTGATATTTTAATATCAATACGTGTTTAGCACGGGTTATCTACTAGTCCATATAAAAGTAGAATTACAATGTATACATGAAGTGAAACCAAAAGTTGGTGAAATTAATACTTATATACCGGTTAAAAAGGATTCCCTTATTAATAAAGGTTATTAATCTGATAATAACATGTCAGAAATTATTTTAATGGTACAAAACCAAAATTTTAAATAAAAAGTTTCTTAGACTTATTTGTATATAAGGAAATAATTGTGTGTGACGGTACAACCTTTTTTTTTACTTTTATATCCCAACATACTCACTACAAGAAATTTGACCATTTACGACGGTTTTTTTGAACTGAAATCGTCGTAATTGAGCCATTTACGACGGAAAAAAATCGTCGTTTTTGGTCGAGTAGTAAGTTCGTTTTTCGTCACAAGATAAAATTGCGTCGCAAGTTAGGAAGAAGGGGCCCACATACTCAATAAAATAATAAATCTACTTACGACGGAAAATATCGTTGTATGTTAGTTACTTACGACGGAAAAATCGTCGGATATTTTCTTGTGGGTCCCACCTTGATAAAATATAACATAAATATACGACGCAAATTTACGTCGTAAATTAGAAACTCACTTTCATTACAATAAATTTAGTCATTTGCGACGAAATTTTACATTGAAAACGTCGCAATTTGGTTCAATTACGACGAATTTTGGTACGGTTAGATCATTGAAAAATTATTATTATTATTTTAAAAAATCATTTGCTAACTAAAGACGGAATCAGTTGCGAGTTACTTTACACCAAAATTTTGACAAAAGTTAAGTTTACCTCCAAAATTTTGACAAAAAAAGTTGAATTTACCGCTTCTATGAATTTTGACGGATTTTGATTTTCGTCGTAAGTTGGGCGATATTAACTTTTTAAATAGGCAACTTATGACGGAATGTTTCAATCGTCGTAATTTTGGAATAACATTATAGAATTTTCCCTTTTTTGAAAATGTTTGACACCAAATTTTATTAATAAAATATTATTATTTTGATGACTTTATTTTCCGTCGTAAAAATTACGACCGTTGGTTATATTCTGTCTTAAAAATTAAAATGACGCACCCAATTATTTCGTCACAAATTTTTGGTCGCAAATGATTTTGTAGTATTTGCAAGTATAAGAAAATTTAGTAACCGCTCTACTCTCTCTATTCTTTTCTTCTTTTCTTCTTTCCTTCAACTAAAATATCCGGGAACAGTTAATCAAAAGAATTAAAAAAAATTGGAAAACAGATGATTGCAAGTTTTAAGGTACATATATTTGGAAATTTCTTTTGAACTGCCAATTTCGAAGTATATTTTCATATCTCTGCGAAGTAGTGTATGTAATCAAGAGACCGAGAGCAAAGGAAAAAAGGAGAAAAAAAATGTAGGAGTGTTTAGATAGTGATAAGCCTTCCATTACATCTCACTAATCCTATACGAGCCCCCATAATTGCTTCAAAAGACATGTCAATCTTTATACCCCAGAGGCTAATTCCTAGTTACAATTAACATGGAGTGATAATTCCATAGTTTTAAATAAGGTTTCGATTTAGAGATATATTAAATGTGACTTTAATATTGGTGTTCGTGTGGAATCTTGGGATGAAGGCCAAAAGTTCTAAGCAAAAGATCAGTTGGGAAGAGTTTAGGAAAGTATGCTTCCTGCACTGGTTTGATCAGGCTTTCAGCCTCTAGTACTAGCTAGAAATTTTTTAATTATCACACAATTATTAAATCAGACTAGTGATTCCTGCTAAAACAATACCTGCCAGCTGCCACCCGTATCTATATCATACTTGAGAGAAACTACTTGATGACGAATGTTAGTAAATATTTCTTGTAAGATCTGCTTGATGAATAATGATCTCTAGGGTTTGAATGGATTGTATCAGATATTGTGCAAAGCCTGTGTATCTGTGTGCATGTGACCTTAATTATATCCTTATTCTGATACATACTATGAATTCGCATAATATTCATTATAGCATATAACACAATTTAACAACTGCATATAATTATGATTTTTGTACTGAGGTAGATAAAACAACTTTTACTGGAGGAACAGTTAATTGCTCAACTAGTTAAGTTGGATGGATTTTTATACAATTTTCTTCAATTGAACAAAAACATGCAGATGTACAACACACAACCACCGCTGAATCTGAAATTGCAGATACTCGGAGTAACAAGATAATTTACTACTTAAAAATGTAGTTAAAGAGTTACAGTAAAAAAGGATCATACCCTTACAAGAAATTCGCAATCATACAATGTTCGATACATAACGGTTTTAAAAAAACAAACTAAATTCACAGTTATGCAACGGGCGATACACAACTGTTTAAAAAAAAATTGGCGTCCTAAAAAACATGTAACGGTGAATTGATTTAAAAAAAACTGTTATATGAACTAAGAATATACAACCGTTATCCATTTTTTCATACTGTTGTGTATATGATATACTCTTATCGAGTCGGAAAATATATATTTTTTTAAAAAAACTAAGTATTGATAAACTGATGTGTTAAGTAGCTTCTAATAACGATTTAAGTTACTGTTGTGTGAGTTCAACCATACATCGCGTAGATAGACAACGGAAAATTTGGATTTCGGAATTATTGTATGAACATGTTTTTCCTGCAGTAATGCATGCATATATGTAGTTGCAACTTACAACGATAAAAATTAGAAATTGTAATAAAGAAAGTTAGATTCAAGCTCCACAAAATGAACCTTAAACCGGAGCTTTTACATATGTAGTTTTTCATCTATGGCAAATTTTTTCATTGACAAAAAAAGAGGCGCACAGGGTCAGCACCTTGTCCAACATTTAGTTCCAAACTTAAAAATTTTGAATATTTTTGTCAATAAGACAAACAGATAGTAAATTAACGTCTACTTTGTCTTTAAACTCGTGAAATGGAAGTTGGTTTAGAAGATTCACATCTTGTGAATTACATATCTTAAAAACGGGAACAAAATTACAGTTATGGTATAAGAACGAAAGGGAATTTCCTACCCTTCTTTAATTTTGTCAAGGAGCGCTGGGATTTCTTGGTTGGTAAGACTAATTAAAAGCATCCGAATTAATTTTTTACTAAACTAGAACAACAACGTAATTTGTCTCACCTACACAAAATATCTCTAATTGTTAATTTGACCTTAACACAAACCCTATTAAATGAACATCTTCTTTAACCTATGGCCTATGAGTAATGTCCATATATATAATCATTACTTTATTTACGTGTGTCGGCTGCAACACAATTTACTTGGGACACTGCATGTACCCCCTCTAAACTACCTACTAATTATATTATATTGTTGATCGCCCTAAAATGAATATTCTAAAGTAAAAACTGCAAAAAGCTTTCAAGAAAATGAAATTGTTAAATTTTTGATCAATTATATACAGAAAAAGATATCAACTATTAGAAAATACAATGTATGTAATTAAATAATTGAATTTATTAATAAAAAAACCTCAAATATAATATATTTAGCATTTACATAAGTAATGTAGAAATAGAATAGGTTATTCATTTTTATTTAATATTAGATAAGATATATAAACAGTCTATACTCTTTATTAATAAGCGAAACAATGTATAATTTGGTACTAAAAGTACCAAAATACCAAATATTATCTGACATAACTTAACTTCTATTCTCTATCAACTTTGTTTTTAACCCAACTCGACTTCTATTTATTGTAAAATAACTTATATTTATATTTAATTTTAGAAAAACTATAAACTACTAACACGAATTAACTTATATTATCTGTATACTTTATTTATTAATAAATTATATTAAAAATTTATTAATTTACGTTAAATTAAATAAAATAACTATAAACTACTAACATGAATTGACTTATATTATCTGTAAACTTTATTTATTAATAAATTATATTAAAAATTTATTAAATTACGTTAAATTAAGTAAAATAACATATATTTACTTTTATTTTGAAAAACTACTAATTACAAAATAAACTATTAACACGAATTGACTTTTATTCTCTGTAAACTTTATTTTCTGCAGTATTATTTTAAAAATAATTAAGTAATAACAAATGATTTTAGTAACATTTATTAACTTATAAACTGAAAATTATTGATTTAACGATCGTATTTTTTACTGTCCATCACAACGTGTATATACTTTAAATTAAAAAAAAACATATGTTAACAGTAACAAATTTATGGCCTGTATTTAGATTATATTTAATATTATTAAATTAAGTTTAATAACATCTATTTACTTTTAATTTGTAAATTATTTTTTATCGATAATTAAGCAGTATTAAATAAAATATATTGAAAAGACTAATTATAAGGTAATTATCAAATTATATTAATTAATATTAAATTGTTTAAAGAATAGATATTTGGTTCATAAGATAGAAATACAATTCGTTTCACAAAAATAAAATTAATATGTTAGCTTTTTTTATATCAAGTAAAACAATGCAAAACTAGAATTATAGTGGAAAATTTCATAACTGATTCGATTCTTTTTAAGTACATAACTATTTTTTGCAAGTACCAATTTAATATTTGTTATTATTATATTAATTTTAATTCATGTTTCGCACGGATTATGAATAATTTCCTACAAATATTAATTCGATATTTTTTAGATTCGGTCCCATGTTTCGCACGGGTTATCAACTATCTATACTAATAAGTGAAACCATGTTTAGGTCCCAAATCTTGGTACTCACTAAAAAATTATACAACTATTTTTAAAATTTTATGTAATAAAATCTCAACCGACAAAAATTAACTTTTACTCTCTGTAAATCTTATTTTAGAATTATAAGGTGCATACATAACTAGAAGTATAAGGTGAAATTTTAGAATTACACTTAACTTTGATTTTTTAACCGCATATTTTAAAAGAATTTTATATATTATATTTAAATCTATATTTTGCACGGATTATGAGTTTCAGTTTTATGCAAATAATAATGCAATACTATTATTTTTAATTTCGGGTCCGTGCTTCACACAGGTTACCAACTAGTATTATAAATATGGTATATTTGTAAAACTTATTTACTTATTTATTTTGTTTACTTTTTTCCCGTGTTATGTATCTTAATAGGAACACATGATACTTATTATATTGTGGTTTTTGATGCTCGTGTTTTAAATTTTAGCAACCCAAAACTAAATGTTTGGTCCCGTTTACATGTCCTATATCAAAATTGACAGTTCTAATTTAAACCCATACCGTCAAATCATTTTTGAGCTGTATATTAAATACGTTTTTGTTGGGGGCACCCAACAAGTAATACCTCAGCATGTTCACCTCCAAAATGATTCAAGGATGAATAATATATGATGGTCCCTTTAAAGTTGAATTTGGTTGTGAAAACTTAGTCCTACATTGAAATAGTGAAAATTTGAGACCTATATATAAATGTAAAATGAGTTTTCATCGTGACATTATTGAATTTCTGACGGGAATCCGAGGTTTTAAAGCCTTCAAGCTTTTAAACGTTCGCTATGTGCATACACAAAATGTAGTATAAAATTTTGTAGACTAGTTTCTCTAAAGCTATATATATTTGCTATATAGTTTTTAGGGTTTTAATCTCATGTGAAATGCTCTTTAAATCTAATCCCTCTCTATTTTTGTCGGTGATAGTTTTTTTCTTACTTGTTAAACTCATAGAAGGTGCTATTATTCGTGATGTTATCTCTTTATTATTTTATTCCGGAAGTTATCGATTCACACATGGTAGGAGACATAATAACTTTAAAGAGATAATTTCTTTATCTAGACTTAAGAGTTTACTCTCTGTTTATATTATTTTCTTTTTCGCTTTTCGTTCATCACGAGTTATACATGCACTTCGCACTATTTTATTTGTATGTTTTAATCACAAATTATTTCACATATTTTACTTCAAATTGTGTATCGATCTTATCCAATATCATATATAGATTTTCTACATCTGGATTGTTTAGAAACTTGTCCAAATTTGCAAGGATCACATGTTTTTCTCTAATTATTACATAATGATCAATCATTATAAATACGTATAACATATGCTGATAGAAACATCAAATATGGATATTTGTCTTCAGTAGCAAGATTAGGGCTTGATGTATATTTGCTTTGACTTTTAATTTGCACGTAATTTATTAGTTTAAATCATTTGGTTATGGTTTGTTAATGGTTGGTTTCAGTCATTAGTCAAATAGTTAAAAGAAATATCTAAATAAGTTGAGGTTAAGAGCATCTCCAACAAGATACATCTGTTAGCTAAAAAGTTTAGGTGACACATATTAGCTAAAAAACTCCAAAACTGTTAGCAATATTTTTACATATCCTCTACCCCGTGTTCTATATTTGCTATATTTGCTGATCATGTATTCATTAGCTAAAAATATCCACCTCAATTTTTGCCTAATTTAAACCTATACGTGACTACACATTGATACATATGTAAATTTATATTATTTAAAACATATGCTTTATATAAAGCTATTATTTTATATTTAATATTTGTAACTTTATTACTTATTTTAATGTACAATACAGATTTATAAAAATATAATACAATATAATACAATTATAAATTTTATAATAGATATATAAGTAATGTTTATTAATTGTGTTTGGCTATATATAGATATATTAAAATTAGAGAAATTATAAAAAATATTATTTTTTTTCTAAGTTTTTTTTTGCAATTTTACGATTTTTTGTAAAAAATCAAAAATATAATTTGCAACCAAAAGCAAACACATATGCAACTTTTCTAAAAAAATACTGAATTTTTTCGGTTGCGATTTAGGTTGCATCAGGTTGCATTTGAGTTTGTATCTGGTTTCAAAGTCGTATTTCTATAAAACAAAATTGAAAAATTGTATTTTTGTAAATTAAAATTAAAAAAAATCCATTTTTGCAAAAAAAATAATCAAAATAGTATATTTTTGAAAAAAAACTGTTAAAATTAATATTTTATTAAATATTTTTTTCACTTATATTTATTTAAATATAAACTAAATTTATTTTTAACATCTTAAAATAATAATAAAATAATATTAAGAAATATAACTAACCAATATAGCTAATACCGTTAGAGCACAATCGCTTACAGATTCAACAAAATTTTAGATGATAAATATTTAGCTAATCATTTTACCTATTATCTTTAGAGTTGCCCTAAGCTAAACAATATGATTTATACTAACAATGTTTCCCTAAATGACCGGCTACCGTAGCTAGGCTGTCCAAAAATGAGATACAAAACCTACCCTGAATTTTAATTAAAATATATTATATATATAATACAACAACGGGAAGCCATTTTCATTGTTACTGTTCAGGTTGTTAAAATCAGGTCCGCTTGTCTAGGACTTGATCTTGGGACTAGTCCATAACGATCAAAGTCGAATCGTGAGCCTATTAGTGAAGCAAATTCAATGAAGCAACAACTAGGAGTTTGTTGAGCAAATTAATTAATATGACGATTATTCCCCGATATAATATCTATATAATATTTATTTTACATTTATTCTCACAATTAATATTTGTTAGTTGACTAGTAATACTTATATAATCCTTATTGCTCATAATTAATATATATTAATTGACACATAATTCATATTATTCATCATTATCATTATATACTTTATATAAATGTAAATGTAATATTTATTTAACGAAATCATTATTTGTTAAAATCTATTAGTTTTGCATTATTAGTACACATAGATACATATTTATACATACATATATACATGCATACACACACACCACTACAAAAAAAGGGCTAAATACAACCGATTTAAAATCAGTTGTATTTAGCTAAATTCAACCGTTTTCGGTTGTATTTAGCTAAATACGACCGGTTTTTGGACCGGTTGTATTCGCTTAAGTCATATTTAGTAAAACGATCGTATTTAGTACTAAATACGACCGACTAAATACAACTGGCTAAATACAACCACTTAAATACGACAGGCTAAATACAACCGCATCCGGTCAAACATACGTAGTAGCTGCCAAACATGAACTGTAGTAGCTTCACTGAACTTTTCCGGCCAAATTAAAACTTCAATTAAATACACACATGTATTGAAATTTATAAGATGACAGTATACGATGCTTCATTGGTTAACAATGAGCTATAAAAAAACATCAATCTTCGGGATGAAGCTTAGAGTAGTGATCGGAATATTCGTCGGAGCAATTATAGTTTTAATTCTATTCTTACTATCATTATGCATAACTTCACGCCGACGGCGTAAAATGCCGGCCGAAAAGCTGGAAAAGCCGGTGGAATCGAAGGAGATTGTGCACGAGGATCATCATCATCAGGGTCAATTAGTGTTGGAGATCCAGATCACTTTAGAAAAACAGGAGCATAAAGTGACGATGTTTTCAGATCGACAGTCGAGTGGAGAGAGTAGAGCGACGAATGGTAATGATACGACGACGTATGGAGGGAGTGGATCGTATGTTGGGTGTGTTTAAAGAGCAAGGATTGATCTTGGCTGTGCTTTTAGGATTTTATCGGAAAATAGGGGGGAGAAACATGGAGGAGGTGTTAGGGGGAATACACACAAATATTCAAGAAAACAAACAATGCAAAATACACACACACAATATATGACGCGGAAAAATTCACGTCCCAACTTGTATTATTAATCCAAACAATTATCAATAATACAATCAATCTCTCCAAACGGTATTCACTCAAGCGATACTTAAGTCAAACAATACTCAAGCATACATCAAAACAATAACATACCTATGTATATATAGCCATCACAAACTTAGCCAACAAGACATACCTAATCTGATTACAATAATAATTATCTACCCATACAATTATTGCCCATTCCCATTATAATAATAATTGTCAACACATACAATTATTACCCAACTCAATTATGATAATAATTATCTACCCATACAATTATTACCCAATCCAATTATATTTTCTATCACCAAGGACATACTACCTATTGGGTTTAACCCCAACAATCCTCCCCTTCAACCCAATATGGGTTCATGCACAACCGAATTAACGGTCACCATCAAGCCATCGACGTCGATCCTCCAATACCTCCCCTCGAACAATAACTCCTCCTTCTAGTATAAAAAGATTTCTCTTATCTTTTCGACCTTTTTAATATCTCTAAATCTCCTTTAGTGACTTTCAACATACTGTTCTTCATCATAACAATATATCCCACATCTACTAATTTACCCAATGAAATTAGATTTTGATTTAACTCCGGTATGTATCTTACTTGAGTTAACTTCTGAACACGACCATTGTGACATTTCATTGTTACCTCACCAATGCCAGCAACCTTTACCGTTTTACCGTTTGGTAAAGTTACCATCTTTCCATCACACTTTTTGTAGGACGAGAACCACCCCCTCCTACCATATGTGATGAGAACATCTCGAGTCGAGCACCCATTCTTATTTTGATCCCTTCCCTTCTTGAACCAAAAGAACATCTTCATCAGCTTCTACAAGTGAAACACTACTCCCTCCTCGATTTTTCTTCAACTCTCTCAAGTCTTCTCTTGCCGTTGCACACATAAATTGTATATGACCCAATTCTTCACAATAAAAACACCTGATATTAGGGTTACGTTTCTTAACATACTTCTTTTCTGTGTCACGCGCACGTACCTCGAATGCACTTCCATCAGACGTGTCACTTGATTCTTGTTTCATCAATATTTCGGCCTCCAAAGAACAACAATAGTCTCATCCAAATCTAACTTCATTTTCCCAACCAATAAAGAAGTCATCACAATATTATTCTTCTTCGCTAGAGACACTAGTAGTAGAACGGCTTTTTTCTCATCCTTCAATTTTTCATCCAAATTATTCAGCTGGTTGATTAAGCCATTAAAACGATTCAGATGATCTCTTAAATCTCCTTCTTATTCCATCTTGAGCCCGAACAAATCTTTCTTGATAAACAGCTTGTTGGCCAAAGACTTTGAGTGATAAGTCTTCGTTAACTTCTCCCACAAATTCTTGGGATTGCCCTCTTCAAGAACATCATACTTGATTTCCGGTGCAAGGGCCAACCGAATCGTTGATGTTGCACGTAACTTCGTGTCTCCCTACTTTGTATCATCAACTTCAGTAGGCTTCTTTATTCTGAGAGTCACATATAACCCTCCTTGAATTAACAGATCTTTCATCATGCTTTGTCACAAGGTAAATTATTTCTTCCACTAAACAATTAAATCTCAAAGCACATACTACCTATTGGGTTTAACCCCAACAAGAGGTGGGGAGAAACAGGGAGGAGGGGGTGGGGCGAGGGGCGGGGTTTATAATGTTTTGTTTTATAGTTTTTTATTATTTTGACTAGTAATCCAAATTTGACCGTTGGATTAAGTTTTATTGTTAAATATGGTACGTTGGATCCTATTCACACGGATCACTGACATGACATTAAATTTAACTGCATTCAGTTAAATTTAGGAGTGTCATTTATATATTTATGTTATGATAATTAAAATTTCTTATGGGGGGATTTAAGAAATTATACCTTATTTATTAAAATAATTTGTTAGGTCACACACACTGTAGAAGGGGGTTGAATACAGTGTATACTACAATCAAATCGAATTAAGAACACAAGTATGAAACACAGAATAATCTTATTAATAAAATAGTATTACAATGGAACCGTTCTCTCTCAGTGATGAACAAATATCACGAGAGCTACTAGGGTTACAATAAATAATATTCTCGAATAAGATAACACGTATAGTGTAAATCCTGTGATGTGTCTATATAGACACACAGTTACAAGATAGTCTTCTAATTGATATCGAATATAAGTTTGCATCCTAAAATATATCAATTAGTTATCTTTTCCTCCAAGTCTTCTATTCTTCATAGAATTCTTCTTCATGCATATCTCTTCTTATTTTAGTCTTGATCTTCTTTCCTTTCAATCAGCCGCCTTCCTTATCTGAAAGTCTTCTTAAGTCCTGATATTATCTCCTGATAAATATCTTCTGATATCTTAAGTTCTGATAGCTTAAGTTCTGATATCTTAAGTTCTGACTTCAGTATAAGTACTGATTTTCAGTTAAGTCCTGATTTGTTCTGTTAATCAAGATCTGAAAACTAAACATAAATCATTATTAGACATGACATCACAAATATATCTAACAATCTCCCCTAACTTGTAAATTAGCATAATATACAAGTTCAATAGATATTTGATGATGTCAAAAACATTAAGTACAAATGCATATAAGAATTTGACTAGATAACTACAACTCACAGTCCTGGTAGCTTTTACCATCCTTAAAGTCTGATATCAGCTTTAGCCTGTATATCCTTCAGAATTTAACAGTTGTAGTCCTTGACTTGGCTTCAGTGTGTGATCTCTTTAATGTCAGGAGTTGTCCTGAGATAGTTCTTCAAAAGAGTTCTCTCAACATATTCAAGTTCATTTATTATTCTCCTTTTAACATCTTTAAGTTCAGCTGTATATTCTTCTGTCCGAAAGATAGCAGCCCTGAGATCATTAATCTTTGCTTTCCTTATTTCCTGATCCAATCTGATCAGATAAGCTTTGTCAGACTCCAGATTAAATTCCAGTCCCTTAATACCCAAAAATGTAGTGATTCTGGAAGTATTAGGCTTCATCTCAACTAATTCACCATTGTGAGCTCTGTACTTAGGATAATATGGCTTGTCAGACTTTACAGAGTAAAGTTTCTTTTGCCTTTGAATATTATATTTTAAGTAACTAGCAGCACCATCTGTTGATCTGTTCTTCACTTGAAGTAAAAATAGCACATGTTGTAATTCTTCAAAGTACTTCAAACGAATAGCATCCTTTCTTATCTGGAATACTCTCCTATCTATCATGAAATATAGCATGATATCTTCTTTTAACACAGAGTGGTAGACCACTTGTACAGAATCCAATTGATTTAGTCTTTCTGGAGTTGTCCCTACTCCTGGTTCAGAAAGAGATGTAGGATCTAAGGTAGAATTATTTACTCTTCTCTCATCAGGATTACCCATTCCTATTTTATCTATAGCTTCCTTTCCTTGAAGAAATCTACCCTTAAAAACATTTGTTGAAGTCTTCATTGGTTGAGCAGATTGTTGAGCTTTAGTAAACCCAGGTAGTAGAATTTTTGAAGGTTTAACATGAGCAATGTCAGAGGTTTCCTTTCCTTTATCTTCTGATATCAAGACAACTTGAGCTCTGTCAGAGGTTGCTTGCTTCATTGTAATATCAGAATTTACAAAGTCCTGATCTTGAACAACATGAGCTCTGTCAGAGGTTGTTTGAATATTCTTCTTCTTCTTCAAAATCAGACTAGTATCTTCATCAGAATTTACTTGTTCATCCATCGTTGGTAGATAGATTTTTACAGAATCATCAACTTTAGCTTTGCCCTTGAACCTTGGATCTACCTCTATTTGTGATTTGGCTTTGGATTCAAATTTGGTTGCCTCAGAGTTTGTCTTCTCTTTAATCACAATGCCCTTAGGCTTTGGAGGTTTCTTTGCAGTAATAGAAGCTTTAGACTTGGATTTGACATTTTCTGCTTTAAGTCTGACTTCTTCTTCCTTCATACTTTCAAAGTCCATTCCTGGATTATCTTTGAGAAATAGTCTTTTTGAAATTTCTTCATCCAACTTCTGTAACTTGGGGTCTTGATAGTAGACTGTTGTTTCCTTCCCCTTAAGCTTCAGTGTCTGCATAAACTTTTGTGATTCTTGACTTTCACCCTGTATCAGAACATCAGGCTTAGTCAGAACTTGCTTATCATAACTTATTCTTTTATCAGCATCAGAGTTTGATCTCTGTGTAGAAGTTCCTGCTTTCCTAGATGAAGAGCCTTTACCTTGACCATGACCTCTACCCCTTTCAGAGTTTCCCTGGTCTTCATTTCCATCATCCTTTTTCTTCAGTGCTAAATCAGTAGAGCATATGGACTTAAACACCTTCTCCCCCTTTTTGGCATCATCAGGTAGTAGGAGAGAGAGAAGTAGTTCCACTGAAGATTGGATTTTATTTAGTTGAACTTGTTGAGAAGCTTGATTCTTTAGTACTTCAGCAATCTGAGCTTGTTGTTTCTCCTGAGCTTTCTCAATAGCCTCAACTTTGCTAAATGCAGGCTTAAAAAATCTGTTCTTATCCAGTTTAAAGTTCATGTCTTGCTGAATTAATGTTTCTTGAATTTTGTTCACCTTGGCTTGAGTTATTGAGTGTTGACCTTGAAGGCTCCTGGTACTCAATGCAGTAACTCTGAGCTGTGCTTTGAAGTCATCATTCACCAGCATCTCATCAGCTTTAGCCAGGTGCTCAGCAAGAATATTTGCAGTAGGAACAAAATCAACTTTGTTCCACTCCTTTATCCATTCTTTTCCTCTTGGAGTTTCACTCCAAGGTACCGGTGCATCCTTTCTAAAAAAGTTCTTGATTAAATCAGCTTTGCCTAGAACTTGTTGAGGTACATGTCCTGAAGGACCAGCTGCCTCAGCATATAGATTTTTAGCAGCTTCACCAGTAGTGTCAACATTTGCAGCATCAGAACTTACAGAGTCTGCATAATCAGTATCCTCTGATAAAATGATAGTATGTGAGGCTATAGAGGTTTCAAAATCATCATCTAAGTGCTAATCTGGCAGTAAATTCTTATCAACATCCAAATTCTGATGCTCACCTAATATATGATCTTCATCATCTAGATTCAGAAGAGGTGTTGTTGGAATATCTGCATTGAAATCAGCATCAAAAATTGGTGTTGTTGGTGGAGTATGTTGAGGAATGGTTGGAGCTTCCAAGTACAGAACCTCAGGCACATTCAAGTTGTGAATATCTATTTCAGCACTTGTACCTGGATCATCAGCATGTACTGGATCATTAAGTGGAGACTTAGAAGGTGTAGGCACTCTGTCTTGAGCAGTTTCTTCAGCTTAAATTGACGACAGTGGTGGTGTAGATTTACTGGCTTCAACAAATTATGGTTGTTTAGATGGAAGGGATTTAATCATAATTGGCTCCTTTGGGATCAGAGATTCCTGATCCCCTTCCTTAACTACTGCTTCCACATCCTCTGAATCTGACTCAACTATGTCCCTGTTAGCTCTTTGTTTCTTCAATCTCTTCAAGGGTGGATAGACTTTGGGAGCTTTGTCATCAGAATTTATCTTTCTATGCCTTTTGAGGGGCCTAGAACTCCCAGATTCCTTTGTTTTCTGAGGAGACATTCCTCAACTGCTTTAACAACAGGTTCTGATGGTTGAACCTGTGCCTCATCATCAGATTCATCTCTCAGAATTATCTTCCTTCTCTTTTGTTGTGTCTGAGGTACAGTCTTTGTCCTCTTTGCTCTAGAAGAAGAAGGCTTCACTGGAGTATGTGCTGATGGTTGATTGGCATGTTCTGATGTGAGTGGTTGTTGAGTGACAGGAGTAGGTGCTGATGGCTATTGTGTGTTAGTGGGTTGGACATCAGGATATAAATTTGTATAGGTTTCTGGATCAGCATTTACCAAGACTTGTTTTACTGATTGAGGGATTTGTAAAGGTCTCAAAACTATCTTCTTGATATCAGAGTTTAACAGGTCATTAAAGGCCCTTTTTGCAAGCTTAAAAGGTGAAATTGAGTCACTGGCTAGTTGGGGTTCATCAACACAGTAGAAACTATATATAAGCTGACAGAATCTAGAAAAATATACTACATTCCTATCTTCTGTGATCTTATCCCCTATAAAACCTAGCACAGCACTTGCATAATCAAAATGAGTTTGATTTATAAGAGCATACCCGATTTGCTGACTCAGAATGGGAATAATATCAAAGTTGGAGCATTTATTTGCGAATGCCTTGGTGATGCAGTCAAAGAAATAACTCCATTCCTTTCTGATATGTGATCTTTTCAATTGACCCAGCTTTCCCAAGCTTTGCTCATAGCCCAAATTGGCCATAAGCAGCTATAAAATAGGCTCCTCCACTATTGAGAATGTACAGTCTTCAGGTAAATGGAGAGCTTTATGAATAGTCGATTTAGTAACCACGTACTCGATATCTCCTAATGTGAAAATTATGCTTGGAGAACCAGCAGCATCACCATCATCGTATAACCCAGTTCTCCAGAATGTCAGCACTTGTTTGCCAGAAATAGATTGAGGTTGAGTCAGAGCGTACCCAATCTCACTGCGAGCAAAGAAATCTTGTACAAAGTGCAGATCTGACGAAGCATCATCCTTGTTAAGGATTGTAGAATAGTTGTTTGGTACGAACTTTGCTCCATTAACGATTAAATCCTTGGGTGCCATCGAAAATAAGTGAGAAAGAAGAGTGCCTGAAAGGTGTTTGATAAAATGTTTGTATAGAAAACCGTCAAAGAGAGATTAAGAGAAAAGAGAGAGAGGATAGAAAGAAATGTAAATAAAAGATTTTAAAATCTTTTATCTCTTTTACTTATACACTCCACTTGACAGCAGTTATTGAGAAGTGGAACATACGTTACACCTGTCAGCCATGCATCAGTTAAGACAAAAGTTAATGGGCACGAGAAATAAGTAATGATTACTATACACATGCAGTTTTTCAAAAAAAAACTGTTCCCACTAAACAAATGATTATTACTGTCTTTATCTCACATAAACCAATATTCTGATAAAATATAACCGTTCAAGTATTGACCTAAAAGTAAATCAAGAAAATAAATACTGCCACGTCAGCATCATAACTTGATTATTATAAGAATTTAAAAATCATCAGAATATGGCTCCTTCACTTAAAAAGTGAATGTTTATTTATGTAATTCTTCACACAAATACTGATATGGTTTCCTTAGAACTTAATCATCAGAACTTCCATCAGAACTTGTCCTCAGAATTTATACAACTGACACTCAAACTGTTCATCTAAAACAACATTGATCACCACAGTAATTTTCATCATTCATATGGAGTGTACGTGTGTGATTTAAGCTAAATATCAGACAAAGAGTAAAGTCTGATTCACTTCAGTACATCTTAGAAATAAGGCATAACTAAGAACTTTGCTTAAAATATGTCATTAGTCTGAGGTCTACTATAGAATGAGATCATGCATGAGTCCACCTCAACTGTTTTGTGCTCATTTTATGCATCTTTTGAAATTCCTTTTTACAGTGGCTTCTCAGTGTAAGTGAGTCACGACTGCTTATCAGAATTTATGCTGTTATCAGAGTATTTCTCCATTAATCAGAGAATGTGAAAAGTCACCAAGAAATTTTTTATTTTGCTTTTCTAATGCATATTACTTAATACCAGCAATGCACTTGGGTCTTCCCTTCTACATATATTTTTCTCTAGATCTCAAAGGAGTACCCGCTATGGTATTTCTTTTCTTTTCTTTTTCTTTTGATAAGTGAGGCTTATCAACACTTAGTACATCCATAAGATTTACCAACATCAGAACTTAACAGATAAGAAGCACTATTCTAGTTTTTGACTTAGTAATAAGATAAACAAAGTAAACCTAACTAAGCTCAATATCAGAATTTGCTTGTGGTAAAAGATTTCCACATAAACAATTACTTCAAACATGGAATATTAGTATATTAGAGACTACTAGGTCAACATCTAGCACAGTTATCCTCATTGGATTGAATAGTCATAAAAACATTCATATCACTATCAGAGTTTAGAAATTCACATCAAACAACAATCAGCACTTAAGTAAATTTCAATTTAAGCACATATTACATAAAGATAGTAATACCTGTAAATACTGATCATAAAATTTAATGTATCATAACGTAAACTAAGCAGATTTAGAGAAAGAACCTGAAACCATTCCAAGTTCATTTACCAATCTTGTAAATGTAGCTTCACATAGTGGTTTTGTGAAGTTATCTGCTAGTTGTTGATCTGTTGGAACAAAATGCAATTCCACTGTACCTTCCATCACATGTTCCCTTATGAAGTGGTACCTAATGCCATAATCCAGTAGCTGATTCTTCATCCAAAGAATCTGTGCACAACAACTTTCTGCAACAATGTACTCTACCTCCGCAGTTGATGTGGAAATTGACTTTTGTTTCTTGCTAAACCAAGAAACTAATCTGCCTCCAAGAAATTGGTAGCTTCCACTTGTGCTTTTCCTGTCAATTTTACACCCTGCAAAATCTGCATCTGAGTAACCTATTAGCTTAAAGTCTGATTCCCTAGGATACCACAATCCCAGATCAGCTGTACCCTTAAGGTACTTGAAAATTCTTTTCACAGCTGTTAAGTGAGGTTCTCTTGGATCTGCTTGAAATCTTGCACAAAGAGAGGTAGCATACATGATATCAGGTCTACTTGCAGTTCGATAGAGTGGTGAGCCAATCATACCTCTGTAATCAGTAATATCTACTGATGTACCAGTACTTTATCCAATTTTGTTGTAGTGGCCATAGGAGTGGATGCATTTGAACAGTCTTGCATTCCAAATTTCTTCAACAAATTCCTGGTGTACTTAGATTGAAAAATAAAAGTTCCTTCTTCATTCTGCTTGAATTGAAGGCCCAGAAAATAGCTAAGTTCTCCCATCATACTCATTTGATATCTTGACTGCATTAGCTTGGCAAACCTTTTACAAAGTCTGTCATTTATAGAACCAAAAATGATATCATCAACATATATCTGCACCAAAAGTAAGTCCTTTCCATGGTTGAGATAGAATAAAGTTTTGTAAATAGTCCCTCTGTTAAATCCACTTTCCAGAAGAAACTGAGCTAATGTATCATACCATGCTCTTGGAGCTTGCTTAAGGCCATAAAGTGCTTTATCATGCCTGTAGACATGATTGGAAAATTTGGGATCTACAAAGCCTGGAGGTTGTTCAACATATACCTCTTCTTCCAATTCTCCATTAAGAAAAGCACTTTTCACATCCATTTGAAAGACTTTAAACTTCTTGTGAGCAGCATAAGCCAAAAATGTCCTTATGGCTTCCAATCTAGCAACTGGTGCAAATGTTTCATCATAATTAATTCCCTCATGTTGAGAATATCCTTTTGCAACCAGTCTTGCTTTATTCCTTGTAATTATGCCATCACTATCAGTTTTGTTTCTGAACACCCATTTTGTACCAACAACAGATCTATTATTTGGTCTTAGCACTAGGGTCCAGACTTTATTTCTTTCAAATTCATTTAACTCTTCCTGCATTGCTTGCACCCAATCAGCATCTTGAAGAGCTTCTTCCACTTTCTTTGGTTCAACCTGAGAAAGAAAAGAATGATAGAGACATTCATTTGATGTTGCTGTTCTAGTTCTAATACCTGCTTCAGGATCTCCAATAATCAAGTCAGGTGTATGTGCTTTAGTCCACTTCCTTGCAGATGGAAGGTGATCTCTAGAACTGGATGCTCCCCCATGATCCATGTTGTCTTCATCAATATTTTTTGATGCTCCCACTGAAATTATGCTCTCTGAGTTGGATTCTTCAGAATTTGAGTTTTCAGAATTATCAGAACTTGGCCCATCAGAACTTGATGAATCAGAATTTGAGTTTCCAGAATTATCAGAACTTGGCCCATTAGAACTTGACGAATCAGAACTTGAAGAGCCTGTTCTAGGTTCTGATGCTTCTTGAGATGTGGTTGGATCTTCAGTATGCTCCCCCTGCACAGGTGCATTTTCCTTTGGCGTAGTCACCACTATTTCAATAACATCAGAGTTTAACCCATCAGAATTTGCAGTATCAGGATTTAGACTATCAGAATTTACAGAATCAGAATTTAAAACTTCATTCTCAAATCTCAGCTGATCATGATCATTGAAATCTTCAAGTCCAGTAATCTTCTTATCATCAAAAGAGACACTGATAGATTCCATGACAACCCTTGTTCTTAAATTGTAGACTCTGAAGGCTTTTGTGGAAAGTGGATATCCAACAAAAATTCCTTCATCAGCTTTTAGATCAAATTTGGATAGCTGTTCAGGATGAGTCTTAAGAACAAAACACTTGCATCCAAATACATGAAAGTACTTCAGATTTGGATTCTTTTTCTTCACCATCTCATATGGTGTCTTTCCATGCTTGTTGATAAGTGTTGCATTCTGAGTAAAACAAGCAGTCTGCACAGCTTCAGCCCAAAAGTAGGTTGGTAACTTTGCTTCATCAAGCATAGTCCGTGCAGCTTCAATAAGAGTTCTATTCTTTCTTTCAACAACTCCATTTTGCTGTGGAGTTCCAGGAGCAGAAGATTCCTGCTTTATTCCATGGTCTTTGCAAAACTCTTCCATGATCAAATTCTTGAACTCAGTGCCATTATCACTTCTTATGATTTTCACAGAGTCTTTGACCAATTTATCCAGTTGTTTGACATGATCAATCAGGATAGATGCAGTTTCACTTTTTGTGTGCAAGAAATACACCCATGTGTATATGGTAAACTCATCTACTATGACCATAGCATATTTTTTCTTTGCAATAGACATGACATTCACTGGACCAAATAGATCAACATGTAGTAGGTGATAAGGCTCAAGAATTGAAGATTCAGTCTTGCTCTTGAATGAAGATTTTCTTTGTTTTGCCTTTTGACATGAATCACAAAGGCCATCAGGAGCAAATACTGATTTTGGCAGTCCTCTCACAAGATCTTTCTTGACTAGTTCATTTATATAGTTAAAATTTAAATGAGAGAGTTTTTTGTGCCAATCCCAGCTTTCTTCAATCGATGCTCTGCTTAACAGACAAATTGCAGAGCCATCAGAACTTGTTGAAAGCTTGGCTTCATAAATGTTACCATGCCTGTATCCCTTCACATGATAACCTCTGTCACAGATTTGACTAACACTCAACAAATTATGTTTAAATCCTGAGACTAGAGCTACTTTTTCAATGATGACATTCCCAAGATTTATATTGCCATATCCCAGAGTTTTTGCCATGTTGCCATGTCCATAAGAAACTCCTGGGCTAGCTTTCTCCATAAAGTCTGATAGCAGGGCTTTATTTCCAGTCATATGTCCTGAACATCCACTGTTCAGAACTAGGATGTTTTTCCTGTTGCCCTGCAATCACAAAGACCACTAATGATTAGTTTTAAGGACCCAGACTTGCTTGGATCCTTTGGCCTTTTTATGTTTGTTAACATTTGCAGTGGATTTAACATCAGAGTTTATGTTAACATTTTTCTTATCAGAATTTACCGTATCAGACTTTGCATCAGAACTTATACTAGAAGGAATAATACTAACTTTCTTTAAAGAAGGTTTTATTTGATAATAATCATAGTACAAACTATGATATTTCTTACAAGTATAAATGGAATGCCATAAACTACCACAATGAAAACAAGGATTTTGTGGCTTAAACCTAACCGACTGACTCTTAACTTCTGACTTAGAAGGTAAGAAGTTTATATTCTTATTCTTCCTGCAAAAAGAAGCCAGATGGTTAGAATTTCCACAGTTATAGCATTTCTTTCTAGGAGCATTATGAACAGGCATATAATTATTGCTTTTATTCACACCTTCCTTTCCATTCCTATTTTTCCTAGGTGGTTTTACCTTGTTTACATTCTTAATCTCTTTCAGCGTATACGTAAGCTTCTTCTTTGTCATTAAGCCAATGTTTACTTCAGCTGGTTTATCCTGTTTTACTTTATCAGAAGTTGACTCTGCCTTAACTTCTGTCTAAATATCTTTCATCTTTTCAGAATCAGACTTTACAGTTTTAGCTACAAACTTAACAGGATTTATCTTTGGCTTATTAGTCTGTTTAACAATAATTGGCTTAATTTGTTCAGTTCCTGTTTCACTTTTATCATCTCCATAACCTAAGCCCTCTTTCCAGTTTCCACTACTTAGTAAATTCTGAGTTGTTCTGCCAGAGTTAGTCCAAGTCCTGATAATCTATCTTTCCTTTTCTAACTCAGTTTTTAGAGATTGATTCAATTTTAACACTTCATCTCTAACATAAAAAGCATCATCTCTTTCTTTCTGAGTTTGATGGAACATAACTAACTCCTTTTCTAAATAGTCATTCCTTTTCTTAAAAGCCAGATTTTCAGAAGTTAACCTATCACATTTTAAAGTCCGATCTCTATAAATAATGAATATGGTTTTTAGATAAGATCTCAACATAATAATATCATCAGTATGAAAAGCATAAGTTGTTTGAGGTACCTTTAACTCAGCAGCTTCAGAACTGCTATCAGTATTTGCCATCAAGGCATAGTTCACCTTATTTTCAGAATCTGAAGTGTCTGTCCAACTTTTCTTCTTTGTGACAAGTGCCTTGCCTTTGTCACTTTTTCCTTTCTTGCAATCAGGAGATATGTGGTCTTTCTCACCATAATTATAGCATTTAACATTTGAGTAATCTCCTCTGTCAGACTTTCCTGTTTTGCCTTCAGATTTTCTGAATCCCTTCTTATCAGAACTTCCACTTTTCGTGGAAAACTTCCTTCCCCTTCTGAATTTCCTGTAGGCTATTTTTGTGATACCCTTCTCCATAAGAGCACAAAATTTCATCATCTCTTCATCAACATCCATTTCAGATAGACTTTCAGTTTCTGAATCCTCATCATCATCAGAACTTGATGAATCTGAATCAGACTTTGTGATGAGAGCCTTTCCTTTGCCTTTCTTTGAGACAGCCACTTTGGGGGATTCCTCCTCAGCCTTAAGAGCAACTGTTCTTGAATTTCTCCCATGCCTCTTGCTTCTTTGATCCATCTCAAGTTCATGAGTTTTAAGCATACCATAAATTTCATCAAGAGTAGTTTCATCAAGAACATAGTTGTCTCTTATAGTAGTTACCTTCAAATCCCAACTTTCAGGAAGAGCTAAAAGGAATTTAAGATTAGTATCTTCAAGATCATATTCCTTATCCACCAGTGACAGATCATTCAAGAGTTTGACAAATCTGTCATATAAACCAGTTAATGACTCATCAGGTTTTGAGTCAAAGTGCTCATACTCTTGAGTGAGTATAGTCCTCTTGTTCTTCTTAATTGCTTCAGTTTCCTGGCATCTTTTTTCCAAGGCATCCCATATCTCCTTTGCAGTCTTGCAGTTTATTACCCTGTTTAACATGACATTATTACTGGCACTATGCAGCAAATGCCTTACCTCTGCATCCTTGGCAATAGATGAGATATCTTCAGCTGTATATTCACTTTTCTCATTTGGTACAGTCATTGCTGGCTGATCTGCAACTACAACAAAGAGCTTGGTTGGCTTATGTGGTCCTTCATTAATTCTGTCAAGGTCTTCTGGATCTGTAGCTTCCAGAAACATAGTCATCCTCACTTTCCATATGGGATACTCAAAAGGTTTCAGTATGGGAACCCTAATAGTCTCATATCAATTATGGATTTGAGTTTTTGGAGTTTCTTCAGTTTTGGTGGTGAAAGGCATATGTCATAGCCTATTTGTTTATTCGAGGATTTAACTCAACTCAAATAAGGATGTAACAAGTAAATATTGGTTCTATCGTCAGAGAGATCTCTCAAAGTAACATATGTCAAATGATTAAGTAACATTGTTCGTCTACAGACTTGAGGACTTAATTCACTGGAAGAAGCTCAAGAAATTGATCAAGCCTCAGTGATATAAATCAAAATTGTGGATTTAATCAAGTGACAGAGATCTCGTCAGGGTATCAATTGATTATAGGGATTTAATCTGAAGAAAATCAAGACATGAAGAAACATCACAGAAGTTAGTCATTCATGAACCAGACAGTACATCGAGTGTCAACATTGAAGTGGTGAAATGGATTCAGTAATTTTCAGAAGATTGTCAGAAGAGTGGTTGCTGTTCAAGATTAGTATTAATTCTCTAATTAATTAATTAAGTCATATAATTTAATTAAGAAAATAAATTATATCTGCAAAGATTAATTTATTGATTAATTAAATTAATTGGTTAATTAATTCTGAATTAATATTATGCATTTTTCAGAAGTGATTTTGAATTTAAATTCAAAATTAATTCAGCAAGACAATCTTTTGTATTAGTATGACAATCGGTATGACAATAAATAGTCATACCGAAAGTCATGCCAGTTCATTTAGATTGTCTTGCACTACCGAAAGTCATGCCATCTCATTTAGATTGTCTTGCCGAAAGTCATGCCAGTTCAATGGATTGTCCTACCGAAAGTTCTACCAGTTAAAAGGATTGTCTTGCTGAGCTAAAAGGATTGTCTTGCCAATTAAAAACACAGGATTGAATATAAAGAGCAGCAGTTGTTTGTTTTTCAACAGAGCATTGAATATTAAAAGAAAAACAGAAGAACACAGAACAAAGAAAACAGCAGAGAACTTATTGCAATTTCTCAGAACATTTATTTCTAGTATTAATTGTTAAATCTAAACCACTAGAAATACTCCTCTTGTTCTTGTGTAACTATCTAGCGGATCAAAATCCCTAGAACTTAATCTCAAATTGCATTTAGCATTTGATCCTTTTTATTAAAAAAATAGAAAAAGTTCATGTCGAATTTATTCTAGATTTGGAATAATTTATTTGAGATTAATCCCTTGTAAACGATACCGTTGTTGTAACACCTTTCAAGTTTAATAATAGTTTTATTTAACTTGAATTTTGTTTCACCTTTTTATTTAGCATTTTATTCGATTAAACGGTATTGTTTGTATTCAACTCCCCTTCTACAAACATATTGAGACCTAACAATTGGTATCAGAGCCTTCTGATTAACGAACAAATCAAGATCCTAGACTTTTGTGATTCTTTCACTTCTTGAATTTTTATTTACTCAAAAATTCATAATGACTACACAAAAAGTTGGAACCGTTAAAATTCCACTATTCGATAAAGAAAATTATGTTATGTGGAAGAAGAAGATGCTATTATTTTTACAAGTTGCAAATCCCAAATATCTGGAAGTGTTAAAGAAGGGTCCAAAAATTCCGATGGTTATTGAACCAGAGGAAATAGAAGATGACGTGGTGATTACCAAAGCTAGAACTTATGTAAAGAATCCTGAGAATTTTTCTCCTGCTGAAAAAGAAGAAGCCTCCCTGGATGCTAGCCTTCAATTAATTTTAGTAGATTCCCTTGATCCCTTGATGAATAGACATGTGATGAACTGTAAAGATTCCAAACACATCTGGGAAACTATTGAGGTGATTAATGAAGGTACAGAGGAAGTTAGGGAGAAAAAGTTAAAAATCCTAACCTCTGAGTATGAATACTTTAAATCCAATCCAGGAGAAGGAATCACTGAAGTGTTTGAGAGGTACAATGCATTGATCAACAACCTGAACATTAATGGTAAATACTATTCAATCAGGGAGGTCAACAAAAAGTTCCTTTTAACACTGCCAACTCATCTCGAACATAGAATCATTGACATAAGAGAAGCAAGAGATCTGAGTGAGATTTCTTTGGAAAGGCTCTATGGTGTGTTAAAAACCTATGAGTTGGAGCAGATTCAGCAGAAGGAAGTCTACGGGAAAGGAAGAGTGGTCAGCACGTCTACTGCTCTAGTAGCTGAAGAACAACAACAACAACCATAACAACAACAATCTCAACAGTCAGAAAGAATGGTACAGTCTTCTAAGGCTGAAGAAAATGTGATAGTAGCAGAATTTGATCCTCCTACTACAAATCAATCAGGAGATGATTTTTATTCCTTGGAAGAACTGGAGCAATTGGAAGATGAGTCAATGGCCCTGATTATCAAGAGATTCTCCAATGTCAGATTCAAGAGGAATCCCAAGTTCAAGTACAAGTCCAACTACAACAGATTCCAGAAAGGTGGATCTTCATCCTCTAACACCAGCAGTGGTGGGTACAAAACAGGGATGGTTGATCGAAGCACCATTCGATGCTTCAACTGCAATGAGTTGGGACATTTTGCCACAGAATGCAGGAAGCCAAAACAAGTTAGGAAGAACTCTTATGATTCTAATCAGAAGAGTAAATCTGAAAGGGCTTACCTGGCAAAGGGAAGAAGCCGGGATGATACTGACAGTGAAGATGAAGAAGTTGGGAATCTTGCTCTCATGGCTAGTGATGCAAACACCTCATCGTCAAAAAAAGAGGTAAAATTTACTGATGCTGAATTAGTTTATCATCTAGGAGGTTCCTTAGATTGTGCTCATCGTGATAATAAAATGTTAAATCAACAAATCAAAGACCTTGAGAAAGAGGTCAATGAATTAAGACTTGTGCACATTAATCAAGATAAATTAAAAGAACAAGTATCTTTTCTAGAGAATAGAGTTGACTGTTATAGACAACTCGAAACTATTCTCAAAGACAAGATCACCGGTCTTGAGACTAAGGTCAAAGCTTACTTTAATTCTTGCTCTAAGGCTAAAGAGTTCTATAATAAGCAAGCTATTAATCAAACATCTAGAGTAGGTTATGATTATAATGTTGCTATTGGAGAATTAGGCATAAACTCCTCTCCTCATGTCTGTGCTAAAGGTAGGGAAGTACCATATGTGCTTAAGGGTGTTGATGAACCCCTCTATAAAAAATCAATTGCTGAACCATTTGATGAGACCTCATTTATTATTCAAGAAGAAATCCGTGCTGAAGATCTTGCTAATGGAAAAGTCCAAGTCAAGTGTGTCAAAGGTTCCAGTCAAAGTTGTGAAAGCAACTGAGACTAACTCAGACACACATGAGTTGGATAACAAAAATGCCATGTCTACCATGCATAAGTTGCCTGTTGTTAATCCCTCTCATAAAGCATGTGGTGTTCCTGATTGTATGTCTTGTGCTTTTAATTTGATGTATGCTTATTTTAATGGTAAGCATGTTTCTAATGATAAGACTACTCCTCGTCAGCATGTGAATAATAGGAAGCATGATAGGTCTAAGACTGCTAGTCCTCCTAAAGCTAGAAAGGAGACATTTGTGCCTAAGCCTAAACAGAAATTTTTCAAGGCTGTTTACAAGGTCAAACGTCCAGTCATTGAGAAAGTTGAGAATATTAAAGTTAAGAATGTTATTTTGCCTGATAAAGGCCAATTTTACAAGTATGCCGGACCCAATCAAGCTTGGGTTCCGAAGAAGGTCTAATCCATTTGTATTGTAGGGCATTAAACAGGTACAACCGGTAGTGTGGATTCTTGACAGCGGATCGTCAAGACATATGACCGGAGATAGAGCTCTGCTATCAAATGTGGTTGAGAAAGCTGGCCCAGTGGTTACCTTTGGAGATAACAACAAAGGTTTAACTGAGGGATATGGCTGTTTGCTAGCTGGTAATGTTATCATTGAAAATGTGTATGTTGTGCAAGGACTTGAACACAATCTGCTTAGCATTAGTCAGTTCTGTGACAACGGCTACAATGTTTTATTCGACAAGCTGAAGTGTCAGATTCTGCACAAGAAAAATGAAAAACCCTCCTTGATGGGAATCCGGAAAGGAAATCTGTTCGTAGATGACATGAACTCTGGAAGCAATCCTGAAGTCAATTGTTTCTATTCAAAGGCATCGTCAGATGAGAGTTGGCTATGACACAAGAGACTTTCCCATCTCAATTTCAAAACAATGAATTCTCTTGTCAAAAGAGAATTGGTCAGAGGTCTGCCTCAACTGGAATTCTCCCCAAAAGGACTGTGTGAGGCTTGCCAGAAAGGAAAGTCAAAGAAAGCAAGCCACAAAGGCACTGACACATGGTGTTCTGCAATTATTGCACATGGATTTATTTGGACCAGTTAATGTTCTTTCGATGTCAAAGAAGTGTTACTGTCTTGTGATAGTTGATGACTATTCCAAGTATACGTGGGTTTTATTCCTTCACTCTAAGGATGAAACACCACAAGTTGTGATTGATCATATCAAGTTGATCGAGTTAGATTCTAATGTCCCTGTTAGAGCAATAAGGTCAGATAATGGAACAGAATTCCAGAATTCACTTCTCAATGGATTCTGTACAAACAAAGGGATTACCAGACAATTTTCAGCTCCTAGAACCCCTCAGCAAAATGGAGTGGTAGAAAGGAAGAATCGTACATTGATTGAAGCTGCAAGAATGATGTTAAGTGAATCAGGTCTTTCAATGTACTTTTGGGCTGAAGCTGTCAATACTGCATGTTATACTCAGAATCGAACTCTAATCAACAAAGACTTCATGAAAACTCCTTATGAGATTATGAATGAACAGAAACCTTCTATCAAATACTTTCATGTATTTGGTGCCAGTTGCTTCGTGCTCAAGGATGGAGATGATCGTCGTTGTAAATTCGAGGCAAAAGTATATGAGGGTATTTTTGTTGGATATGGAAGAAGATCATACATGGTGTATATCATTGATCAACACAAAGTAACTGAAAGTGTAAATGTTACATTTGATGACACTAAACTCCCTAGTATCCAAACTGAAGATCCTTTTGAGAAACTGAAGTTTGATGATATGTCAGATTCAGAATCAGAACATGATCAAGAACCTGAGGTTGTTTATGGTGAAGAACCTGTTAATCATGATGATACTCAAGGTAATGGTGATGGAAACATTGGCAACAATGGAGATACCACTGCTACTGATGAAGAATCATCAAGTCAACCTGACAACAACTCAGGGGGAGATGCTGAAGGATCAACTAGTAGGACACAACATCCCAATGTGTTTCGAGGCGAATCATCAAGATCAAATCTTCCAAGACAGACTGTCTGGAATAAAGCTCATCCTTTTGAGATGATTATTGGTGATCCAGATGTTGGAGTCAGAACTAGACGTGCTACTCAAAATGAGTGTCTGTTCTCAGGATTTCTTTCTGAGATGGAACCTAAGAAGATTGAGGAAGCACTGACTGATCCAGATTGGGTGATTGCTATGCAAGATGAAATCAATCAGTTTGAACATCAACAAGTCTGGAAACTGGTACCTAGACCTACACATAAGAAAGTTGTTGGTACTCGGTGGGTATTCAGGAATAAACTAGATGAAGATGGTGTGGTTACAAGAAACAAAGCAAGACTGGTAGCTAAAGGGTATTCTCAAGCTGAAGGCATTGATTATGATGAAACCTATGCTCCAGTGGCTAGACTAGAGGCCATCAGGATATTTCTGGCATTTGCAGCATTCTCTAACTTTAAAGTTTATCAAATGGATGTCAAGAGTGCCTTTCTGAATGGAAAGTTGGATGAAGAGGTGTATTTAGAGCAACCTCATGGTTTTGAAGATCCAGATCATTTGGATTTTGTCTACTTTCTTTTCAAAGCTATCTATGGACTCAAACAGTCTCCGAGAAAATGGTATGACACTCTCTCTAAATTTCTTATTGAAAATAGCTTTATTAGAGGTGTCATAGACAAAACTCTCTTTTCTAAAAAGCATAACAATGATACTATATTAGTCCAAGTCTATGTGGATGATATAATATTTGGGTCTACTAATGATAATCTCTGTAAGAGATTTGCTAAGTTAATGCACAACAAATTTGAAATGAGCATGATGGGAGAGCTGAAGTTCTTTCTTGGATTACAAGTAAATCAAAGGTTAGATGGAACTTTTATTTGTCAATCCAAGTATCTCAAGGAACTCCTCAAAAAGTACAATATAGAGGATTCTGCATCAACAAGGACTCCGTCAACTACAGCTGTCAAGCTTGGACCATGTGAAAACTCCATTAAGGTAGATGTCACAAGCTATAGAGGTATGATTGGCTCGTTACTCTATCTTACTGCAAGTAGACCAGATATTATGTATGCTACATGCTTATGTACAAGGTTCCAAGCGGATCTTAGAGATATTATCTCGTTGCTGTTAAACGAATCTTGAGATATCTTAAGGGAACACCAAATCTAGGTATTTGGTACCCTAAAGAATCTGGTTTTAACCTTGTTGGATATACAGATTCAGATTACGCAGGAAGTGTTGTTGATAGGAAAAGCACCTCAGAGAGTTGTCAATTCCTAGGTAGCAGACTAGTCTCATGGTACAGCAAAAAACAACAAACAGTTTCCAATTCAACGGCCGAGGCTGAATATATTGCTGCTGGAAGCTGTTGTGCTAAGATCTTGTGGATTAGGAATCAGCTACGGGACTATGGCTCTGTATTGAACAAAATACGTATTCTATGTGACAATACAAGTGCAATAGCCATCACCAACAACCCTGTGCAACATACAAGGACCAAGCACATTGATATTAGGTATCATTTTATTAGAGAGCACGTCATGAATGGTACTGTTGAACTATTTTTTGTTCCAACAGAAGAACAAATAGCAGATATTTTCACTAAACCTCTTGATGAATCCACATTTACCAAATTAGTTGGTAAATTGGGTATGTTAAATAGCTTTAGTGATTAAACTTGTGAATATCTAAAATCTGTTCTTGAATGAATTTACAAATGAATTTTTCATAAATGAAAAATTCATTTGCAAATTTATTTTATAATATTTTCCATAATTTCTTGCTTATTTCTATGTAAGTTTTATTATCTTATCTTATTTATTTATTCTACTTGTTAATTTTAATATCTCAGAATATTTTATTTTCTCTAAAAATATTTTTCTATGAATTTTATTTGCTAAAATTCAACAGAAATCTATTTTTGGAATAAAATAAAATTATTTCTGAAATATTGCTTTTGTTTTTGTAAATTTATTCTGTAACTATAAGTATTAATTCTGTGTATAAGTTAATGTTATACTAGAATGACAGTCGGCAAGACAATTGAAATTGTCTTGCTGAAAGTCATTTCAGTACATATATGTGTTTAATTTTATTTTCAGTTTAATTTTATACTGGCAAGACAATCGGTATGACTATCAATAGTCTTGCCAGTAATAAAATTTATATCAGATATATTTATTTTATTTTGTACTAGAATGACAATCGGTAAGACTATCGATTGTCTTTCTAGTTTATTCTGTTATATTCATGTATTTTATACTGGTATGACAATCGGTATGACTATCAGATTGTCATACCAGTTATATTTTTATTTGTTTTTATTATTATTACCGTTTGCCTGGTATGACAATCGGGAAGACAATCGGTATGACTTTCCTCGATTATCATACCAGTTGTCTACTTAAGTTTTTTTTTTGTGTTTCTTTTATTTATAATCAGTTTTTTTTCTTCCTTTCAAATTCCAGCAGTTTGTTTCTCTCTGTCTCTCTCTCTATTCAATCAAACACAAACCTCCATTGATACTTCCTTGCTCGAGTTTTTACTCAGCATAACATTTTCACTCCTGTTATATATACATACACGTATATGCATACAGAAGTGCTGCCAATTTTTTTTAAAAAAATATATATTTTCAAATTCAAATCTTTCATTTCATTGGCCGTTGTGTTGTGTGTTTGAGTTATCTGTTTGCATATCTGATTTTGGTGGTCAAGACACATTTGTTTCTAATTTTTTGGATATAATTGAATTAATTCGAATTATTAATTAATTTTTAATTCAAATTTTCTTAATTTAATTCTTAAAATTCTGACAGTGTGTCTTTTTGTATTTGTTTTTAAAATGGCTCTCAATTTCCAAATTGTCTCGTATAATCTTGTTGGTTATTTTAATCCAGAAAAATGTGATGTGGAAAAATTTAAGCCGTGGATTAGATTTTTAAATGACCATTCAATTGTTAGCTTTGCTATTAAATCAAATATGCTTTTAAATGTCGATCTGCTCAGACTGATTTGCACAACCTCTACTGTGGCCGATGATTTTAAATCTTTTTCATTCACCGTGGCAAACACACAGTATGTAGTTGATGAAACAGTCGTCAATCGAGCGTTAAATTATCCAATGGACAATTTCTGTAATTTGCCCTCTGAAAATGATATTTCAAACTTTTTCCTTGCTATTCACTATTAGGGGGTGATTAACTTAACCAAGTTGTCTAAATCCAATTTGGTTTCTGAATGGGATATTTTCTTCGATACACGTTCCAAAGTGTTTGCCAACTGCACTAAATCCAACTTTCACAACATCACTTCCACTCTGCAGTGATTGGTCTTGCGGTTGTTTTCAATCAAATGATCAATTTTGGCAAACTACTTTTACCCATTCTTCTGAGACATCTCACTACTGCTTTACGTGATCATTCTACAAATCGTAGGGTTTCGTGCTACTACGCTCATTTTCTCATGCTCATAGCAGAACATCTTCTCTCACCTGAGCATAAAGCTCTTTTTGCTAACTCTTCAGTAACTGAACCCCCTCCAGTAAGCAAAAAAATTTACACTCGCCAAGACACAACCTTTAAATTCATGCAAGTTCCAGTACTTGTATCTGATTTCATGGCCACTTACATTCTTTTACCTATTTTCAATCTTCCCGGTCATGAACAGCAAGCTCAACCTCCAGTGGTTCAAACCACCCAGGCTCAAACATCAGATGCTCTTCCTCTGCAGGTAATAATTCCTCAAACTCAAACTATTCCTACTTCTGTTGAAAGACCCCCAGTGGTTGATAGGGCTGACCATGAAGTTGTAGAACCGCAGCTTCAATCCCAGGTCATAGAGCCAAATACAGAGTCACAGCCTATCTCAACCTCTCCCTCACTGTCTAAAATGTTGCCTAGAAGGTTAGTAGGAAGTAGTATGTTGGTGGATGTGAATGAACCCTCAGCTCTGCCTCCTCCCAAGAAAAGAAGAACATTTACTGAGTCATCTGAAAGCCCATCCTTGTCCTCCCAACAGGACATGGACTTTGATATGGCCAGTGAACAGTTACTAGAGACATTCTATCAACAGGATGAATCTATTGAAATTCGCCATAGGGCCATGGCATCCTGTACTGAGTCAAGCACACTTCCATTACTCACAATGGAAGCATACAGACCAATAGATGATACTCAGGACACGGAGCGAGGAGTGCCCATTGAGTCGATTACAGTGTCTGCCATAGTTACGGCAGAAGAGCAGTCACATGCTTCTGAGGGAAAATCTGACTCTCAGCCACCTTTAATAGAGTCATTTTCTCCCCTCCCAGATCCAACACCTCTGGCTCCCTCATGGGATTCTCCACTCGCAGATTTATCTGGAGAAAGTGGAGGGTAACTCGGTCAATCTATCCCTGAAGCAATTTAGACATCTATTTCACATGAAAAGATAGGTTTGACTGAGGATCGGGACTCACGAATTCCCATTGCACCACCACTGACCTCTCTTGAAGAGGCTAGGGTGATTTCAAATGCAGGTACCGAAGATCAGCATCAGGAAGACTCCTCACGAGCAATAATATTGAGAGATACACAAGCACGTGAGTTGAGTGAATCAAACAGGAGAGATATTCAGGTGAGCGCACACATAGACACAAACACTGAAAATCTGTTAGCTCAAATTGCTGAACTGAAAGAACAACTTGCAAAAAGTCAGGCTGAGGCTCAATCATTCAAAGCACAAGTGGTTGAACGGTCTTCTTCTTCCACCTCTGTCAATAATCAGCTGGCTCTCATCAGGACTGAAATATCAGATTTGAAGACCTATGTTGTACCAAATCTTAACTCAATCCAGGCATCTCCAACGTTATCAGCTGAAGATATTTCAAACTTCTGCTCTCTCCATACAAGAATGACTTCTCTTGAAGACTTGGTTGAAATGAATCATTCACTGGATTCCTCCAGATTTCTGAAGATAGAGACGGGCATGGAACATTTCAATGAAGGGATGAAGCACTTGTACTTCATGATCAAAACCTAATGAAGAACAAAGGACTTTCTTTGAAGGGCCGTCTGGTGGAGGCTCAGGCTCTGGAGGTGATGGAGGTCATGGAGGGTCTAGAGGAAAGTCTGTAGAGGATTCCTCAACTAAGGGGGAGAAGAAAGGGACAAGTGGAAAGGGAAAAAAAAAAGATTCATCCGATGGAGGCACAGGGAAGGCTGATGATGTCTACTATAGTGGAGAACAGGATGACTTTGATATTTTTGACGTTCCCACTGAACCAGTCTTGGAAGATAAAGATGGTTTCTTTGAAGCTGAGGAGAAAAGTGATTTTGGAGAATGGGAAGAGGAAGCTTAAGTGAATCCTTTTTTTGAGAAAGAGTTTCAGCAGCAGCAGTCAGAGTTGAAAAGAAAAGAAGCTGAACTCAAAAAGGTATCCCAGATCATTGATATGAGGAAAAATATTGAACGAACAAAAACTCTTGAAAAGCAACGTCTTCATGACATTAAAGCTAAAGAAAGGAGAAGAGATGTCAAACTGAAGATTGGTGAAAAATGGGATGAAGCTAGGAGAGTACTTGATATGCCTCAGCTGAGCACAAACAATGATAGGCAGTTTCTACATCTTCTGGACAAGCTGGAGATCTCTAATCCAAACAATGACGTGTACATGAATGCTATAAAGACTGAAGTCTCAAGGATCACAGCTGCCTTTGACAGATCTCTAAATGAAATGAGCATATTTGTATATTGTCAGAGCGAAGGATCTTTCAAGGTATCACTTCATCTGTTTGAGAATCGTTCTTTATCAGAGATTTGGGTTCTTCTCAACAAAGTCAAAAGAAGCTCAGAATTGAATGAAGTTCTTCGAGAAAGGCTCAAAGAGTTTGCCAGCAGGGCTAGTCCTCAAGTGCTCAACAATCCTCATCAGGTAAGATTCTTTAAGCCTGACTGTCTTCAAATCTGCCAGCTCGATTCACAATCTCTTAAAGACTACTCTGCTAAGCATCTGGTCTGGATGGAACATCACTTAAGAACTGCTGGATATTCATCCATGTTGAAAACTCAAGCAGCTGATCTGATTCAAGCTTATTGTGAAAAGAATATTAAAAGGTACAATCAGTTCAAGAATAAGCTAAAGTCAGTTGGAGTTCAACCAGTCTGACCAGCCAACTTCACTTCTGAAAAGGAACGTGTCTTTGACAAGGAGTTGCTTCAAGATTTGGAAGAAGGTGAATTCGGAAGGGAAGACAACTGAATTCAATTAGCGCAAAACTTAATGTAATATGATTAGAGCTTTATGAATCAAGATAGACTAATGTAGTTATATGTTCAGTCTAAAGGAACATCTATCTTGTATTCACTTGTAAATTTCTTTTGGAATCTGGAAAATGTTAAATATAATCCAGAACTTTTCTGCTATTTACTTTGCATTACTGTTTATATCTTTTTCTTATTTGTTAGTTGAGTTATCCTCTAGGTATATTTGTTGTTATTGTCTAACAAACAAATAGGGGGAGATTGAAAGGCATTTGTCATAGCCTATTTGTTTATTCGAGGATTTAACTCAACTCAAATAAGGATGTAACAAGTAAATAGTGGTTCTATCGTCAGAGAGATCTCTCAAAGTAACATATGTCAAAGGATTAAGTAACATTGTTCGTCTACAGACTTGAGGACTTAATTCACTGGAAGAAGCTCAAGAAATTGATCAAGCCTCAGTGATATAAATCAAGATTGTGGATTTAATCAAGTGACAGAGATCTCGTCAGGGTATCAATTGATTACAGGGATTTAATCTGAAGAAAATCAAGACATGAAGAAACATCACAGAAGTTAGTCATTAATGAACCAGACAGTACATCGAGTGTCAACATTGAAGTGGTGAAATTGATTCAGTGATTTTCAGAAGATTGTCAGAAGAGTGGTTGCTGTTCAAGATTAGTATTAATTCTCTAATTAATTAATTAAGTCATATAATTTAATTAAGAAAATAAATTATATCTGCAAAGATTAATTTATTGATTAATTGAATTAATTGGTTAATTAATTCTGAATTAATATTATGCATTTTTCAGAAGTGATTTTGAATTTAAATTCAAAATTAATTCAGCAAGATAATCTTTTGTATTAGTATGACAATCGGTATGACAATCAATAGTCATACCGAAAGTCATGCCAGTTCATTTAGATTGTCTTGCCGAAAGTCATGCTAGTTCATTTAGATTGTCTTACCGAAAGTTCTACCAGTTAAAAGGATTGTCTTGCTGAGCTAAAAGGATTGTCTTGCCAATTAAAAACACAGGATTGAATATAAAGAGCAGCAGTTGTTTGTTTTTCAACAGAGCATTGAATATCAAAAGAAAAATAGAAGAACGCAGAACAAAGAAAACAGCAGAGAACTTATTGCAATTTCTCAAAACATTTATTTCTAGTATTAATTGTTAAATCTAAACCACTAGAAATACTCCTCTTGTTCTTGTGTAACTATCTAGCGGATCAAAATCCCTAGAACTTAATCTCAAATTGCATTTAGCATTTGATCCTTTTTATTATAAAAATAGAAAAATTTTATGTCGAATTTATTCTAGATTTGGAATAATCTATTTGAGATTAATCCCTTGTAAACGATACCGTTGTTGTAACACCTTTCAAGTTTAATAATAGTTTTATTTAACTTGAATTTTGTTTGACCTTTTTATTCCGCATTTTATTCGATTAAACGGTATTGTTTGTATTCAACCCCCCTTCTACAAACATATTGAGACCTAACAATTGGTATCAGAGCCTTCTGATTAACGAACAAATCAAGATCCTAGACTTTTGTGATTCTTTCACTCCTTGAATTTTTATTTACTCAAAAATTCATAATGACTACACAAAAAGTTGGAACCGTTAAAATTCCACTATTCAATAAAGAAAATTATGTTATGTGGAAGAAGAAGATGCTATTGTTTTTACAAGTTGCAAATCCCAAATATCTGGAAGTGTTAAAGAAGGGTCCAAAAATTCCGATGGTTATTGAACCATAGGTGATAGAAGATGATGTGGTGATTACCAAAGCTAGAACTTATGTAAAGAATCCTGAGGATTTTTCTCCGGCTGAAAAAGAAGAAGCCTCCCTGGATGCTAGCCTTCAATTAATTTTAGTAGATTCCCTTGATCCCTTTTTGAATAGACATGTGATGAACTGTAAAGATTCCAAACACATCTGGGAAACTATTGAGGTGATTAATGAAGGCACAGAGGAAGTTAGGGAGAACAAGTTAGAAATCCTAACCTCTGAGTATGAATACTTTAAATCCAATCCAGGAGAAGGAATCACTGAAGTGTTTGAGAGGTACAATGCATTGATCAACAACCTGAACATTAATGATAAATATCTTCTGATATTCTAAGTTCTGATAACTTAAGTTCTGATATCTTAAGTTCTGACTTCAGTATAAGTACTGATTTTCAGTTAAGTCCTGATTTGTCCTGTTAGTCAAGATCTGAAAACTAAACACAAATCATTATTAGACATGACATCACAAATATATCTAACATAATTCAAATCTAGTGATTAAAAATTCTTAAAACTTTATAAATATAACTCTTTTTAAACTATTTTAACATCGGTATGGTTGCCTCGTTCATTATCAATTCCAAATAGGTGGAATATTTCAGGGTTAAAATCTCAACCCCTAAATTTAATGTTGTAAAATAATTAAGGTATAAAAATTTAAATTAGTTAATATTTTGCGTACATTCTTTATATTTGATAAATTTCATATCCATACGGTTCGATTACATAAAAATCGAAGGATCAATATGGGACTAAACACTAATAAGAAATATTGGTAAAACTAGCTACTAGTTGACAGTTAAAATAGGAAACCAAATATATTTACTTTTTTTTTTCTAAAAATTTGATCATATCACTGCAATATATAGATCTTTACATCTGTACGGTTAGATCATTCATAAATATTTTTTAAAAAGGTTGAAGCATCAATATGGGAATAAACACTAGTAAGAAGTACCGGTCAAACTACTAGTTGACTGTTAAAATAGGAAATCAAATATATTTATCTTTTTATAAATTTTTTATTCTATCACTAAAATATATAGATCTTGACATCTTTACGGTGGATCATTCATAAATAATTTTAAAAAAATTGAACATCAATATGGGACTAAACACTAGTAAGAAGTACTGGTCAAACTACTGGTTGACTGTTAAAATAACAAACCAGATACATTAATTATTTTCTAAATTTTTTATCATATCACTAAAATATATAGATCTAGACATCCTTAAGGTTAGATAATTCATAAACATTTTTAAAAAATTAAAACATCAGTATGGGACTAAACAGTAGTAAGAAGTATTGGTCAAACTACTAAGTGACTATTAAAATAGGAAACCAAATACATTTATTTTTTTTCTAAAAATTTATCATATCACTAAAATATATAGATCTTCACATTCTTAAGGTTGGATCAGTCATAAACATTTTTAAAAAAATCGAAACATCAATATGGGACTAAAGACTAGTATGAAGTATTGGTCAAACTACTAGTTGGCTGTTAAAATAGGAAACCAAACACATTTATTTTTTCTAAATTTTTTATCATATCACTAAAATATATAGATCTTGACATCCTTATGATCGGATCATTCATAAATATTTTTAAAAAATTGAAACATCAATATGGGACTAAACACTATTAAGAAGTACATGTCAAACTACTAGTTGACTATTAAAATAGCAAAACAAATACACTTATTTTTTCTGAAAATTTCATCATATCACTAAAATATATAGATCTTGACATCTGTTGGGTTGGATCATTCAATTTTTTTTTTAAAAAAATCGAAATATCAGTATGGGACTAAACACTAGTAAAAAGTACTGGTCAAACTACTAGTTGACTTTTAAAATAGAAAACCAAATACATTTATTTTTTTATAAAATTTTTATCATATCACTAAAATATATAGATCCTGACATCCTCATGGTTGGATCATTCATAAATATTTTTAGAAAAATTAAAACATCAATATGGTACCAAACACTACTAAGAAGTTCTGGTTAAACTACTAGTTGACTGTTAAAATAGCAAACTAAATATATTTATTTTTTCTAAATTTTTTATCATATCACTAAAATATATAGATATTGACATCCTTAAGATTGAATTATTCATAAACATGTTTTAAAAAATCGAAACATCAGTATGGGCTAAACACTAGTATGAAGTACTAGTCAAACTACTAGTTGTCTGTTAAAATAGGAATGAAATATATTTTATTTTTTTATAAATTTTTTATCTTAATACTAAAATATATAGATCTTGATATCCTTACGGTTGGATCGTTCATAAATATTTTTAAAAAAATTGAAACATCAATATGCAACTAAACACTATTAAGAAGTACTCGTCAAACTACTAGTTGATTATTAAAATAGCAAACCAAATACATTTATTTTTTATAATTTTTTTATCATATCACTAAAATATATAGATCTTGACATCTATAAGGTTGGATCATTCACAAAATTTTTAAAAAAATCGAACTACTAATTGACTGTTAAAATAGGAAACCAAATACATTTATTTTTTTTCTAAAATTTATTATCATATCAATAAAATATATAGATCTTGACATCCTTACGATTGGATCATTCATTAATATTTTTTAAAAAATTGAAACATCAATATGAGACTAAACACTATTAAGAAGTACTGGTCAAACTACTAGTTGACTATTAAAATAGCAAACCAAATACATTTATTTTTTTTTCTAAAATTTTTATCAAATCACTAAACTATATAGATCTTGACATGTGTAAGGTTGGATCATTCACAAAATTTGTAAAAAAATTGAAATATCAGTATGGGACTAAACACTAGTAAGAAGTACTGATCGAACTACTTTAGTGTTAAGATCTCAACCCCTCAATTCAATTTATGAAAAATAGTTAAAATTTAAATATTCAGATTACTTAATTTTTTCCGTACACTTTTTGTTTTTGACGATTTTCAAATCTGTATGGTTGGATTATAACTGAAAACAAATACAAAATAAATTAAAACTCAAACTATAATTATTACTTGAACCATAAATATCTAACTACAATCTCTAATTATTATTCAAAACATATTTCAACCTACTTTTATAAATTTCCAATTTTTTTATGCAACGAATAAAAGAAATTTGAAAATGCTCTTACCATAATGATCTTTTTTTCTAGAACTAAAATTTAACTTTCGTGTAAATTTTATTATATCTTTTTTGGGAAATTTCCCGCCATTTTCGAAAATCGAATTCGACCAAAATCGGTTGATTTTAGTAGTGTCAAAAAAATTCGTTGGCGCGAAAATTCTCTCCATTTTTTTGGCAAGGATAAATTCGACCGAGTGCGGTTGAATTTAGGAGCACGGCTAAACTCAACCGTATATGGTTGCATATAAATACGATTGCATTTATTCGGTTGTAATTATTACTAAATTCGACCGCGTAAATACAACCGTATGTAAATTCAACTAAAAGTGGTTGAAATTGACTCCGGTTGTATTTGTGTAGTTGTATATAGCCTTATTTTCTTGTAGTGCACGTATATATACGCACACACGTGCACATGTACCTATTTGAATCCGACTAAAGAGTCAAAAGCGAATACTCGAATTGAATAATCGGCCGAACTACTATTTTTTACTAATCAATCACATTTTTGACACATAAAATAATTTCAACCGCATTTCTCAAACATGCACATAAAATTAATGAACTATTCATATTTTCATATTCGTGCATAATTTAATAATATTTATTTCACACATATTCTCTTAATTAACACATTATTAATATTTACATTTTTAAATCTTACTGAAATATCAAATTACTTATTTTGATTTAGATTTATGTTTGAACAGTATGTCCATGTGCATATATTTTATCAATAATAATAATAGTAATCATAAATATATCATTCAATAACTAAACATGAGAAACATATCAAACATAAATCTAATTTAAAATTCTAAATATTAACATTTATAATTCACTTATTTATATTAATTATTAATATGATAAATAATAATTTGTGAGTTAGATATCAACTGTAAAAAATTATGTATCGAGCATACATATGTACATGGAACGATTTATGCCTCTAATTAGATAAGTTATATATATTATTGTCATATTTAACTATTATATTTTTATGATACAAATAAATTCAAATTCATACAAAGATTAAGGAATTTTCATGTATATAAGTACATTACAAACTTGTATTGACATTTGACATTGAGTGTTATATGACTAATCAATCACAATTTTAAACAACAAGTATACGAAATATTTTTGATCACATTTCAAACATACAAACAAATAAAATAATTATGAACAAATTAATATTTTATTCATATTTAGAGAATGCTCGTGCATCACACTGGTTAAAGATTGTGTTATGTATAAGTAATCGACCTCCAAGATATTTTGTTATTATTTTCTCTATCGTCCATAGTGAGTTATGTACCATTCTATTTCTCAAGTGTTGTTTTTTTGAAATGTATGGTAGAAAGTGAACACAGACACACGTATAATTTTTGGTTTATAGACTTAATTTAACACATGATCATGTTGATTTATATTGGTGTTTGGCTGCGTCCTTACACGTCACAACTTGAAAGAATGATATCGACTGACGCATATAATCTTATTAATATTTTTGTATCAAATTCAAATCAAATCAGAAGAAGTCTAGCATGTTCAAAACTATGTATTTGTTAATATTAAATGAGAGATGTGAAAAGTTTCTAAGGTCAATAGTAAATATTTATATAACAATCAAAATAAAATTATAAGCGTACAAACTACTATATTCTGCAGTATCTCAAATAACCACAAACACTTTTACAACAACCCCCATATATCATCACCCTTAACAATGGACAACAATAAATAACATAAATATTTCTACAACAACCCCATGAATCGTCATTAGAAGTGGACAACAAGAAATACCACTTTCGGCCTCTATTATATCAGCTTAATGTCAAATTTCCCAGAACACGTTCAACCCAGGTATCACCATATTCCAAAAATAAGTGATATACACCAAAATAATATGTTCTCAATCCACCGGGCAACGATATGCATATACTGTGAATAATTACAGTTAAAATAAATACTCGTAACAACATTGCAACCACACCACAAATACTCATGCTCATTTACACAAATAAATACATCATTTATCCATTAGACAACAATATAATATATCGTTAATAATTACAGTTGGAAAATAAAATTCAATTTACGCAATATACAACATGTCCATGCATTGCACGGGCTATAGAGCTAGTTGGGTTTAATTAGCAAAATGTAATAAAGGTAAACACTTGAACGAATACATAAAAAAACCAAAACTTTTTTTTAATGGATCTTGCAGTTTAAAACATCTCCCGTACGTTATATTTTTTTTCTAATACCGTAATGTTATTATATTATATTATTTATTATTTATCGTGCTTCTTATATAACACTAATGATGAATATTAATAAAAATATATTATTAAATCTATTTTATAAAATATTTTTAAAACTTAATTTAGATTTATTGAATAATCAGATAAATTCATATTATAAATAATGAAATCCAAATTCAGAAATAGTAAATATACATTTCTATTGACACTACAAGAAAATAAGGCTAAATACAACTGCACAAATACAATCAGAGTCAATATCAACCACTCCGGTTGAATTTAAGGGCAAGGCTACATTCAACTGCAGGCGGTCGTATTTAAACACGGTCGTATTTACGCGGTCGAATTTAGTAATAATTACGACCGAAAAAATACAACTGTAATTATATGCAAGCATATAAGGTTGAGTTTTGACGTGCTCCTATATTAATTTCGATATTTAAAATGACAAAAATTTTCGGCACTTTTAAAAAATTTAGTTACAAAACTGGGGAGAAATTTTCCGTCTTTCTGAAAATTATAATTTTAATCGGTTGTATTTATTTAACATGTCTGTTTTTTATTGTATTTAGTACTTTTAGAATATATTTTTTTAAAAAATTATTTGAAGGTGTTATAGGTAAGAAATTAGGGTGTATTTATTGCTAGAGTTCGTGAGCTTCGAGGCTCGTTTTGACTTCTCTTGTGCTTCGTGACTCGATCTTCCTTCACAAGATGCCTATGTACCTTGCTGTTAGCCAAGGATCAAGTCAAAAAATGTATTTTTGATTTATGGGGTGAGACCCCTTATACACGAGATGCCTTTGAATTGGATTAGGTTTGGGAGACTTGGTGGACAAGTCTCAGATTTAGAGTAGACTTTGGAGTCCTAGAATGCCGGAAATTGATTTCTTATCCCATGAAGTTCCTTGAAGACCACTCTCCAAGGAATTGTATCCTTATTTGGACTTTGCTTATCAGCTGATTTTACCAATATTAATTAATTACAAAATTAATTAGTATTCAGGGTTTTGGGCTTTTCTCCCTATCATTTGCCCCCCAACTTCTGGGAAATCATAAAAGATTTCACAGGAATTAAGTTCATTTGTTCCCTTACAGAGTATCATTTTCAGTGTAAAGTGTGGAGAGACCTACATATTTACAACGATTTGCTTTACACGAGGCTTCAGGATATTTTTTGGAACTTTCCTATTAATTTTCTTACCTTATTCCTATTTTTAGGAATTTTCAGGCATTTTATAGACTTTTTCCCTCAATTTCTAAGAATCTTTCCTAATTTCCAGGAATGTTTCCAAATTTCCAGGAATTTTTTCTCAATTTCTAGGAGATTTTCCTAATTTCCAGGATTTTTTGTTCTTAATTTCTAGGAATTTTCCTTAATTTCTAGGAATTTTTCCTAATTTCCGGGAATTTCCCTTAATTTCTAGGAATTTTTCCTAATTTCCATGAATTTTTTCATAATTTCTAGGATTTTTCCTTGATTTCTAGAAATTTTCTAGAAATTCTTTTCTGAAAATACAATTTTTTCTTTCTTCCTTTTTTAAACAATTTCAACCATGACTCCTTTTCGACCAGGATCCTGGTCGAATTATCCCCTCAATTACCCTGGTCGTGGAAATTGGGGTCAGAAATGGACGATCAGAATCCTGACTGAATTTCGGTCATGATCAATTCTATTCTGACCGAATTATGCTCTCGTGGCTTCTGCTCGTGGATTCTTTCGATTAGGATGCTTCGATCAGAATCCTGACCCAATTCGGTCAGGATTAAATGTTGAACTTTCACTTCCTGACCTAATTAAGGGCCTATATTTCCTGATTGAAGGTTTATTTGACCGAAACCTTTCGATCAGGATGCTGGCCTATATTTCAATCAGGATTTGTTATTTTTTACAAAATTTTGACCGAATTAAGGGCTAGTATTTCCTGATCGTGGGTTTTTTCGACTAGAACATTTCGATCAGGATCTTGACCCATTTTTCGATCAGGGAATTTAGTCTTATTTTTAATAGGGTTTTTCAGCTTGTGGGCTTTGTAATGGGCTTAGCTCATTTTACTTGGGCCTGTCCTCATGGGCTTTTTTAACCCAATTTTTTTTCAACATGTTCTGGAAGCTGTGTATATATATATTTATATTTTTTGTTTTTCCAGGAAACTTCTAGAATTCTTTAGAATTGGGCGCAAGCCCATGGGCTGGGCTTTTAACCGGTTATAACCGGTTGAAATTCTTGTTTAACCGGCCCATTGACCGGATAAGAGGGGTTATATAGGGGGGTGAAGTGAAATTTCACAACTCACTTTCTCATTTCTCACTTTAAAACCTCTCCTCTCCTCTCTCAACCTCTAAATGTTTTCCGGTAGAGCAAGCCATTTTCCGGCCATCTTCTTCCTCCAATCTTCAACCTCAAGCTTCCATTCAGCCTCCATTAATGGCGGACAAGAGCTCATAGAGGGAAGCCAAAATTATATCAGCTTCTAAGAGAGGTAACAACATTAAAATTCTCTCTTCTTATATGTTGTTACTAGATATGATTAACACTAGGGGGATGAATATCCGTCTGATGCTCACCTAGACTCTTTTGATTATTGTAACAATTGGTATAATGTAAATGCTATTTACAAGCTTAACACAACCTTTAATGTTGTCCTCCCCTTAGAATAACTCTTGTTGAAGGTAGTGATCGCACATGCCACTTGAAGCCCGATACCCTATTTGTTTATGCAGACGCCCTTTCCGCGGGGCTTAGGTTTCCTTTTCATGAGTTTATTCCTAGATTATTAGCGAACTTGCAAATTAATCTTTGCCAACTTCCCCCCAACGCCTGGAGGAACATTCTTTGTTTCATGGTTTTATGCCTTATGAGTGGTTTCCCCCTTTCAATAGCTGTGTTTAGGAAAAAAATTCAGTGTTATAATAGTGTCCAAAACTCCTGTGGCTGGGTTTATATTAGGAAAATACCCAAGTGTAAGCAAATTTTCAACAATGCTTCAATCCCTGATAATAACGAGCACTGGAGAGATAGTTTTGTTGGGCTCAAATGGGAGAATGGTGATTGGGGCATACTTTTTAGATCCTCCTTTGGGAAGGTCAGTGATGGTAGCCCCAAAACCATTCACCTATCTCCCGAAGAAACTATTATATATAATGAGCTTATAAAGGATAATGGCTAGACTCCCAGATGGATTTTGTTAGAGGAATTTTCTTTGATCCACGTTGGGCTTTCCTCAGTCTCTGTGCAGGGTACTTCTTTTCTTCCTTTCACATGTTTTCTTTCTTTTCATGCATCATTAACACCACTTATCTTTGTCTTTTGTTTTTCCTTTAAGCGGCTCAGGAGATTAATAATGAGAACTTGCCTGTAGTCGAGGAAACAGCAAGGATGAAAAAGGCTAGGTTGCCGGGCTCGATCTTAGGGGAAAGGCAACGGAGCCTGGCTTTTTAAAAAAGCATAAGGAGGTTTTTGTGGAGGCTTCTTCGATTGGGGCTGGAGTGGAAGCCATCCTTCTTCCTACTTCCACATGATCATTGCAGCCTCTTTGGGGATTCCGCCATGAGGACACCGTGGTTGGGTCTACAAAATATGCCCGGAACTGGTCCTCTCACTCTGTCATCCCTAATGATTTCACTTACATAGTGGCTGGCCAGGATTTGGATCGTGTGAAGCTCACAGGAGCTCAATCTTTGGCTTCGGTAAGCATTTTCTCATTTTAACTTCTCTTAATCTTATGGTTATATTATATTCTTGCCTTATATCTTTTGTTTCTCCTTTTCTTTCAGTCTAACGCTTATATTCAAGCGGTCGTTAGACAAGCTGAATCATGGAAGAAAGCTTCAGATAATGCGGATAACACCCTCATGAGGCAACAGAGGAAGTATGTCACGCTGGAGAAGAGGATGAAGTGCAAGGAGGAGGGACAACACAGTGTTCCCTGGGTTCTTAAGGACTGGCTGGGACATGGCCCTTGGGACCGTGAACGAGGCTTGTCCCGACATTAACCCGGTGGACTATGTGTGTCCAGATGATGAGGCTTTACTACAGAGGTTCTGTACCCGCGTAGTTGTCTCGGATGACGTTCCTCAGGCCCGACATTTTCCTCCTCCAGAGTCATCTTCCCTACCTACAGAGGATGATGCCGGTTCCTCCGACGAGACTGCCACAGCGGAGACTTCTAGTGAGAACGGTAGAGATGATGATATGGAAGCCGATGATACTTCCACTCCTTAGAGCTTTTATTGGCCCTGCGTGGCTTTGTTACTTATGTTATTTATGCCCAGGACATGTAGTCTCCTTATTTATCGAACTTTATTATTCTTATATTTATCTGCATTTGGATTGTATATTTTCACTCTATCATGTTTTTCAAAAACTCAACATTAGGTATTGAAAACTTCACAAATTTCATAAATCTTTTGGATCCATCCCTTACACAAATTTTGTGAACTAAAATAGAAATCCTATTGAACTGGAATACGAAATCCTAAGCAAGCACATCTTCATGGTGCTTTTGAACCATAAGTTAGTACTTTCTCTTCGACAAACTACATGTAATAATTTTTCAGGTTCTGAGCATGCCAAGTCCTTGGTACTTCATCTCCATCCATAGTTTCTAACTTGTAGGATCCTCTTCCTTGAATGCTTTTAACCATGTATGGGCCTTCCCAATTCAGGGCGAGCTTTCCCCTCTTCCCTACTCCAGAAGCTTCCACTTTCCTTAAGACCAAATCTCCCTACTTGAAAAACCTTTCTTTCACCTTTAGGTCATAATAAAAGGAAGCTTTTTTCTAATATTCCATTATCTTCGCATGTGCTTCATCCTGCTCTTCATCTATTAAGTCCAGGGCTCTACTTTGCCCTTCCTCATTTTCTTCAGGATTATACGCTTGGATCCTTGGAGATGAGTGAGATATCTCTACTGGAACAACCGCTTCTACTCCATATGCTAACATGAAGGGCGTTGCTCCTGTTGTGACTCTACATGTGGTTCTGTAAGCCCAAAATATTGGCAGTATTTTATCCACCCAATTAATTCTGGACTTCTCAATCCTCTTCTTTTATCCATCTAGAATAATTTGATTTGCAACCTCTGCTTTCCCATTAGCTTGATGATAGGCCACAGAAGTAAACCGCAGCTCAATCTCATCCTCCTCACAGTACTTCTTGAACTCATCATTGTTGAGATATCAGTCACCAAGATTTTGGGAATCCCGTACCTGCACATAATATTCTCCCATAGGAATTGAGCAACTTGTTTAGTTGTAATCTTTGTTAGAGGCTTAGCTTCAATCCACTTAGTAAAGTAATCAATTACTACAATCAAGAACTTTCTTTGAGCAGTATCCATTGGAAAAGGCATGAGAATATCCATTCCCTACATAGAAAATTGGATTGGGGAGTTTATAGAAGTGAACATTTCTGGAGGCTGCCTTACTAAAGGGGCGTGCTACTGACAATGTTCACATCTCTTCACATATTCCTTAACATCAACCATCATCTCTGGCTAGTAGAAGCCTAAACGAGTAATCTTGTGGGCCAAGGCCCTGCCCCCAAGTGTTGGTCACAAATACCTTCATGTACTTCTTTCAAGGCAAGTCGTGCTTCATCCGGCCTCAAACACCTTAAGTAAGGAATTATGTAAGACCTTTTATCTAGAATCCCTCAATCAGGGAATATCTTAGGGCCCTTACAGGCAACTTCCTTGCTTTCATGACATCACTAGGAAGCCATCCAGTTTGTAAATGAGTTTTAATAGGATCTATCTATGACCCTCCAAGCCCTAAAGGGGCAACTATCTTGACATCTATGCTCCGTGTTTTCAAAACACGAAAGTACAAACTTCCTGAGCTTTCTTCTATTTTTGACGAGGCGAATTTCGATAACGCATCAGCCTAGGCATTCTCTTCTCTTGGGATGTGCTCAACATGGCACTCATCAAATTGGGTCATCACAGCTCTTACCAGGCGTACATACTTTGCCATTGTTTCATCTCTTGCTTCGAACTCTCCCTTGACATGGGATATCACAAGTTTTGATTTCCACAAACTTTTAAATTTTTGACTCTCAACGTCTCTGCTAGGCCAAGGCCAACTATCAGAGCTTCATAATCAGCTTCATTATTTATAGTTGGAAAGTCTAACTTCATAGCATATTCAATTAAGAATCCATCAGGGCTCTGTAAGACTAACCCTGCTCCACTTGAGTTTGCTTTTGATGCTCCGTCAAAACAGAGAACCCAAAATTCCTTGTCCTTATTCTGCCCCCCTTCAGTCTCCTCTTTTTCCTCTTCCAGAGGTTCAATACCTTCCTGCCCCCGACTTCTTGGTTAGGGATGGTACATTCAACCACGAAGTCAGCTAATGACTGGGCTTTTATCGCCGTTTGTGGCTAATACTTTATGTTAAATTCTCCCAGCTCTACAACCCATATAATCAACCTCCCACTGGCTTTAGGACTGTGAATAATGTTTCTTAAAGGCTGATTTGTCAGTACCTCAATCTTATGAGCTTGAAAGTAAGGGCGCAACTTCCTTGAGGCCATCACCAAGGCTAAAACAAATTTTTCAATGGTCGAATAATTCAACTTAGCTTCATGCAGAATCTTATTAACATAATATATGGGTTTCTGGACTTTAAGTTCCTCCTTAACAAATACGGCGCCCAAGGTATATTCTGAAATGGTTAAATATAAATACAAAGTTTCATGCAGGACTGGTTTGGCCAATAACGGGGCTTGAACCATTTATTTCTTCAATCCTTCGAATGCCTCTTGACTCTCCTCGGTCCATATAAAGTCCTTTAATTTCTTCAAGGCTTTGAAGAATGGCAAGCATTTATCTCCGGATTTGAAGATAAATCGTCCTAAGGCAGCAACCCTTCCAGTGAGTTTTTGAACATCCTTGATAGACCACGGAGGCTCCATGTCCAAAATGGCCTTTATTTTATCAAAATTCGCTTCAATTCCCCTCTTGGAGACCATCAATCCCAAAAACTTTTCAGATCCCACTCCGAAAGCACACTTTACAGGATTTAACATCATTTTATGGTATCTCAGGACCTCAAAAGCTTCCCTCAAATGGGTTATGTGGTCAGTCTTCACAAGACTCTTGACTAACATGTCATCTACATACACTTCCATCGTTTCGCCAATAAGATCTTTAAAAATATTATTTACCAATGATTGATAGGTAGCTCCAGCATTCTTAAGACCAAACACCATAACAAGATAACAAAAAATACCAAAGTCAGTGATGAATGATACCTTTAGGATTTCATCCTTATGCATCTTGATCTGATTGTATCCACTGAACCTATCCATAAATCTTAGCATTTCATGACCAGTGGTCGCATCTATCAATGTATCTATACTTGGCAACGAGAAACAATCCCTCGGGTATGTATCATTCAGATCAGTGAATTCCACACACATTCTCCATTTTCCATTAGCCTTCTTTACCATTACAGGATTTGCTAACCATTTTGGAAATTGTATTTCTTCAATGAAACCGACCTCTAAGAGCTTCTCTACTTCTTGCTTTATTACTTCCTTCCTCTCAAGGGCGAAACTCCTTTGTTTTTGCTTTACGGTCTTTCAATTAGGATCCATGTTCAGTTTGTGAGTGATCAGTTCCGGGTCTATGCCAGACATATCAGCTGCCGACCATGCAAACACATCACTATTCTCTTGTAAGAACCTCACTAACTTTCCTCTAAGGGACTCCTCCAGTGATGCTCCAATGAAAGTCACTTTTTTGGGATCCTCGGGAGCCAAAGGGACCAGAATCTAGTCTTCTGCTGTCTTTTCTTGTTTCTCGTCATTCTCGCGAATATCCAGATCTTCGATAGGCAAAACCTGCCCCCAACTCCATCTGCCCTAAGGGAGGCCACATAACAACTCCTTGCCATCTTTTGATTTCCTCTCTATTCTCCAATCCCGTTTCTGGTGGGAAACTTCATTACTGAATTGTAAGAAGAGGAGACTACCTTATAAGCATGTATTACTGTTCTTCCCATGATTGCATTGTAAGTTGATCCAATCTTTACCACTATAAAGTTCAAAATCTGTGTCGCTTGTCTTGGTTCTTGACCCATAGTCAAAGGGAACTTAATTGTTCCTTCCACGGGGCACTCAACTCCAGCAAAACTATATATCGACATATCAGTCGGGGTTAATTGAGAATCATTGTAACCCATCCTTATGAAGGTATCATAGAGTAAGATGTCCACCGATGTTCCATTGTCTACAAGGACTCTTTTCACCAGAATGTTCCCTATTATGGGTGTTATGACTAGGGGCTCATCATGGGGAAACTTGACCCTTTCTCAGTCAAAATCATCAAATACCATCGCTACTCCTGTCCTAGCCCTTTTCGGAGCTTCCCCCACTATATGCATAACTTCTCTAGTATAAGCTTTCCTTGAGTTTTTAGATGATCCAGCAGCAGTTGGTCCTCCAAAGATCGGGTTTATCACAGGTCCTCGGGGTTGAGGGTTCCGCCCCTGATCATCTTGATCCCTCATACGACCATCAAAGTTCCGTCTTTCATTATTATTTCTTTCTCCTTTATCCTCATCTCTACTATACTTGCTCAATCTCCCTTTTTAGATTAGGAATTCGATTTCATCCTTCAGTTACCGACATTCTTCGGTGTCATGACCAGCGTCCTTGTGAAATCTACAATATTTGCTTTTATCTAGATTTGCGGGATCAGCCTTCAAGGGTTTAGGCCAATGAACATCCCTATCTTTCTCTATTTCCATCAAGATATGGCTCCTATGAGCATTCAGTCTAGCATATTCAGTAAACTTTTGTCCATGCCCTCCCTTCTTCGGGGCTGAGTCAACGTTTTTCTCAATTCTAGGATTGTAACACCCCCAAATCCGGGGTCGTGGATTCGGGTTGTCACGAGTTCCATTTCCCTTATCCATACTTAATCTTAACAGTCAACCAACTGCTGCGTACTGTGACGCCACAATATACACACACACACCACAAGTTATAGTCTCAGAGATAAATACCAAAATAACACAAGTCATTTTATTCCACAATTATAAACCATTTCACCTTAAAAAAGGTTTCTGAATAATTTACATATTCTTTGCCATTATTACAATTCATAAATATACATAGTCTGGTACATCAAAAGTTGAAAGCCTAACCTATTGGTAGATCCTACCTCAGCTACAACGACATCAACGTCTACAGGAAACTGGGGAATGTTTCCTAACCGCTTGCGAAATGGGAGCTTGGTCCTGTTCATCTTTGCTATCTATTGTTGTGTGATGAAAGAAGAAAGCAAGGGTTAGCAACAAGCCCACCGAAATAATATGTATAATAATTAACAATATATGAGCATTCTCATAGTACTCATGAAAGTCTTGGTCAAGAAGAAATAAACCAAGTTGATATATTAACGCGACCAAGTCGCAAAATATTCAGTATATATATATACATAAATACTTTTCACAATCTTTGAAATTCTCTGACATGTATAATATACACAGAGTTCCAGTTTATAAGTGTATAAAAATATCGTTGCAAGGTGATCTCATATATCTAACCTTGTCTCAGCGTTTTTCTGAAATCTTTGACATGCACAAGATAATCATTTACTAGATATAAGTTTAAAAGATGAAGTTACAAGATACTCCAATATACTTATATATTTTCCGAATACTACTTGAACTACCACCGTTCAAGTTATAATTAGTTTCAAAAGTTCATCACACTGATGAGACTACAAGATAAGACTTGAATAGATTCAATCTTTGAAATATCATTTGAAAGAAATGAAGTTACGAGATACTTCATTAAGTCTCGATATATATACACACACCTATATATATATATATTTCATACACTCCTTGAAAACCTCTGTTATGAAAATTATAAACAGAGTTGCAATATCCAATGAATTTGGAAAGGAGAAAACCTTGGCATAAACCTGATATCTTGCTGATCAGGCAAAGATACCAATAAGTAACCGTTTCTACTAGTAGATGGACGAATTCCCCACTGGTCATCACCCTGGCCGCAATAGGACCTTATGCTGGACTGCCACTCAGCCACCTACGCATTTGATGGACTCCCACTGAACCACTTACACTTTCATGGACGCCCACTGAGCCCATGTTGCTTATGCCGACTCAATAGATGGACTTACTTCCCGAACGTGGGGTAAGTAATCAATTCATTTATCAAAACAGCAACCTCGTTGCGAATATAAAATACACCACAGAGCCGGATCCCTTAGGTTTTGAGCGAGTATTTAAATCCCCTTTGAAAAGAAGATCTTAAATATAAAAATGAGTTTTGGGATCCGCTCTAACTTTTAAAATCATTTTGAAGACTCGAAAACATTTTTAAAAATGTTTGGAGTAATGCTGATTTAATGAAATAAATCAGTCCCGATATGTTAGAAAATATCTGAATATTATTATTTAAATAATATTCCCAACAAGGATGATTTTTTTATAATAATAGTTGAAGTAGAAGTTTTAAAACTCATACTTGAAATGAATAATAATAATTAACCAAAGATATACTTATACGAAAGTATGATCTTTATTTGAATAATCGAAAATAAGTTTGATTATCGAAACATTATTCTTTAATAAAATAAAAAATATTATTTAGTAAATAAGCGGAGTCATAAGTCCTCGAATGAATATTTAAAATAATATTCATTAAATAGAATAAACAGAGTCATAAGTCCTCGAATGAATATTCAAGATAATATTCATTAAATAAAATAAACCGACTCATAAGTCCTCGAATGAATATTCAAAGTAATATTCATTAATAAAAATAAAGTTATCGAATAAACCTTATTCGATTAATAGTTTTGAAAACAATATCTATATATCTATATAATATATATAATATACTCGGGAACATCGACTCCCGGTTTTAGAAAATGTTCGCCTTTGGGTCCCCTATACTAAGGGTATACGCAATTACTGCTTATCTCTAGCATAGGTATTATGCAACTTATAAGCATTTGAATCAACAGTTAGATATCAATATTATGAAACAGGCATGCATATAAACTATATCAACATGCTCCAATATATCGCAAGATTTGCTAATAACAATCATGCATCTATCACAAGATAATGCATATACATATATACATCACCACAACAGTATAACGGGTAGAAAACTTGCCTCAGTGACTGGGGGTGATAAAAGGCTTGGGACGAGTCTGATAACCTATAAACAACATATAAGTTGGAATTAAACCAAAGTCGCTTATGAATCTATACTTTAACCAATTAGACCCTAACGTTCGCTTTTGCGCTTAACGATTCAGTTAAGTCGCTCGAGTAACCTCGACTCCACCATTTTTAATAAATTAACCACTAGGAATTTTAAGACGATTCTTTCGCAAGTACCCTACCAACTGCCTAATACACTTTACATAATTGTTTTATACCCCAATTAGTCATTTAAGGTCCTTAACCAAGGTTTTAAAGTAAGGCGAGGGGTAAGGGTTCGGTCGCGAAACGCCGTTACTTAAAACGGTCGTTTCTCCTAAACTGTACATCGGATTCACGCGTACCACATATCAAAATGAAGCTCGTAACATGAAATATCTAATAATGGCAATGGTCAAAACCTAATAGTGAGTTCTCGGGTCCTGATGTTATGAACAAAAACAGTCTAGGATAATCGGACATTACGACGGCTATGTTTACGCGATTACCAAATTTGTACAACTCCAAATCAATCCACAATCAACCCACAATCAACATTACAACCCAAAATCCCTCCAAACCTCACCACATCAGTCCATTACTTCATGTTTTAACCAACTCATTCAATCACAACAAAAGCTACTAACCATATTAAGGTTCATTAACTAATAACCAAGATTCAACCATCAAAATCTCTACAAACTCAACCAAACTTTAAACAAACAAGCATCATGCTTCACATATACTATATCAATCATAATAAGCTCTTAATATTCAATAACAATGCTAGGTTAAGAGATTATACCTTCCTTGGTGAGTAAGAGTAACTAAGGAGCTTGGAATCACCCTTGAAAGTCCTTACCAAAGCTTAATCTAACCAAAAACACAAGATCAAACAATTTAAATTTCTTGAAAACACTATTCACTCTCTTCTTAAATGATTTATTGAAAGAGATTGTGAAGGAATTTGGAGCTTAAACTCCTAGGATAGCCATAACTAATCATAAGGAACCTTGGATAATTACCTTGCAATTTAACAATGGTTGAATCTTGGATTTTGAAATTTTCCTCTTTGAAAAAGAAGAAAAGCCGAGAGCTTCTCTTGAATAATGAGAGTTAACTTTGTTTTTGTGTTTTTTGATTTGTTTGGCTTGGTTGATCCACTTTTGTTTTGATTTATTACCTTTTAACCATGGTAAATTTTGTGTGGTTTATAATCAACCAACCTTCCTTTCTTTTTGGTCATGCTTAGGTCATCATTCTTATGTCATCTTCCCATGCTTGTCCTCTTCTTATTGGTTTGATGATATCATCCTCACTAACCTCTTTGATTAGCTCCTAATTACTTGGCTAATGACCGCTGATCTGTTATACGGTTCGCTTAACTTTCATTTTCGTTTATCGTTTGAGGGATCATACCCGGGATCTTATTACTTGGGTTTCCTTAACCTTTCTCAATACATTATATTCCTTTTTATGATCCTCTCTTATAATCCTTGAATTTAAATTCTTTTTATCCTGTTACCTTATACTCAATTCTTTCGGTATTTGGTGGATTTTCGGGAAAAATCAAAGTGTTTGAATTTGGATTCTGACGATCTTTACATACACTTATATATCATATAGAGTACTAATAAGATCTCAGAATAACAATAAAAGAATCCCTACATAGTGTGGCATGAAAAGTTTTCTTATTCAGCAATATCAGCAAAAACACTATTCATAAGGGTTACAAAAAAGTTCAAAATTTTGGAGTTATTACAAGGATACTTTTCCTTGGCATTATATTCTAGATTAGTCTTTCGCTTTTTGCCACCAGCGGGCTCGTTGTTCACCACCGTCTTCCTCATACTTTCCTCCACCTTGATATACTTCTCGGCCCTATCTTAGAGCTGTAACATGCTTTCAGGGGGTGTTTGGCTAAGGACATCTTGAAGAATTCATCTCTAGTTCCCTGCTGCAGTGCTATCATAGCTACCTTGTCGTCGAGATCTGGGACCTTCAAAGCTTCCTTTGTGAAATAGTTCAGATAGTCTCTCAAGGACTCCTTTGTTCCTTGCACAATGCTCATGAGAGATGCTGAACTTTTCTCATGTACTCTTCCAATGATGAATTGCTTGATGAAAGCTTAGCTCAAATCCTTAAAAGATCCAATCGAGTTTGGAGGTAGATGTCTGTACCACCTTTGAGCCATACCCGACAGGGTTTGAGGAAAAGCTCGACACTTAATAGCATCGTTCACAGGCTGTAGCAACATGGCGTTAGAAAACATCCTGACATGATTTTCCGAATCGCCAGTACCATCATATACTTTGATGGTGGGCATCTTAAACTTCCTTGAAATATGGGCATTCATTATCTCTTCCGTGAATGGTGGAGTTGGATCATGAGGATCTCTTAGGGGCATAAGTTCACTTGGATCTGCCCTTGGGGCAACAACCCTTCTTGGTATTGGACCATCCAGGTCTATGATTTGGGAGGATCTCTCCGCCTCAGAGCAAGTGGGGGTCTTTGGGTCAAGTGTGTCTCCAAGTCGCGTTTCAGCCTTTGGATCTCAGCTTCATGAGCCCTGATCCTCTCCTCGACTTCTTGGGGACCCATCCCTTGAGTGATCTTAGGGCACTGGTTTGCATCAGACATCGGTTCTTTACCAGCATGCCTCCTTCTTAGAGCAACATCGTCATCTGATGACTCATCTCTATCAGTATAAGGTCCAAAGAATTCTTGACCCTCCGGAATAGGAGCCAATCCACGTATGTATTGAGGCATCCTCCCTTGTGCTTCACTCCGATTAGATTGTCCACTTCCTCCAAATTCGGGATATAGGGGCATCCCGTAAGGGGGGTTAGTGGCCATGATCGTTGAGTATTCATACCCAACGGGTCGAGAATTTACAGGTGCATGTAGCTGCTGAAATTGGGAATTCGTCTCTTGAGGAGCCGGGGGATTCATCCCTTGTGGCTGAGGCTTAGTTGCTCCTATCAGGATTCCCCTTTGGGTGGTGGTATAGGTTGAGTGCGGGGGTATCTCCATCACTGATGAGATTATTTGGGTCGTCCTAGACGGTGTTCTTTCAGGGGAGTTGTTCCTGCTCCGTGTGCTCACCATGGTTGTTGTTATGTTTTCCCACAGATGGCGCCAAATATTATGGATAAGAACTTTGTGTGTATTATTGCTAGGGTTCATGAGCTTCGAGGCTATATTTGACTGCTCTTGTGCTTCATGACTCGATCTACCTTCAGAAGATGCTTACGTACCCTGCTGTTTTACAAGGATCAATTCAAAAAATGTAATTCTGATTTGTGGGGTGAGACCTCTTATATAGGCACATGATGCCTTTGAATTGGATTAGGTTTGGGAGACTTGGTGGACAAGTCTTAGATTTAGAGTGGACTTTAGAGTCCTTGAATGCAGGAAATTGATTCCTTATCCCATGAGATTCCCTGGAGGCCACTCTCCAAGGAATTGTATCCTTATTTGGACTTTGCTTAGCAGCTGATTTTACCTATATTAATAAATTGTGAAATTAATTAATATTCAGGGTTTGGGGCTTTTTATAATGGGCTTTATTGTCAGCCCAACCCGAGCACAATTAATGCGATATTAATTGCGCAAGTAGGGTTTATTTTTCTCCCTATCAGAAGGTTAGTAAATATTATAAAAAAAATTATGTATAAGAGATAGAATGAAATTTTCATAAAATTTGAATTTTAGTTCTTACAAAAAAGATCATTATGGTCAGAGCATTTTCAATTTCTTTTATTCGTTGCATAACAAAAATTGAAAATTTATAAAAGTAGATTACCAGTACTTCTTACTAGTGTTTAGTCCCATACTAATGTTTTAATTTTTTTAAAAACATTTATGAATATCCAACCGCAAGGATGTCAAGATATATGAATTTTAGTTATATGATAAAAAATTTAGAAAAAAAATATTTGTATTTGGTTTACTATTTTAACAGTCAACTAATAGTTTGACCGCTACTTCTTACTAGTGTTTAGTCCCATACCGATGTTTCAATCTTTTAAAATATTTTTATGAATGATCCCACCTTACAGATTTTAAGTCTAAATATTTTAGTGATATCATTCATCCCCGCCATTAGGCGACCAACAAACCACCCCCTAAACCAACTAGCTAGATTGGTTTTGTAATAAAAAAAGTACCCCCTCGAAAATTTCAGAATAATAGAGGTTCTTAATTTCTGATATTGGTGTTCTTCAAGCCCCGAATTGAAGTTTTACCGGTGTCTGTTCACAATTCCAATTTGTAAATCGAAGTTCTTTGCTATTTCTGAATTGGAGAAGTTGTTGTTTCCATTTTATTGGTGATAATTTGAATTAATATATTTTAATTTAGATTGTTTGTTCATGTTTATTGAAGTTATTAATCGATAGATCATTGAAGAAAGAGTGTGTAAATATTTTTTTTATTGTATTTATGGTTGTATATTTTACCTCTCGGAAAAGCTATGATGCCTCTGAGTTCTTCCCTTTCCGGCTTGTTCATGATCGTTTTGATTGTATTGCTCCTATTATATGCTTCGTATGTGGTTGGTAATAATTTATGTTTGAGTGATTGAGTTTTGTAGAGTTTCCGTGAAATTCATTTTATAACCAGTGTTCACTTGGTTTTTTGCAGGAATCTGTTAATTGTTGGTTGTTAATAAGTTTGGATATGATTGTGAGACTTGCAAAATAATTTTTAGTGTCATAATCTGAGATATAAGACTATATTTTTGGACCGAATTGAAGTTGCCGGAATTTGAGCAAACTCACCGGATTCTAGAAATTTTCCGATTACGGTGAGATATTTTTTTAAACTGGTGGTCATTAATTCGACTGAACGCGGTTGAATTTAGAATCTTCCTTTCTACTATATGCAGTTTAATTTAACTATTGGGCGGGCTTTTCAACTTTTTAAAATAATAATAATTTTTTTGGTCGGGAAATTCAATTTTTTGTGAAAAAACCATTTTGACGGCATTTGGTCGTATTTAGTCGGTTGTATTTACGCGGTCGTATTTATAACTAAATTCAACCGATTTATTAAATATGACTTGAGCGAATACAACCGGTCCAAAAACCAGTCGTATTTAGCTAAATATAACCGAAAATGATCGAATTTAGCTAAATACAACCGAAACCGGTTGTATTTAGCCATTTTTTTGTAGTGTGAGTAACCAGCTCATCCCCAAATATTGGGGTGTGGATGGCTGGGAATCGAAACTTAGTCCTCCCGTCAGCCTAAGCTCTGGTACCATGTTAAGTAACAAGCTCATCTAAAACCTTAAAATATTAGAGAAAGGTCCCAATAAGATCATATAGTTAACAATTTTGTATCCAAACCATATTATATCGTTTTAGTATCTGAACCGAATTTCAGATATATTCATTCATATATGGATCTACGATCACAATGCTCAAAGATTTCCCGGATGAAATGAACTCCAGATTCAAGAATAATATATTTTCATTTATGTCCGTTTGGCGGTGGTTTTGAATGTCCCACCTACAATTGCCTGCGATTTCGAACAAATATTAAATCGCATTTCATTGTTATAATGATCACACGTATATGTTCCGTTTCCAACCCATTTATAACCTCTGGCCAAACAAAAACTTGTTTTTGTTGTATTTTTCTTTCCTTCGTTACTATTTTCTGGGTGCTTATAAAATTTTATTATTTTCTTCGGAAATTAGTTAGGGGCATATTAACGATATAAATCATAATTCATAATTGAACATGTCTGCATGTGGTCCAAATCCACTCTGTACTCGGTGTCCGTTTGGTGACTTGATATAACATCCAAGCCCACAACCGAATGCATAACAAACCCAATAATCCACCACATGTCAGTCCGAAGAAGCTAGCGATTTGGTATACAAATAATTGTTTACTTGTATCAATAAAGGCCTCAAACACTCTTATTCTTATCGATGTGGGATATTACAAACACCCCTTCTTATTGGATCGACATCCTCGTCGATCTCACAAACACGCAAACGGAACCCGGGAAGTGACTCTGCACTTCCGGCTGGGTACAGATCTGATATCATTTATAACATTCAATCCCACAACCGAAAGCATATCAAACCCAACAACCCACTACAAGTCAGTCCGAAAAAGCTAGCGATTTGGTATTTATTAGTTGTTTACTTGTATTTATAAAGGCCTCAAACACTCTTATTCTTATCGATGTGGGATGTTACAAATGTAATATCCCTTAATCTTTAGAATTTCATTAATAATAAAATAATAAAATAATAAAATAAAAAGGATTAAAATTAGATAAAGATTAGGATAATAAAATTAAATAAGATTTATGGGCCTAAAATTTGGATCAGATTCTAATATGGATAACTTGTAGGTTAAGATATAGGGTTTTGTATTATTATAAATACATCATATTCATTTTCGTCGTCATTAATATCAAAATTCGTATGGCTTTTATTAATAAAAATCAGCAATCTTGTAAAATTTGTAAGAATTTCATCGTACGTTAGAATTTGTTGATTCTAGACTTTTCGGAAAGGTCTTTTTGTTCTCTACAACTTCCGTGATTTGTGTTTTACAAGAAAACATAGTTTAGAGGGTCAAAAAGAGTAAATTCAGATCTGATCAGGTTTTGAGGTAAGTTTTCGATCGATCTTGCTAGTGTTTTCAAAATTATGTGTTGTGTGTTTATATGTGATTATCAAAACTTGGGCTAAGTGATGATATATTCGAAAATAATATGTGTTATAGTATATGTATTGTTTTATATGTGTGATGTTGAGAAAACAATTTTGGATCTTTGATTTGTGCCATGGTCACCAGATTGTAGTGACAGTTTTCTGAAAATTTAGGACCATTATCACCGGGTTGTAGTGATCGTGGCATGAGTTATTGATTTTGAATTATTGTTGTTTATGTGGTATGTGTATTGTGTGTATCGAATAAGAATATGAAATTTTATCGAAAGTGTGTGTTTCGTATATCGTATAGCTTATCATATTTTGTTATATATGTATGTGTTACTTGGCCTACTAGTTGGATCGATTGTTTTCTTGTTGTGATGTATAGCTCATTACTTACAATTCAGGTTTCGCCTAAGATTCGAGTTGGATAGCATTGAAGTTTCAAGGACCTTAGGTTTGAAGTAGTTTGACATTTTGACTTCCGTTAGCTGCGCTTTTGTAATAGTCACCATTGTAATAGATTATTGTTTGAATAAATTATATTTTAATATTTAGAATTTATAGTCGAGAAATGCGAGTTGTTACAGTTGGTATCAAGGGCAGGCAGTCATTTGGAGGGTATTAGGTATGAGACTAATACAATCTCTAGGATGCGTTCCTGTGGACCATAGTTTGACTCTTGGTAGATCAGGGGGTAGATGTGTCATGAACTTTAGGATTATTGTGAATTTCGGGACCAAATTTTTTTTAAGGAGAGTAGTATGTAATATCCCTTAATTTTTAAAATTATATTAATAATAGAATAATAGAATAAAAAGGATTAAAATTAGATAAAGATTGGGATATTAAAATTAAATTAGATTTATGAGTCTAAAATTTGGATCAGATTCTAATATAGATAACTTGTAGGTTAAGATATGGGGTTATGTATTGTTATAAATACATCATATTCATTTTCGTCGTCATTAATATCAAAATTCGTTGGGCTTTTATAAATAAAAATCAACAATCTTGTAAAATTTGTAAACAATTCATCGTAAGTCGGAATTCGTTGATTCTGGACTTTTCAGAAAGGTCTTTTCGTTTTTTACAATTTTCGTGATTCGTGGTTTCCAAGAAAACATAGTTTAGAGGTTTAAAAAGAGTAAATTAAATCTGATCAAGTTTTAAGGTAAGTTTTCGATCGATCTTGCTAGTGTTTAAAAATTGTGTGTTGTGCATTTATATTTGATTATCAAAACTTGGGCTAAGTGATGATATATTTGAAAGTAATATGTGTTATAGTATATGTATTATTTTATATGTGTGGTGTCAAGAGAATAATTTTGGATCTTTGATTTTTGCCATGGTTTGTGAAAATATCGAATAAGAACTTAGGACCGTAGTCACCGGATTGTAAAGACAGTTTTCTGAAAATTTAGGACTGTTATCACCGGGTTGTAGGGGTCGTGGCATGAGTTATTGATTTGAATTATTGTTGTTTATTTGGTATGTGTATTGTGTGTATATAAGAAAGTTATCGAAAGTGTGTGTTTCATATATCTTATAGCTTATCGTATTTTGTTATAAGTGTATGTATTACTTGGCCTACTAGTTGGATCCATTGTTTTCTTGCTGGGTTGTATAGCTCATTACCTACAATTTCAGGTTGGCCTAAGATTCGAGTTGGATAGCATTGAAGTTTCAAGGACCTTAGGTTTGAAGTAGTTTGACCTTTTGACATTCGTTAGCTGCGCTTTTGTAATAGTCAGCTTTGTAATAGATTGTTGTTTGAATAAATTATATTTTTATATTTAGAATTTATAGTCCAGAAATGCGGGTTGTTACAGTGTATTTAATATCTCTTAATTTTTAGAATTCCATTAATAATAGAATAATAGAATAAAAAGGATTAAAATTAGATAAAGATTGGGATATTAAAATTAAATTATATTTATGGGCCTAAAATTTGGACCAGATTCTAATATGGATAACTTGTAGATTAAGATATAGGGTTTTGTATTGTTATAAATACATCATATTTGTTTTCATAGTCATTAACATCAAAATTTGTAGGGTTTTATTAATAAAAATCTTGTAAAATTTTAAAAAAATTCATCGTAAGTTAGAATGCGTTTATTCTAGACTTTTCGGAAAGGTCTTTTCGTTCTCTACAAATTCAGTGATTCGTGTTTTCCAAGAAAACATAGTTTAGAGGGTCAAAAAGAGTAAATTCAGAACTGATCAAGTTTTGAGGTAAGTTTTCGATCGATCTTAATAGTATTTTTAAAATTGTAAGTTTATATTTGATTATCAAAACTTGGGCTAAGTGATGATATATTTGAAAGTAATATGTGTTATAGTATATATATTGTTTTATATGTGTGGTGTCGAGACAATAATTTTGGATCTTTGATTTGTGCCATGGTTTGTGAAAATATCGAATAAGAACTTAGGACCGTAGTCACCAAATTGTAGTGATAGTTTTTTAAGAATTTAGGACCGTTATCACCGGGTTGTAGTGGTCGTGGCATGAGTTATTGATTTTGAATTATTGTTATTTCTGTTGTATGTGTATTGTGTGTATTGAATAAGAATAAATTTTTTTATCGAAAGTGTGTGTTTCGTATATCGTATAGCTTATTGTATTTCGTTATATGTGTATGTGTTACTTGGCCTACTAGTTGGATCGATTGTTTTCTAACTGGGCTGTATAGCTCATTACTTACAATTTCAGGTTTCGCCTAATATTCGAATTGGATAGCATTGAAGTTTGAAGGACCTTAGGTTTAAAGTAGTTTAACTTTTTGACTTCCATTAGCTGCGCTTTTATAATAGTCACCATTGTAATAGATGATTATGTGAATAAATTATATTTTTGTATTTAGAATTTATAGTCAAAAATGCAGGTTTATAGTCGCAATATTCCACGACTGCATTCAGTAACTAAAGATAGTCACAAATATACTATCTTCGGCGACTAAAATTCGGTCGCTAATATCGTCGCAAAGAGTAGCGACAGAAAGCCGTAGCTAAGTTGGTCGCTGCACTTAGCGACGGAAATGCATAGCAGATAGTGGTCGCAGATATCAGCGACAGATCTTCGTCCCTGAAAGCCGTAGCCAACCTTTGCGACAGTTGTCTGTCACTGATGTAGTCGCCATCACGTCAGCAAGCATCAGAATATTGCTGAGTCGGATTAGCTACGGCGGCGGTCGCTAATGACCATCTCTAGTAGTACGGTCGCTGAAAGGCGTAGCTGATATGTATTTTAGCTACCAGTCTTTGTCCGACGGATATCTGCGACGCCGTTTGGTCGCTGATAGGCTATTGCGACAGAATGCGATCGCTGAAAGGCGGTCGCTGAAAGAGCTGATTCTTGTAGTGATTAGGTAGTTTCTTTGCCACCCTGGAAAAACACATAAAAATATTTGTGGTATTGCGATTCTTGAAGAACATGAAAAGAAAGTAGCGGCCTGGCATATGACGTTCGAAGTGACCTTGAATTTTTACAACGTGTTGGTGATCTTACAGATGGAGTTTATGTTGGGTTAAAGTTGATGGTTTACGGAACTTGTTTAATTTGGGGTTCATCATTGACGTGAATCAAACTTGCTCTTTGAGATTTATTACAATAAAATGCAACGGGCTTTAGATGTTGGATATGAGATTGATGGTCACGTTGTGCTTGCATTGATGGGGAAAAAAGAAAATTGCAAAGTTGTTTATGCGGTGACCCTGATTGAATATAAAGTAAAGATAGAAGTTAGGTTTTTTCTATGACAGAAAATATTTTTTGCATTGGAGTCCGCGACCGAGAAAATTACTTGTTTATCCTGTTTCACGAATCCGAAATATTATGGGTATTGACGAACATTTGTGTGAACCATTTTGGACATCACAATTATCGGGAATATGTATACAGTTCGAGTTAAATCCCATTTGAAAAAGTCATGGACCCAAGTAATATCAATACTTTTTATATCACACAAACTTCATTTATTGCGTACTAAGCTGAGGATCTCATGAAAACAGCCTCTTTATTTTCAGGATAGGGGAAAGGTCTGCGTACATTTTACGCTCACCACACACCCCTCTAAGCGGTTTATGCTCGATGTGTTTGATTTGTTTTAGTTATGTTTTATTGGTGCACAAAAGTTCTGAAGTACCAAATTTGGTTACTTACCTAACGCAAATTGACTCTTATTCTATCAAGGTTTTTTATTAGTTATTATTTACCCAAACGTCTATTTACTTTTAAATTTGAAAAATATTTTTTTATCAATAATTAAGTAATATTAAATAAATTATATTAAAAAGGCTAATTATAAAATAGTTATAAGATAATATTAGTACTAAATTATCTAAAATAACAAATATTTGGTTCACAAGATATTTAAAATCTATACTCTATATTAATAAGCGAAACCATATTTTATTGCAGCACAAGAGTAATAACAAAGGTACCAAATTTTGGTACTCCCCTAACACAAAATTGACTTCTATTCTTTTTAAACTTTATGTTTTTAGTTAGTATTTATTCTAGCGTCTATTTGCTTTTAATTTGAAAAATAATTTTTTATCAATAATTAAGTAATATTAAATAAATTATATTGAAAAAGCTAATTATAAAATAATTATCAAATAATATTAATTAATATTAAATTATCTAAAATAACAAAAAATTTGATCATAAATTAACTATACAATTCGTTTTACACAAATAAAACTAATATGTTAGATTTTTATAACAAGTAAAACAATACAGAAAAAGAATTATTATGAAAAATTTCATATCTAATTCGATTCCTTTGAACAACATAATTATTCTTTACAAGTACCAATTTAATATTTCATATTAATATATTAATTTTGAATTTGATATTTTAATCTGCTTCACATAGGTTTTCAACTATCTATACTAATAAACGAAACTATGTTCTATTAGAATTTTTTTTTACCAAATCTTAATACTCACCAGAAAATTATATAACTATTTTTAAAATTTTATATAATTAAATCTCAACTAACACGATTGACTTATACTCTTTATATATTTTGTTTTTACATTAATTTGTATTTATTAACTTTCATTCAAGCGTCGATTTACTATTAAATAATCGTATTAGTAAAAGTTAACATGGTAGATTAATATAGCTACATAATTTAATTAGGTGCATAAGTAGAACTATAACTAGATTTATAAGCTATATTAGTAAGAAAAAGAATTATACTGAAATTTTATAATTACATTTGACTTCGATTTGTTTTAACTACATAATTTAACAATATTTATTTATTTATTTTAATATGTGCTTCGCACGGATTATTATGAGATTCAATTTTATGCAAATCATAACTGATATTATTATTAATCTTAGTCAGTGTTTTGCACGGGTTACCAACTAGTTTAATTTAAAATTCAAAACATTCACATTTTAGTATAAATACGAGAATTTGAAATGATAACTCATATCATGTCATTTTAAATCCATCATTTTAATTTAAATGCATGTTTCAAAGCACCACATTAATTGTTACATCCTCCGTTCATAGCAGTAGTATCTTTTTTATTTTTTTAGGCTCATTAAAAAAAATTAACTAATTGATAATTTTCATTTATATGTATTCATTATAAATACACTAATGTAGACTCTTATTCATCTCTCATTAAATAGTGTACAATTTTAAAGAAGGGTAATTTTGAAAAACATATCAATAAATTTATATTGAAGGTTGAAAATAGAAAAATAATATAAGAAAAAAATTAATTAGATTAGAGTACTGTTGTGAAACGAAGAGAATATTTGAAGACTGTACACGATTTCCTACTCGCTAAATCTTTTGTATATTTGACGTATCTTAAAAGTATCAAAATGTACCAATTACGTACATTGTCAATAAAATTCTAATACATAAATTTGTCAAAATGTTTTTAGATGATAAGATTACGAACATTACCAGTAAAATTTAAATACGTAGATTTGTTAAAATGTTGACAATTTTAGATGATAAAATTATTGCTCTATATTACTGTAAAATATTTATTTTTTATTGGGTCATTCTAGCGGTTACACGGTTTAAGATTTATGCATATGGTTGCGGTTTGAGCCCCTACAGGAAATATGGAACCGCACACTGAACATTTTGTTCATAATTCTCGTTAATTATTAAACCAAATTACCTATACATTTTGGTAGAACTTTAAGAAATAAATTATCTTCAGAAACATTGATCTGTTATTTTAAGATATCATAAGATAATAATTTTGATAGGAAATAAAATAAATCATGATTTCGTAATTAATATCACATTAATTATACCTGATTTGGGCTACAAATAAAACTCATTTGAAAGGGTCCAAAATCAATTAATAAAAGTATAAACAACTGACAGGTAAAATCCAAATAAGAATACAATTCCTTGGAGATTGACATCCAAGAAAACTCACGGGACAAGGAATCAATTTCCTGCATTATAGGACTCCAAAGTCCACTCTAAGTCTGAGACTTGTCCACCAAGTCTCCTAATACTTATCCAATTCAAGGGCATCCCGTGCCTATATAAGGGGACTCACCCTACAAATTAGAACTACGTTTTTGAATTGATCCTTAGCACGCAGCAAGGTATGTAGGCATCTTGTGAATACAGATTGAGTCACGAAATACGAAAGCGGTCAAATAAGAGCATTGAAGCTCACGAACCTCACATTAAATACACCTTAATTTTTTACCTATAACATTTGGCGGAGTGTGTGGGACTCGACAACAATCAAGGTGAACACACAGAGCAGAAATAACAGTGGAACTAGTGATCCTATACAATCGCAAATTATCTCATCAGTGGTAGAGATACCCCCGCACTCAACTTATGCCTCCACTCAAGGAGGGATCTAAGTAGGGGCGTCTGAAGCCCAGCCTCAAGAGACAAATCCCCCAATCCAAGATCCGCCCGAAGGAACGAATCCTCAATTCCAGCAGCTGCATGCGAACATAAACCCACGCCCTGTTAATTATGAATATTCGACAGTCGTAACTCTTGGAACCACCAACCCACCTTATGTGATGCCTATATATCCCGAGATTGGAGGAGGTGGACACTCTAATCAAACCGAAGGAGCATGACGGGCACCCTTATATGTCTATGGTTTAGAACCTATTCCTGAGAATCCAGAATTCTCTGGACCTTATTCTGCTAGAGATTCTGACTCGTCGGATGACGAAGTAGCTCCAAAGAGGAGACGTGCTGGTAAGGAGCTGGTGCTTGGAAACTATCAACAGCCCAGGTACACTCAAAGGACGATTCCCCAAGATATACAAGAAAGGATTAGGGCACATGAAGCTGAGATTCAAAGACTGAAGCGCGATTTAGAGATACACTTGACATCGAGACCTCCACTAACGACAAGACAAAGAAATCCACCTCCTATTATAGACTTGGAAGGTCCAACACCAAGAAGGAGGGCTCCATCCCCAAGAGCCGATCCTAGTGATCTGATGCCTCTAGGAGATCCTGATGACCCAACTCCATCATTCACTGAAGAGATAATGAATGCCCACATCTCAAGAAAATTTAAGAATCCCACCATCAAAGTATATGATGGTACTGGAGACCTGGCTAATCATGTCAGGACTTTCTCTAACACCCTGTTGTTACAACTCGTGAATGATGTTATCAAGTGTCGGGCCTTTTCTCAAACCATGTGGGATATGGCTCAAAGGTGGTACAGCCGTCTACCCGCAAACTTGATTGGATCTCTCAAGGATTTGAGCCAAGATTTCATCAAGAAATTTATTAGCGGCAGCGTGCATGAGAAAAGTCCAGCGTCCCTAATGGGCATTGTGTAAGGAGCGAAGGAGTCCCTAAGAGACTATCTAAATTATTTCACAAAAGAAGCCTTGAAGGTCCCTGATCTTGATGACAAGATAGCAATGATAACACTGGAGCAAGGGACTAAAGACGAGTTCTTTAAAATGTCCTTAGCTAAACGCCCCCCAGAAAGGATGTTGTAGCTCCAAGATAGGGCCGAGAAGTATATCAAGGTGGAGGAAAGTATGAAGAAGACGGTAGTGAACAACGAGCCCGCTGATGGCAAGAAGCGAAAGACCGATCAAGAATATAATGCAAAGGACAAGTATCCTAGAGTTGATAAAGACGTCGACTCAACCCCAGGGAAGGGATGGCCTGGACAAAAATTTTCTGAGTACGCTAGGCTGAATGCTCCTAGAAGCCAAATCTTGATGGAAATTGAGAGAGATAGGGATTCGATGGCCTAAGCCCCTGAAGGCTGATCCTGCTAAGCTAGATAAGAGCAAATATTATCGATTTCACAAGGATGTTGGTCATGAAACTGATGAATGCCGACAACTGAAGGATGAAATTGAATTCCTTATCCGAAAAGGGAGATTGAGTAAGTATACCGGAGACGGAGAAGGAAAAAATAATGGAAAAAGGAACTTTGATGATCGTAGGAGAGACCAAGATGATCAGAGGATAAATCCTTAACCCCGAGGACCAGTGATAAACACAATATTTGGAGGACCAACTGCTGCTGGATCGTCTAAAAACTGAAGGAAAGCTTATGCTAGAGAAGTCATGCATATAGTGGGAGAAGCTCCGAAAAGGGCTAACCAAAGTAGCAATGGTATTTGATGATTTTAACTTGGAAGGGGTCAAATTTCCCCATGACGATCCCCTTGTCATAACACCCATAATAGGGAACATCCCGGTGAAAAGAGTCCTTGTAGACAATGGAGCATCGGTAGATATCTTACTCTATGATACCTTCATAAGGATGGGTTACAATGACTCTCAATTAACACCAAATGATATGCCAATATATGGTTTCGCTGGAGTCGAATGCCCCGTGGAAGAGATAATTAAGCTACCTCTAACAATGGGGCAGGAGCCAAGACAAGCCACGCAGATGTTGAACTTTATGGTAGTGAAGGATGGATCAATATATAATGCAATCATGGGAAGGACAGGTATACATGCCTTCAAGGAAGTCCCCTCGTCCTACCATTCCGTGATCAAGTTTCCAACCAGAAACGGAATAGGAGAAGAAATGGGAGACCGAAAAATAGCCAGAAGCTGTTATGTAGCCTCACTGAGGGCAAATGGAGTAGGGGGCATGTTTTGCCTATTGAAGACCTGGATATCCGTGAGAATGATGAGAAATGAGAAAAACCAGTGGAACACTTGATCTCGGTTCCTTTGGCTCTCGAGGACCCCGAAAAGTAACTTTCATTGAAACATCGTTAGAGGAGCCCCTTAGAGGGAAGTTATTAAGGTTATCGCAAGAGAACAATGATGTGTTTGCGTGGTCGGCAGCATATATGCCAGGCATAGACCCAGAATTAATCACCCATAAGTTAAACTTGGATCCTAATCAGAAGACCGTGAAGCAAAAGAAAAAGAGTTTTTCCCCTAAAAGGCAGGAAACCATCAAGCAAGAAGTGGAGAAGCTCTTAGAGGCTAATTTCATTGAAGAGATACAGTTTCCAGAGTGGTTAGCAAATCCTGTAATGGTAAAGAAGGCTAATGAAAAGTGGAAAATGTGCGTGGATTTCACTGATCCGAATGATGTATGCTCAAAGGATTGTTTCCCGCTGCCAGGGATAGATACTCTAATAGACGCAACTGCAGGTCACGAGATGCTAAGCTTTATGGATGGGTTCAGCGGTTACAATCAGATCAAGATGCATAAGGATGACATCCCAAATGTATCATTCATCACTGACTTTGGTGTTTTATTATCTTGTTATGACATTTGGTCTCAAGAATGCAGGAGCTACCTATCAAAAGTTGGTAAATAAGATCTTTAAAGATCTTATTGGAAAAACTATGGAAGTATATGTAGATGACATGTTAGTCAAGAGTTTTGTGAAGACTGATCATATATCCCATTTGAAGGAAGCTTTTGAGATCCTGAGATACCACAAAATGTTGTTAAACCCTGCAAAGTGTGCTTTTGGAGTTGCATCTGTAAAAAATTTAGGATTGATGGTCTCTAAAAGGGGAATTAAGGCCAACCCGTAAAAGATAAAGGCCATCTTAGACATAGAACCTCAAAATTCCGTAAAGGATGTCCAGAAACTCACTGGAAGAGTTACAGCTTTAGGTCGATTCACTGGAAGAGTCCTTCTTCAAGGCTTTGAAAAAAGTGAAAGACTTTGCATGGACTGATGAAAGCCAAAGAGGCATTCGAGGAATTGAAGAAGTACATGGTTCAAGCATAGCTGTTGGCCAAACAAATTCTTAATAAAACTTTGTACTTATATTTGGCCATTTCAGAAAATGCCTTGAGCGCCGTATTGGTTAAGAAGGAACTTAAAATCCAGAAATCTATATACTATGTCAGTAAGATTCTACATGGGGCTGAGTTGAATTATTCGACTATAGAAAAGTTTGCTTTAGCCTTGGTGATGGCCTCAAGGAAGTTGCATCCTTACTTCCAAGCTCATAGGATTGAGGTACTAACAAATCAGCCTTTAAGAAATATTATTCACAGTCCTAAAGCCAGTGGAAGGCTGATTAAATGGGCCATAGAGCTGGGGGAATTTGACATAAAGTATAAGCCACGAACGGCGATAAAAGCCCAGGCCTTGGCTGACTTCGTGGTTGAATGTACCATCCCCAACCAATAAGTCGGGGGGAAAGAAGATACTCTACCTCAGGGCATGGAGGAAAAAAGGAGAATGAAGGAGAACAGATCAAGAACAAGGAATTTTGGGTTCTTTATTTTGACGGAGCATCAAAAACAAATTCGAGTGGAGCAGGGCTAATTTTACAAAGCCCCGATGGGTTCTTGATTAAATATGCTATGAAGTTAGATTTTATAACTACAAATAATGAAGCTGAGTATGAAGCTCTTATAGCTAGCTTTGGCCTAGCAGGAACATTGAGGGTCAAAAACTTGAAAGTTTGTGGGGATTCGAAACTTGTGATATTATATCAAGGGAGAGTTCAATGCAAAAGATGAAACAATGGCAAAATATGTATGCCTGGTGAGAGTTGTGATGACTCAATTTGATGAGTGTCATGTTGAGCACATTCCGAGAGAGGAAAATGCCAGGGCTGATGTGTTGTCCAAATTCGCCTCATCGGATGTAGAAGAAAGTTCTGGGAGTGTGTACTTTGGTGTTTTGAAAACACGCAGCATTGATGTTAAGCTTGTTGCCCCTATAGGGCTTGAAAAATCATGGATGGAGCCAATTAAGGCCCATATCCAAACTGGTTGGCCCCCGACTTATGTGACGGAAGTACAAAAGTTGGATGTACGAGTACTAAAGTACTCTTTGATTAACGGAATTTTATACAAGAGATCTTATATGGTTCCCTACCTCAGATGCTTTAGGCCCAACGTGGCGCGTTTCGCCCTTGAAGAAGTATATGAAGGTATTTATGGACAACACTTGGGGGGCAGAGCCCTTGCGCACAAGATAACTTATTTATGCTTATATTGGCCGGAAATGATGGTTGATGCCAAAGACTATGTGAAGAAGTGTGATCATTGCCAAAAGAATGCACCAGTTGTCCGAAAACCCCCCGAGATGCTGACTTCCATCAACTCTCCCATTCCTTTCGTTATGTGGGGAATGGATATTCTCGGGCCTTTCCCCATGGCCACAATGCAAAGAAAGTTTTTGATTGTGTCTATTGACTACTTCACTAAGTGGATCGAAGCAAAGCCTTTATCCAAGATTACATCCAATAAATTGCGCAATTCATGTGGGAAAACATTATGTGTAGATATGGAATTCCTCGCATCTTGGTAACTGATAATGGAATACAATTCAGTAATGAGAAATTTAGGAAGTACTGTGAGAAGAATGATATTGAGCTACGGTTTACTTGCGTAGCCCATCCTCAGGCCAATGGGCAAGAAGAAGTGGTAAATTTGATCATTATGGATGGATTAAAAAAGAGGATTGAAAAATCCAGGAATAAATGGGTAGATGAGATAGTTCCGATAATTTGGGCTTATAAAACCACTTGTAGAGTCACTACAGGAGCAACACCATTTATGTTAGCGTATGGGGAAGAAGTGGTCGTTCCAGTGGAAGTATAACATTCATCTCCGAGAATCCAAGCATACGATGCTGAAGAAAATGAGGAGGGGCAAAGGTTAGTCCTGGATTTAATAGATGAAGTGCGGGATTAAGCACATGCAAAGATTGCAGAATACTAGAAAAAAGTTTCCTTTTACTACAACCTGAGGGTAAAAGAAAGGTTTTCAAGCAAGGAGATCCAGTCTTAAGGAAGGTTGAAGCATCAGGAGTTGGGCAGAAAGGGAAGTTGGCCCCAAACTGGGAAGGGCCGTACAATGTTAAAAGTGTTCAAGGACGAGGGTCTTACAAGTTGGAGACTATGGAAGGAGAAGAAGTGCCAAGGACTTTGCATGCTCAAAATCTGAAGATCTATTATATATAGTTCATTAAAAATGAAGTGCTTACTTCTTAAAGTAGCAACAAGGTTCAAAAGCACCATGAAGTTTTTCTTACTTAGGATCTATATTCCAGTTTGTTAAGTTATTCCAGTTTTTTAGGATTTATATTCCACTTTATGGCTATAGAGATTTGACCCATTTATGTAAGGTCTTGAAAGACCAAACTATGATTATTTAAGTTCGAATACTAAGCTGTGAAAAAACAAGTCATACTCTTGAGTTAAAGTGATGCTTTATTTGTAAACTTAAATGGAAGGCTGTGAATAACAAGCAAGCAAAACAAGGCAATGACTATGAAAAACTTGCGAAAATCCGTAGAAAAAGACAATAATTTTAATAAACCCCGAAAGGTGATAAGTTCAAAATATGATAAATAAAGTACAAGTCATGAAAGACAAATTAAAACTCTATTCATCCCTAGTAGGCTCATCCTTGTCCTCCTCTCCATTGTGCCCTTCCCCTTGAGCGTCAGTTGAAGACTCTGCATTTTTGGATGGAGAGGATGGAGGAGGGGTAGTGCTAGGATCAAGGATGCGATCTTCATTCATGGGGGAATCGAAAAGAGCGTCCAGGCTAGCTATCCTCAGTTTCTGGCTGCTTGGGGCTAATAAAATCATTGGCTTTTATTAATCCTGGATGCTTCTCCATCACCGCCTTCACCGTAGTGTCCCATCCTTGCGTGAACTGAATTGGATAGAGACCCTCATCATGTATCTTCATTAAGTCCCTGAACTTCTGGGAGTCCGTGTAGTCATCAATGAGGGCCTCTTTATCCCTCCGAAGCTTTACCAGCTCAGCATGGGCCTTGGACAGCTCTTCGTCCTTATTCTTTAACTTCTTCTCAAGGACCCCAACCCTCTCTTTCCACTTATTCATCTCCTTCTCAAAATCATCATAGTTTCCTTTCCAGGACTTGTCCTGATGAAGTGCTTCCTGGAAGTAGGTGTTGCTCTATAAAAGGAGGAGGAAAATTCGATAATAGACTATAATAAAAAGAGAAATATATATATATATATATATATAAGAATGGCGGATGGATTACCGAGGCTTGGGCTTGAGAACCCAGATGCTCAATAATCTCAATATCACTTCCCGTAACAATGTCAGTGTAGTTTCGGGGAGTGATAGAGTGGAAAGACCAATCTTTTGCATGCTTGGTGAACCCAACCACCGTGTCACCTCTCCTAAATCCCCAGTTGGGCCTATAAGCATGCCCCTTGATTGGGGGATCCACGACATCTCCCAAGGAAACCTCGGGAATATGTGGCTTCAATAATGAAGGGCCATCAGGTTTCCCCTGGGTCTTTGTTGAGTTTGGCCCTCTTTTGACGGGCCGATTCGCCATCCTTGGGCCAGTTAATGTTGTTGATAGCTTCGCAAGGTGAAACAAAAATATTAAAACCCATAAATGATTAAATTATTACAAAGTAAGACAAAAAAGGGAAAATACATGTAAAGTTACCATTGTCAGTGGCCCGAGAAAGGCCAACTTTCATCAATGAAAATTCCTCTAAAAGAGTCCAAGTATCTGTTTGGCAGTTATCCGCGGTAAGGGCTTGATAAAAAGCCTCCTCCTCATCAGTTATCCTAATACTAGATGGGCTACCATCAACTACCTTACAAAAGGGCCTAAGAAATAAGGTAGACCAATCACCTCCAGCCCATGTTAATCAAACAAATTTATCTTTCCTTTTTGGGTTATTTTCAACAATGGAGTTACCATCAAAAATATGGGGACACCTGGGCCTTTGGCGAATTAAAACCCAACCCATTTGGGTTAGAGGGCTGTTATAAAATTGAAATATTTTTCTAAAAAGAGGAATGAAAAGGGGGAAATTTTTTCTAAGGCACAAAACCATAAAACAAATAATATTCCTCCATGCATTCGGAGGGAGTTTACAGGGATTTATTTGAACGTCTGCAAGTAAGCAGGGAATAATTCGTGAAATGGGAACCTAAAGCCAGCTTCTAGGGCTCCTCGATAAATGAAAATTGTGTCCCCCTCCCAATTACAAGTTCGATCACCAGGGGTGGCCGGAGTGATCCTAAGGTGAGGAGGAAGCCTATATAAAGTATTATAACTTTCTATTCTACCATCCAATTCATGATAGGTGTTGCCATAATTATCTGAATCTAATTCAGAAAGGTAAGGATATTCATCCCCCCTAGCATTAATCATATCAACAAGAGACATATATGTGATAAGTGGATTTTATATCCATTTAGAATGCTTCATATCGGCTTAAGTTGATGTTTTGACCTCAAGTATGTGGTGTTTTAATGCATTTTATGTTGAGTATGAGCAGAGCTTTAGTTGGAGGCAGGAATGGACTTCTATAAGCTTTTATGTTGATAAGTGATCAGGAATTAAAGTGCGAGTGCTTGCGAGAAGATCAGAACGAGAAACGAGAAATATGTAGAAATTTTCCAGAAGCCAAACGCGCCCGCGCTTTACATGAGCATGCCCGCGCCCAAGTTTCCAGGAGCAGAGCGTGCCCGCGCCTGAGCTCTGCGCGCCCGCGCTAGGACGTGCATGCAGAATCCTGTTTCTAGTACGTTTTGGATATTCCAAGCGGCCAAGTCAACCGGGAGCCTATAAATAAAGAAAAGGATACGATTTAAACATGGAAGAAACAGAACAAGGAACAAGGGGAGCACACAAGACGGCTAAGGAGAAGAAGATTTAGTTCTATATCGTTCTTTTGTATTCTTATAATTAAGCGATACTTTTGGATGCTTGTTTCAGATTTATTTTCTAAACCTTAATACTTTAATATTATCTTGTAGTATTCAGAACCTTTTTACTATCATATTTTCATTAGAACCCATAACGATGAGCCGTTCGATTATGAACTAATCGTTATCATGGGATTCTAACAGATTTATTTCTGGAGTTTAGTAGTTAACTGCCTTAAGTTTTTAGTGTGTGATTAATTATTGATATTATAGTATGGTTGTGATTAATCTTCTTGGATGCGTAGCTAACATCTATGTTTTTTGTTAATCTCTATTGAATGCGAAAGTGGATATAGGGGTTTAGAACTTGCCATGCTAGGATAGGATTATGGATGTTTTAACATGCATGATTAGTAGTGTAATTTTAACCATCTTACGCTGTCCAATGTGATCTCAAGAGATAACTTGCTCTCAAAAATCTTATAGACATATAGGGTCTAAACATAATTGGTGTCTACCCCGCTTCTATCTTAATTGTGGATGCTGAGTAGTATGGTACACGTATATTGAAAGATAGCTTGTACTAATTTCGTGTTGTCTGATTAGTTATCGTAACCATCACATACTATGATTAAAGGCATAAACTCTGAACGAAGTATTTAATGAAGTTAGAATCCCATATTTTATTTCATATAAGTAACTTGCTTTTTAATCTCTTAGTTAATTCAATCTAGCATAATTAATTTTAGATAACCAAACTCAATTTAATACTGGTTATAGCAGTAAATAATAATCATACATTGTTGCATAAGTGCACATTCTGAATTAAACCAATCTCTGTGGGAATGAACTTAACTTGATCTTATACTACTTGTGACCGCGTACACTTGCGTGTTTTAGTGCGAACAAGTTTTTAGCGCCGCTGCCGGGGATCAGTGTTAAACTTAGTTTATGTGCTTGTCATCGGTGGTCGTTAAAGTTCACTGACTCGGATTATTGTTCTTACAAAAATTACTTTTCTTGTGTATTTCAGGTATTCGAGCGAGAGTGTATGCGAACATGTTTTCAATCTCATAAGGAAAAACTAGAAGAAGTAGAAACGGAAGTGATCATTGTAATGGGAGAACCAGCGGCAGAAACAAAAATATTGAAGGACTATTCTCAACCGAAAATTAATGACATTCAGTCTAGCATTGTCAGACCAACTATTACAGCTAATACCATTTGAAATCAATCCTGGCACTATTCAAATGGTGTAGAATTCAGTCCAGTTTGGGGGGAGCTCCAACGGAAGATCCCAATATGCACATTAGGGATTTCATCAAGATCTGTGACACCTTCAAGTTCAACGGTGTTTCGGAAGATGCTGTGAAACTAAAACTTTTCCCATTTTCTCTGAGGGATAAAGCTAAGAGCTGGTTGCACTCTCTACCAGCATGTTCTATTGCGATTTGGGAGGATCTTGCTCTAAAATTTCTTACTAAATTCTTCCCTGTGGAAAAAACAGCTGTAATCAGGAATGCTTTTACTCAATTTGCACAGCAATCGGGAGAATCTTTATGTGAAGCTTGGGAGTGTTATAAGGAGATGCTTAGGAAGTATCCTCATCATGAAATGCCTAATTGGATGGTAATCAATTGCTTCTATAATGGGTTGGGAGCACAGTCAAGGCCCATGATAGATGCAACAGCATCAGGTGGAGCCTTGTGGGCTAAGATATATGAGAGAACTTTTGAGCTAATTAAAATTATGGCTGCTAATGAATATCAAAACCCAACTCAGAGACTACCACAAGGCAAGGTAACAGGAATTCTAGAGGTGGATACAACTATGGCTATAGCTGCTCAGCTAAATATGTTGACTATGAAAGTGGATTCTCTAGCTAACTATGGAGTTCATCAGATAACAAGTGTTTGTGAGCTTTGTGCAGGAGCACATGCGACGGAGCAATGTGCTATATCTAGTGAGTCGGAACAGTTTGTGAGCAATTTTCAGAGCCCTCAACAACCAGTTCCTGCCACTTATCATCCTAACAACCGAAACCATCCTAATTTCAACTAGAGCAATAATCAGAGTGGTATGCAACTTCCACAACAGCCTTATCAGCAGTTTGAAGCCAAACCATTCAACCCTCCTAGTTTTTAACAACAGTATGCACCAAGACAATAATTTCATCCACCGGCAATGCAACAACAACCTCATGGAAGTGCCGGTCAATCTGCTAATGAAAAATCTGAACTAGTGGAATTAAAGCTAATGTGTAAAAGCCAAGCGGTTTCTATCAAAACTTTGGAGAATAAAATAGGACAAATTGCTAATGCACTGCTGAATCGACCACAAGGAACTCTTCCTAGTGATACAAAAGCTAACCCGGGAAAGAGGGAAGTTAAACAGCAGTTGAAAGCAAACACTTTGAGGTCTGGAAAGGTCGCTAACCATCAAAATTCAGAATCTGAAAAATTTCGGCAGAAGCCAAGCACGCCCATGCTCCATACAGGCGCGCCCGCGCCTGCCCCTTTACGAGAAACTATAATTTTTGATGATACAGCTGACGATCAGAAGGATGGCGAAGCAAAAACAAAGAAAAGTTCTGCTGAACACACTAATCTTGAGCAGAATACAGAAGACAAACAAGTCTATCCACCTCCTCCATATCCTAAAAGACTTCAGAAGCAGAAGTTCGACAAAAAATTTGCCAAGTTTCTAGAGGTTTTCAAGAATTTACATATCAACATACCTTTTGCGGAAGCTCTAAAGCAGATGTTGAGCTATGCTAAGTTCATAAAGGGTATTCTATCTCGGAAGTTAAAGCTTGGGGAGTTGTAAACCGTTGCTCTAACGGAAGAGTGCAGTGCGGTGTTGCAACAGAAACTACATCCTAAACTTAAGGATCCAGGAAGCTTCACGATACTATGCACCATTGGCGAGTTATCTTTCGATAAGTGTTTGTGTGAATTGGGAGCTAGCATCAATCTGATACCATTGTCTGTCTTCAGGAAACTTGGTCTTCCTGACCCAAAACCTACAAACATGTCCTTATAATTGACTGATCGATCCATCACTTATCCGCGAGGTATAGTGGAGGATGTCTTAGTTAAGGTGGATAAAATCATCTTCCTTGCTGATTTTGTCATCCTAGACTTTGACTAGGATAAGAAGATTCCTATTATCTTGGGAAGACCATTCTTAGCTACAGGCCGTACTTTAATCGATGTACAAAGGGAGAACTTACAATGAGGGTTCAGGATCAGGATGTCACTTTTAATGTCTTCAACGCAATTAAATTCCCAATAGATGAAGATGAGTGCTATAAGGTAGAGCTGGTCGACTCTGTATTGAATTCGAAGCTTGATCAATTGCTAAGGTCAGATATCTTAGAGAAAGCCTTAACAGGGGAATTTGATAGTGTAGACGAAGAAGGGGCATATCAACTTCAATTTTTGAATGCATCTCCGTGGAAGAGGAAGTTGGATTTGCGATTCGAGTCTCTTGGATTAGCAGAGTTGAAAAATTCTCAGGAGCGTCTTAAACCATCTATTGAAGAAGCTCCCACACTTGAGCTCAAACCACTGCTTTATTACTTGATGTATGCTTTTTTAGGTGTTGCATCTACTTTACCTGTTAATATTGCATCTGACCTTTCAAGTAGTGATGAAGACAAGCTCTTGCGAATTTTGAGAGAGTTTAAATCAGCAATCGGGTGGACTATAGCAGATATCAAGGGAATCAGCTCTTCTTATTACCAGCATAAAATTCTGCTTGAGGAAGGAAGTAAACCTACCGTTGAACATCATATAAGACTCAATCCTATCATGAAAGATGTGGTGAAGAAAGGAATTCTTAAATGGTTGGACGCAGGGATCATCAATCCTATTTCAGACAGTTCATGGGTGAGCCCGGTGCAGTGTGTGTCCAAGAAAGGAGGCATTACAGTTGTGGCTAATGAGAAGAATGAACTCATCCCTACTCGGACATCCACAGGGTGGAGAGTATGTATGGATTATCGGAAGCTGAATAAAGCCACCAAGAAAGATCATTTTCCGCTTCCATTCATCGATCAAATGCTTGACATGTTGGTTGGTCATGAGTATTATTACCTTCTGGATGGGTACTCAGGCTATAATCAGATTTACATTGCCCCGAAAGATCAGGAGAAGACCACTTTTACTTATCCTTTTGGCACTTTCGCTTTCCATCGAGTTTCTTTCGGGCTTTATGGAACACCTGCTACTTTTCAGAGATGCATGATGGTCATATTCTCTGACATGATTGGTATTAATGTGGAGGTGTTCATGGATGATTTTCTATTTTCGGGTCTTCTTATGATGAGTGTTTGCATAATCTGGGCTTGGTGCTAAAAAGGTGTGTTGAGATCAATTTGGTGCTTAACTGGGAAAAATGTCACTTCATGGTTCAACAGGGTATTATTCTTGGGCATAAGGTATCTAGAAAGGGGCTGGAAGTGGATAAGGCAAATGTGGGGGTTATTGAAAATCTTCCTCCACCAATCTGAGTTAAAGGAATCCATAATTTTCTTGGTTATGCGGGTTTTTATCGGCTATCTATTAAAGATTTCTGAAAAATCTCTAAACCCATGTGCAATTTATTGGAGAAGGATGTTCCTTTGAAATTTGATGAAGAATGTTTAGCTGCTTTCGAGAGTTTGAAAAAGAGTTTGACTTCAACACCTGTTATTACTGCACCTGATTGGGATGAGCCCTTCGAGAAGATGTGTGATGCTGGCGACTTTACAGTTGGAGATGTTCTTGGTCAGAGAAATAAGAACATTTTCCATGTGGTTTACTATGCTAGTAAAACCCTTAATGGTGCTCAACTGAATTACACTACTACGGAGAATGAGCTTTTGGCAATTGTCTACGGGTTCGAGAAATTCAGATCTTACTTTCTTGGAACAAAAGTGAAGGTTTACACTGATCATGCAGCTATTAAATATTTGGTCTCGAAGAAAGATTCTAAACCACGATTGATTCGATGGATTATATTACTTCAAGAATTCGAGTTGGAAATCAAAGACAGGAAAGATACGGTGAACCGTGAGGCGTTGATCGCCGTTCTTTCTACGACTTGATTTTAGAAGTTTCACGTTAAGCTAAAGACGGAAAACAAGCGCTTTGTGGGAGGAAACCTACGCGTTTCTGTAGTATTGCCTCTTAAAAAGAACAAAAAAACAAAAGTGTCGAGGTTGATTGGCCAGTTTTTGGAGCTAGCACAGTGTATCCACCGCCTGATTCTCCACCCAAAGAAGGTGACCCTGCCGACAGTTATGTTTGCCTTTTTTATCCTTATTATTGTCTTCAATGAGGTCATTGAATATTTTAAGTTTTGGGGTGGTAATTTAAGGATCAGTAGTAGTAGAGTCGTGTTCAAATAGGAATCATATTGCATGTGTAGTGGTAGTTCATTCATAATTTTGCATAATTGTTCATATAGGCAATAATTGTTTGCATATTTGTTCATGCTTATTATGTGAGTCCATTTAGTTGCATTTACATAGCATATAGCATGATCCCGTAGGATGAGCTATTTTCGGTTGGTAGGTCGGTGTTGATTTGAGTGTAGTGATGATGAATAGATGGATGATTAAGTTCTTATGAATTGACTTGCATGTCCAGAAGCAAAACTTATTCACAAGTCTTATTGGGTGCTTTTGGGCTAGATCAGGGCCATACTTGTTTGGCTGTTGAAATTTAATCACTTATTTATATTTAGAATGTTTGTTATTCCCTTGATGATGAAGGAGCACTAAAATGTAAATTGAGGGGAATCAGGGATTTCATTGCTAGTTGTAAATAAAAGTTAGGCGTAAAAAGGCTAGTAGCCGCTCATATTTATGAGTAGTCTAGGGTTGGATGAGATAGAGCGAAACACACTCATTCTAGAAATGAAAAAAAAAAGAAATGGAAAAAAAGATAAAAAAAAAGAAAAAAAAATTGTGTAGTATGTGATTATGCAGAATTGACCACGGGTGAGCTCTTTAAACTTAATTGGTGTCTGCCCCGCTTCTATCTTAATTGTCGATGCTGAGTAGTAGGGTACACGTATATTAAAAGATAGCGTGTACTAATTCGTGTTGTCTGATTAGTTATCGTAACCATCACATACTATGATTAAAGGCATAAACTCTGAGCGAAGAATTTAATGAAGTTAGAATCCCATATTTTATTTCATATAAGTAACTTGCTTTTTAATCTCTTAGTTAATTCATTCTAGCATAATTAATTTTATATAACCTAACTCAATTTGATACTTGTCTTAGCAGTGAATAATAATCATACATTGTTGCATAAGTGCACATTCTGAATTAAATCAATCTGTTTGGGAACGAACTTAACTTAATTTTATACTACTTGTGACCGCGTACGCTTGCGTGTTTTAGTGCGAACAATATGAAGAACAGATTTGGATGGGGTACCTCATTTTTAAGTGTTCATCTTGGCCAGCCTAACAAGATCGCGATCCGCCATTGAAATGCTTGGGAAGAAGGCTTGTATTTGCAGAAAAGGGTTGAAGATGGTGGGGCAAATCGGAAAACGGTGGAAGAGAGGATGCCCTAAATCGCCTTCTAAAGAGAGAATTGAGAGGATTTTTTGATTGAGAAGTGAAGTGAGGAACTTCACTCCATTCTACTCTTATATAGAAACAAGAGGGAAGATGAATCGACATAAAGAGTTAATGAAAGCCCACTAAGGCAAGGCCCAAATGGAAAAGCCCATGAAATAGACAGATCTAGAATAATCTAGAAGGTTCGAGGACTGTCAAAAAGACTAAAATTCAATAAGAGTCCTGGCCGATTGGGGGTAGAATCCTGATCGAATTTTCATTTGACAAGAGTGGTTAAAAAGACTAAACGTCGATCAGAGTCCTGGTCGATTGGGGGCAGAATCCTGGTCAAATTTTCATTCGACAAGAGTGGTAAAAAAGACTAAAAGTCGGTCAGAGTCTTGATCGAATGGGGGCAGAATCCTGGTAGAATTTTCATTTGACAATAATCGGAAAAATATTGAAATTTCCGAAAATATCCTGAAGCCTCGAATAAGGCTAATCGTTGTAAATGTGTAGATCGCTCCACACTTTACGTTAAAAATGATACCCTGTAAGCGAATAAATGAACTTAATTTCTACGAAATCTTGTACGGTATCCCGGAAGTTGGGGGAAAAATGATAGGGAATAAATAAATCTTGATTGTGTAATTAATATCGAATTAATTATACCCGGTTTGGGCTACAAATAAAGCCTATTTGAAGGGGTCCAAAACCCTGAATATTAATTAGTTTCGTAATTAGTTAATATGGGTAAAAACAGCTGACAAGTAAAATCCAAATAAGGATACAATTCCTTGGAGATTGGCCTCCAACAAAACCTCATTGGACAAGAAATCAATTTCCTGCATTCTAGGACTCCAAAGTCCACTCTAAGTATGATACTTGTCCACCAAGTCTCATAATACTTATCCAATTCAAGGGCTTTCCTTACCTATATAAGGGGACTCACCCCACAAATTAGAACTACGTTTTTGACTTAATCCTTAGCAATATAAAGACATATTGGATTACGAAACACGAGAGCAGTCAAATAAGAGTCTTGCTCACGAACCCTAACATTAAATACACCCAAATTTTTTACCCATAACAAATTATAACCTCAACAAATCAATCAAACATAGAGGTTCTATATAAGAATCTCGACAATGTCGAGGTTCCATGACCCTGTTCACCCAACTTGCATTTTCCGCCGAGAAGTAAATATTTAGCATTGGCTACAAGTAAATATTTTCCACTTCTTAAATATGCATGTTAAAAAAGTAAATAAAACAATTATTAATTAGGTTATGTATGGGTAGTATATTAAACTAAGTATGAATTTGTTCCATTTTATCTTTTACAAAACATAAAATCCATTTTTTTATGATATACAATATAATTTGTTGCTTTCAAAAAATAACATTTATTACTTTTCAATTATTTCATTTATTTCCATTGTAGGTTATTTAGTTTTGAACGAACATATGGTAATAATTCTTAATTTAAATTTGTATAAAAAAAATTCCAGTGCATCTGATTTTTTAATATATAAAATTATTTTGGATCTGATTTTTTTAATCAATTTACAGCAAGTTTGTAGAGTTTTTAATATGGTTGGCCTTCCATTTCCCTACATATATAGATAGATGGAGATTCCCTGACGCCTTTATATAAAGGGAAGTCAAGTATAGTTGTTCAAGAATTTATTTATTTACGTACACAAACAAGCTTGTAGGAGTTTATATAACAGGAAAGTTGTTGTATAAATTAATATATTTGGTTAATTATCATTCTTGAATGGGCAGGGCTCCAAGTTGCAGCAGTGAAGGATTAAAGAAGGGGCCATGGACACCGGAAGAGGATCAAATATTGATGAATTATATTCATAAACATGGACTACGAGGAAGCTGGACTGCACTTCCCAAGCAAGCTGGTTTAAACAGGTGTGGGAAAAGCTGCAGATTAAGGTGGATTAATTATCTTAGTCCTGATATTAAGAGAGGTAGCTTTACTGACGAAGAAGAGCAGATGATCATTAACCTGCATTCTGCACTAGGAAACAGGTAATCAGATTTTATCTATATCTTTCATAATCATAATATACTGCCGGTTTACATTTGTATTCTGTATAATTATATACTATTTAAAATTTGATTAATTATAACCTTATCCTGAGTGTGTTTAATTTCTTATAAATGTTACAGTAATTTTCATAAACCATAATGGTGGTTAATTTGAACCATTTACCTTTGTTTGAATTTCAAAAATAATAGTACAAATGTTTAATTTAATATGCTTGTGGGATTCCGACATAGAAATTCTGATTCTATATGTTTTTAGCATTTAGATCTTTCTCATTACTTGCATGGAAGATCTAAGGACTACGTATCAAAAGAAAGGGATAAACGAAAGGAAAAGTGAACCAAAATGAAAATTGTATTATCTTCATTATTGTTTAGTTTGAAGTTATGTGTTCATCAGTAAAAAAAGGTTAACAGCACTTATCCTTTCTGAATACAAGCTGTCTAAAACTGGCATAGTTCTTATAGACTTGTAGTGTGTTGCGAAAACCAGTGAAGAAGTGTAGAGGAGATAGTTATTGCTAATCTTTTTCGGAAAGGATGTCATGCTCATGTCTCTTGTTATATATGAGTGTGTATGTAATGAATTTGTTGGTGTAGCAAATGTTTGATTATCATGAAACATCGATCATTAGTACTCGCCATATTGTTCATACTGTCCCAAGAACATTGATCAATGATGTTGGCAATGCGAGATGCAAATATTTGGCTATCACTTAATACTACTAACATGTGTGGGGTTCAAATTTAATTATGCAACATAATACTGCAGATTTAATTATAGCTACTAATTAAGTGACTCTTGTATTTAATTATGTGTACGATATTGTAGGTGGTCTCAGATTGCTGCCCAACTTCCAGGAAGAACTGATAATGGAATCAAGAACTACTGGAACACCCATATCAAAAAGAAGCTTGTCAGCAATGGTATTGATCCAAAAACTCATGAACCAATAGCTCGAAATGATCTCAATAATTTTCTAGCTAATTTCTCCCACTCGCTATCTACCTCAAATTTAACCCACCTAATGATGATGAATACCATGGACACTGCTGCACTAGCTACGCTAGGATCATTTCTTCCGCAACCCGAACCAAGTAGCCAACTACTGCAAAACTTGTGGCAGATCATAAATACTACTAATCCAATACTTCCGAATACCATACAAGAAAACAATCTCTTACATTCCCCGTATCTTTCTCAGTATAATAATGGCCTTGTTAATGGGACAGACGAGGCTGCTTATAATAATCAAGATTCGTCTATCTTTCAGAACATGCATGCGCCCGCGCATGCACAATCTTCAGGTAAAGATTTTGTCAATACAAACTCATTATTGTCCAATGTTGGAGGACTAAGGCCGGATGTTATGTTAGACGAAGCAGTTGGAAACAGTTCATTTTCCCCTCAGAAGGAAAACATGCTTCCTGCATTAGTTTCAGCTTCTAGTACTGATCCTTGTGTTGTCAAACAAATAATGAATCAAATTAATGTCCCTGCAGCTGAAACACTAACGGCTGCATCATCCAGTAATGTATTTGAAAATTGGGAAAAGCTACTGGATGATGAAGATGGGGGGAATTATTTCTTTAGGGATCTAGTTAATGATCCTTAGGTTTGCATACATATGGTGAACTTTGTTCATTATTTCGTTACCAGGACAGAAAATTGTGCCCATTGTACATACATATGTACTCTACTTCTCTTTCCTTTCTAAGGACTTGTACATACTGTTTTCCTTCTAATAAACTAATATATATGTTTGTCAAAGTTTGTAAAATTTTACATCTGTATTTTGAGAAAAAGTACAAATAGATATACTAATATATATGTTTGTCAAAGTTTGTAAAATTTTACATCTGTATCCGGCTAATTTCTTTCTTTTTCGGGTCAACCTCCTTTTCGTCATTTACCAATCCCCTTCTCTTCTATTTTTCTACAACTCATATAAACATGCGCATCCCAAAATACATCTTTTATCTTTATTTTCCGAACAAAAAATTAGGTGAGTCTTTGAAATTTTGTGTTTTAATTTCGTTTTTAATTATGGGTTTGTGTTTAGGAAAATTGGAGGAGTATGTATATGAAAATTTCAAAGTGCAAACTTGAAATTTGTGTAAAATCGAATTTGGTATGATTTTTGATTCATTGTTTTGTTCTTGATAATTATTTTATGATAATATAATTGTTGATAATCAATTGTATACGTTATTAGCTTTGTTTTGTGATATTAAGCGTCGAATTTCACAAAGATTAATATGATTTTGAATTTGGCCGGAAAAGTTACCATTTTGATCGGAAAATGAATTATATCATTGATATGTTATTGTTAGGGTCATTTTGGGATTGTGGTAACGATGTAGACTAATTTGATGTGTAAAATTAAATTGAAAAATTCAATTTTTGGCAACATCGGAGTTATCGGAATGGTTGCCGGATTTTTTGAACCTCGTCAGAATTTGAAAATTTTCCGGCGAGTTTTTTTTTAAAAAAATCTGGTGCTCGTTAATTCGACCGCATACGGTCGAATTTAGAACAATGGTTTCAATCATATACGGTCGAATTTATATTTTAGGCGGACTTTTCAAAATTTTCAAATATTCAAAATTTTGGGCGGGATTTTCAAGTTTTTAGGTGAAAAACAAATTCGACCGCTTTCGGTCGAATTTAAGCGGTTGAATTTAGTCGCTCCGTATACTAAATTCGAACGGTTACTAAATATGACTCGACCGAATACGACCGGTCCAAAAACCGGTCGTATTTAGTTCCGAAAACGGTCGTATTTAGTCGACCGGTCCAAAAACCGGTCGTATTTAGTTCCGAAAACGGTCGTATTTAACTAAATACGACCGGTTTTTGGACGGTCGTATTTACCCGTTTTTTTGTAGTGATGACAGATTCAATTATTACAAAAATGTCATCCAGCATTTGTAAATGCAAAACTGTTATAAACTTAGGTAAGATACCAGAGTTTAACCTGAGACCCAGTTTTCTCTTTTAAAAGAATTAGTAATTTCATTTTTGCCAAACTAAAAATCCAAATTTGGATCCAAATTTGGTTCACTACTATCACTAATCCAATTTTTTTTAATATTATTATATTTATATTTTTTAATTTGATGATTTTTTTAATATTATTAGATATATATTAATTAAGATTGGAATATAAATAAAACAATGATAAATTTTAAAATATAATTTTAAACTACATAAAATTTAAGAATACAAGAAAATTAAAAACTTAGAATAAAATGATACAAACATAAAGATAATTTCACTATCATACAACTTAAAAAAAACTTACATGTATATACTTCGAAATTAGTATTGAGCAGTGAGCACTAATTGAGCATGCATTTGTGTGAAAAATATACTAATTCAGATAACTAGTATTTTATGTTATATTTTAATATTTTTAATTTATTTTTATGTACTGTTTTATCTATTTCTGAATTTTTATGTAACATTGTATCTCCATTTGATTATTTTATGTTATTATTATAATTTATAATGAAATTAATTATTATTTTTTTTATCAGAATACTGAAAATTAAAATATGTGAATATAATAATGATAATTAAATTTAGATTTTATATTATTTACACGATTGAAATAGAATTTAAATTATGCCCCAAATTTGAATCATTTAGTACTCCAAATTTAAATTCATGAATAGAGTTGGTCTAAGTTAATTTTGCCAATTAACTGCATGTATCATCGAACATTTCATTTAAGAGCTAAATGCATGTGCAATAGTAGAAGTTAAAATTTTCAAAGGAACAGACAAAGCTCAGCTAAATTCTTTATCCTTTAATTTCTTATAGACTACCAAGTATAAGCTTGCAGCTAGAGTTGGCTTTCCAAAAAAATAGAGAGAAGCGCAGTCAGCTAAAATACAGGGAAAACGAATATCAAACGAAAGCCCAAATAGATGCAATACCTCAGAAAAAAAACTTCTTAGTTGTCAAATACACGAAGTTAAATGAAAATATGTAATCATGCTTTTGTTTAACAACCGTACGGTACTGTTCAACACCCAATTTACCAATTTCCAAAGTTCTAATTTTCAAAAACTGATCAGGAACTTAAAGGCTTTCTATTCCTCACATATATATTTCATTTTCTGAAGGATGTATGTAAAACACTGCTATAACGTTCTACATCTGCATGCTAAGAAACAAGATACTACAATGTACTACGCATGTAATCAAAGCTCATAAATATAATTAAACTTAGTTCAGGATACGTGCGAGTAAAGAATGGCTATTTTCAGGAACCATTCAACAAAATACATTTAAAAGCTCATATCTTCTCGAAAATTAAAAATTACATACATCTCCGCTATTAGTATTACCAAATCCTAGATGCATCTAGCGCGTCAAGAGTACTCTTAAATCAAAATATTTACAAGTCATGAACTAAATCAGAAGCTTCAGCTTCAATTAATGATCTGTTCCTTCTCTCGACCACTCCATTTTATTGTGGTGTCCTTGAAGTGGAGAATTCATTCATGATTCCATTTTCCTCACAAAACAGTCTCATTATATTAATTTTGAACTCAGTTCTATTGTCACTCCTGATTCTTCTAACTTTGAGGTCAGGATGATTGTTGACTTGCCTAACGTGATTGATAATGATTTCACTAGTTCCATCTAATGTTACCAGGTTCGCGGGTCGACCCCTGGAACCGCGAACTGGTACGCCCGTAACGGAATACGGGTTTGACCCGGATCGCCTGGGATCGCGTTGCAGTTCTCCATTTCCGGCGAACAGTGATTTCTGTTCTGGCGATTGTAAATGGAGGAAGAACTGAATAAAAGAGACCCACGGAGTGTTTCTTGTATTATATGGGTGATAATTGATGACTCCAGATGTACATATGTATGTCTGTATCAATTTTTCTGCAGAACTAATCAAGAAGAAATTACTTGTAGAAGACCAATGAAGAAAGAAAAGAGACGCCCACAAGGGTTGGCTCAGTTGGTTAAAGAGAGCAAAATTGTCCTCTTGGTCACAGGTTCGAGCCTGTAGCTTAAATGCGGTTTACCTTGGTTCACGTGATTTGCAGGCTATTGCGTGAGCCCGTAGGGTTTACCCAGTGCGATAAAAAAAAAGAAAGAAAAGAGACGCATGTCTCGGTAGGAGTGACGACGGTGGTATATTTGTATTGTAAATTGTACCAAAGTAAATAGTAATTTTCTTCTTTCCTTTTTCCTGTTAGTTTGACTTGAATTAATTTTCATTGAATAAATGATGATTTTTTTCACTGTTTATATTGAAACTTGAAATATAATAAATGACCATCTTTTATTTCAAGAAGATAACTCTTGTGTTATCTATAATTAACTAAAAATTAAATAAATTTATAATTGGCATAATTACCATACAAATAAATAAAATAAGAGTGGTGCTACTAACAAAAGTGATTTTAAAAAATGTTCTAATATAACACAATGTGTAATTTTATTCGTGGTACTGTACTTATACATTTATGTTTTTTTAATTTTTGATGTACAACATATTTAATAAAATAATTAAATAAAGAGTTTCTTGTATCGACCCGCGAACCTGATTCATGACTTAGCAAACCCGATTCCTCCAAATTCGCGTCCCATATACCCGAACTTGTACAACGTCCTGGATCGACCCACGTCCAGTGCAACACTGGTTCCATCCTTTGATTAAAGAAAATATATCCATGATAACTTGAAGAAATCATCTACAATCACTAGGCAATACCTCTTCTTGTAAATTGATAATGCATTGGTTGATCCAAATAAATTCATTTGCAACAGTTGTAATGGTTCATCAATTGTTGATTCAAGCTTTCTTTTGAATGATAACTTCATTTGTTTTCTTTTCTGACAAGCATCACACAGTCCATCCTTTGAAACTTCAACTCGAGGAATGCCTCTAACAAGGTCTTTCCTGACTAATTCATTCATTGTCTTGAAATTCAAATATGATAACTTCTTATTCCATGTCAACTTTCATCTTGACTTGCTTTGCTGAAAAGGCAAGTGATTGAATCTGCATTTGTTGAATTGAAGTCAGCTAAGTACACATTCCCTTTTTTACTCCAGTAAGAACCACTTTGTTGTCTTTTTTGCAGGTTACAACACAGGCTTCGGAATTAAAGGTGACTGAATTTCCTTTATCATATACTTGACTGACACTCAAGAGATTGTGTTTGAGTCCATCAACTAGTGCAACTTCATCAATGATGACACTCCCTATTGAAATCAAGCCATATCCCATAGTATATCCTTTGATGTCATCTTCAAGGTAATGTTAGGGCCAGCTCTTTCCTTGAACTCTATGAGCAGGGTAGAATCTTTAGTCATATGCCTTGAGCATCCATTGTCCAAATACCATAGATTCTTTCTGTTTCCCTGCACACATCAAAACTAAATCAAGTTGATTTTGGTACCAAAGTTTCCTTGGGTCCTGACTTGTTAGCTTTCCTTTTAGATTTCTTAGACTTTCCACCACTAGACTCAGGTAATTCAAGATCAACCTTTATCAGGGGGGTAGATCTTTGAAACCCATGACTAGCTTGAGATTCATCAAGCATATTGTTGTTAACATGATATGGCATAAATTGTGCAAACATGTTATTCCAGACAGGCATGCTCTATGGCATTTGTGGCATTTTGAATTCAGCATAATAAGGATTTTGTGCAAATGGCATATTAGCAAAATGTGCAAGTCAATTCTGTGGTGGCATAACAGGCATGGGTGTCATAGGTATGTTAGGAAAAGAAAAAGGTGCAGACATGGGTGCATTCATAAAAGACTTGCAATTAGTAGACAATGATTAACACAACCACATTTCACACATATTTTTCTAGGTGCATACTTATCAGGTGTATAGTTGTTATGTTTGTTAATCTCTACTTTCCCATTCCTGATTGTTTTCCTTTTTTGATTGTGCTTTGACCTCAATCTTTTCCAACCTGTCATTCAATTGCTTCATTGACAGATGCCCTATATTCACTTTCCCTGCATTCTTGGTTTTACTTGATTCTCCTAAGACAAAATTCTTGGTAACTGAACCATCTTTCTCATTAAGCTTTGCTAGCTTTCCTATGCTGATTATCTTTTTCTCCATCAACATATGAGTATCATCTTTCAACTGATGAGCTTTATCTTTCAACATATAAGCTTCATCATCCGTTGATTCAATATCCATTAATAGACCATCAACTAGCTCTTGGTCCAATTTCTTCTTGTCTTTCTTCCAGGCTGCTTCACAAAATGATTCAATACCTTGAACTTTGGCAATATGTGCACTAACATGCCTAGATGATTTCCAGGCTTTAATGACTTCTTGCTCACATTCAAGCTGCTTTCTCAGAATTTCCTCTTTCTTCAAAGACTCAGTTAACTCATCTTTAGCAACTTTACACTGAATTTTCAATTTCTCAAACTCAATGAATTGAGTTTCTAACACAACATTCCTATCACTCCAAACTGATTATTCTCTTTAATCCTAGTGTTCTCTTTAGTGAGAGATTTAAGTATGACACGTGAATGATATAATTCAGTAGATATATCATTGATGGAATCATTACAGTCATCTTTAGTAAGCTGTGAAAGATTTGTAGTGATTACCTGGTTGCTGGATGAGCTCACTTCTGTTTCGTCTGAGTTGGCCATTAGATCTAGGTTGACATAGTTCATATCTTCATCTGTATCCTCTCCATCAGCTGTCCAGTCATTTTATTGAGTAATAAAGACCTTCTCCTTTTTTTGAGAAACTCAAAATATTTCTTCTTAAAATCTACAGGCTCAAACCTTTTCTTTTCAGAGCTTAACTTTCTGAACTCATTGGAAAAATGACCATTCATCCCACATTTAAAACATTTGAATTTAGTTTTATCAAACATGTTTCTGTTGGATTTTGCAGCTCCAAAATTTTTCTTGAATTTGAGCTTTGCAAACCTTTTTGACAGAAAGGCCAGATGCTCATCAACATCATCTATGTCATTTGGATGGTACACTCATCATCTTCATCCATCAGTCCTTTTCCCTTGCTCAAGCTAGATCTACCTTCACAAATATTGCTATTTAGTGCAGCTTTAACAGCTTCAACCTTCAACTCTACCACCCTCTCTTGCTCAGCTACCAGTGTCACTGATCTACCTTTCTTTCTTCCCTTTTCTATCAATTCATCATGTTCCATTTCAAACTCATATGTCTTTAGAATTCCATACAGTCTCTCAAGAGTAAAATTCTTGTACTCTTGTGAATTTTTAAGAGAGACTGTCATTGGTTTCCACTCTTTTGGTAAGGACATCAGGAAGTTTTGGTTGGAATCATTAGTTTGGTAGACCCTCCCATACAACTTTAAGCCGTTCAGTATTTTTTGAAATCTACTAAAAATGTCACTCAGTGACTCACCATCTTCAAAGTGAAAATGTTCATATTGTTATATGAAAAGTAGCATCTTATTTTCTATAACTTGCTCAGTCCCTTCACATAGCATTTGAACAGTGTCCCATATAATTTAGCATTTTTGCAGTTTATGACATTCTCAAACATGTCTTGGTCAAGACCATTGAACAAAATGTTCATAGCCTTCTTGTCTTTGTGAACTGCTTCAATGTCTTCATCGGTCCATTCTAACTTTGGCTTTGGGATAGTTTGCTCATTTCCAGTTGCATCTTCAATATTTGTTGCAACCCTTCTAGGAACATGAGGTCCATTCTCTATGCACTTAACATAGCTTTCATCTTGAGAGAGTAGATGAAGGTACATCTTCACTTTCCAGTGATGATAGTTGTCTTTGTCCAGAATTGGAATATTTACACCAACGTCCTTCCTGCTCATGCTGTTTAATTGCTTTGATCTTTAAACTCTTTGTATGTTAAGAGTTTGCTCTGATACCAATTGTTATTCCCTATTAATATAATAACAAAATTACAAAAGGGGGGATTGAATGGAATTCTGGTTTCTTTTTGTCTTTTAAGAAAAAATCTTTCTTTGATATACAACTGTGTTTGAATATGCAAAAGTACGGATTATAAATATAAAGTATTCAATCACACAAAGTAAATAAACAAAAGTTTAAAAACCTTGGTGGACTTGTATTTCCACCAGAAATGTATATTGATTGAAGAATACTCTGTGATGCAAAGATGCACACAGCTGCTTAAAAGTATTACAGTTCAGAACTTGAGGGTGCTAGAAGATACATCTTACAAAGACTCTCTAATAATTTCTTGCAATTCTTTTTTCTAAAATACTTATTGCACTTGGTTTATATATCACCAGGTTACATGTGCAATAAGACAGAAATATTCCTATCAGCTAAGTCCAATTCACATATTTTTTCATTTCTCTTTCCAATGCAATCCAAGTTAGATACAACATCTTTGAACGAGCTTGTCTTGCATGAAAATATAAATGCTTCATTTTCTTCTAACACCTGCAATCAGGATGCCACATTCCTTTTGTGCACTATTAACCCATGTGACTCTGTTAGCTTCTGTCAAGTCCATTTCAATTGCTATCTGGTTGATTATCCGTTGAAGCTTTTGAATGTTATCCGTTGACACTATATGGGTGTAATCCGTTAAAGCTTTGTAGATAATATTCGTTATAGCGACTAGGATTTCCGCGATATATTTATATGAATAAAGTATAGTTCTTGTGCTGATACGTGGATATATGTGAATATAATAAAAGGATAATTGATTTTGTTGTTTATATATAATTTCTATGAATAATAAGGAACGGGCAAAGTCTCGTTCCAGTTTGATGAGTCAGTTAAGGGCTTAAGCTGTGATCGTCGGGTCGTCAAGTAGAATGGGACCCGTTATTCAAAAGATGGATTAAAAGAGAATTTTGTGTCTAAGTGTATGGAAACGAATTGTGGTGTCTAGTGTTATGTGAATATGTGAAATATATTTGATATTCCTGTGTAAATGTATGTTATTTGATGGTTGTGTGAACGAATCTGTGATTGTGGGATTTTAAATGAATTTAACTGATTTTATCGAGTCTTATGAATTTTTATAAGATTATAGAAATGTGATCAAGGTGCGAGATTTGTTTTATTACCTGTAAAATAGTCCAAGGGACTTTTTAAAAATATTAGTTGGATTTATTTGGATGTTCTGATATTTTAAAATCATTTTATGAAGTTTATTTCTACTATTTGGGATTTATTTGTAAAAGCCATACTAAATAATCTATTCGCTCAAAAAATTATTTTAAAATATGAGAGAAGAGCTAATTTTATGCTCTTTATTTTAAAAAAGAGATTTGGTATATTTTCTAGTTTTATAAGGATGTTTTATATTTTACAAAAGAGAGAAAGAAAATAAGATTTTAGAAATTAAATGGAAAATGACCATTATGCCCCTGCCACATATATATCCACCTCCCCTCCCTCCCTTTCCTTCTTTCTTCCTTCCGGTTCTCTCTCTCTCGAACTCTCTCTCTCTCGACTCTCTCTCGACTCTCGCTCTCTCTCGATAACTTCTCTCTCCGATATCTCTCTCAATTCTCTTCCGTTTTAAATTCTAAACCCATGTTCATGATGGGTTTTGCTTCCTCTACACGTGTATATGAATGCATGTTAGTATCTTTGAGTTTTTGGAAAAACCCAATTTTGGGTTTAGTTCGGTTTTTGATGAGTTCGTTTGGGATGATGCTTCTTGTGATGATTTATATGGTTACATGCTTCTTTGAGGATTAAAAACTTGATTATGGATAAAGTTTGGTTAAAAACCCTAAAAGGGGCACCACCGTACTTTGCCGCCTTCGGCGGTGAAACACCGGTGAGCCGACGGGGACAATGATGTGCTTGAGTCTGAGTTTTTTACAAAATGTTATGTGCATGTCAAAGTGTTTATGTAATTTGAATTTTTGAATTTGGGTTTATAAGTTTTTGTTGATTTTTGTGATGAATAGGATTAATAATACTTCGTTTATGAGTTTTTGATTCGAATTAGGTTTGGTTTATGCTTTAAAAGTATGCATGTCGATTTGTATGAATGCATGTCAATTTTTGGTTCAAAAATCCTGTGTGAAGCTTCGGTTTTTAGTTCGAATTATTTGATAACTTCGATTGTTATAATGTTGTTTATTAGTTTGGTTCAGCTTTGCTTGGCTTTGATTTAAGAATATGCATGTATGGAATGTGATTTTGATTTCAAAAATTTAACTTATAATTCGGTTTAAAAGTGAATAAGGAATTGAGTTCATAGATTTGATTCTCGTGTTATAATTATGATTCAAATTAGTAATTCCCTATATTGATATTGGTATAAGTTGATTTGCATGTTAAATTTTTAAAGTATGTTGAACTAAATTCTCAAGTGTTATGAATGATTGGTTGATCGATTGATAATTTGTAACTAAGGCTAGTAAGAAGAACTAACTGGATCGTTGATTGTTGTTATTTATGGATTGATTGTTGTAAAGGGTAAATGTAATTATGAATACGTCATGCCCGATTCTCGAAAAGTAAGTGAATAGATTTATATATGATATAGGTTCGATTGGATTTGGTGTCGAGTTATATGAATCAATGATTATTTGCTAAATGTATAGTATCGAGATATAAAAAGTATAAAGCTATATATTATTATGTGCTACGTGTTATGCATGTGTATATAAGATAAGTGTTTATCGCGTTTGGGGTAGAAGTTAGACGTTCTGAGAAACGTCCGGAATTGATCAAGTTCCTAATTAGGGTTCTGTTTTGTAATGTAGATTTGGATAGCAGAGGAATTCATGCTAGTAAAGGGAAGGAAATCCTAGGCGGAAGTAGCTCAGGTTCCATTAAACAGGAAAGTTTTTTGAGGAAAGTAACTCTGCCTTCTATCATAAATTGATTACATAAATATTATTGTTGATGCCATGATAGAGTAAAGGATTCTTGTGAAACTTGTTATTGATTCTTATAAAAACCCGGTTATTGTCCCTTGCGATAAACCTGTTATCAATCCTTGTGATGAACCCTAATAGTAACCCCTTTGTTTCGAGTACGTATACCCTATCCTTATATTTTGTTAACTTATGATCCTTTGACCCTAAAGGGAGCCTTATGAAATTTTCACATGTTATATCTTGTTAACCGAGATCCCCTGTTATCTTTTATGCCCTGTTACATATCGTTCTTTGTAAATATCCTTATTGCGAACTTATACACTTGTTCAACGTTTGATCAATATCTTTAACTTCTGATCCCTGCTTACTCTCGATTTGTTCAATTTCTTTGAATTCTTAAATTGAACTTAAGAATGACTTTCGACTTAAAAGAGTCCAAATGATTTCACTTATCGGTAATGTTAAAGCTTAATTTAGATAAACTTTCTTGTATTCCAACACAAAGGTTTTCCAAATGAATTCCTTGAAGATTGGATAGAGACGTAAGAGGCTAGTGGGACTAGTCCAGTCATATAAGAGGCTAGCGGGGCTAGTCCACTATAAGGCTGAAATAATGCCATAGGTACCTTAATAACCGGATGGAGGTCAGTACGGGCTGATCACCCGTATTATATTTGAAAGATGGATATTCCAATCGAGGGTTCTTTAATATTTTTATAAAAGAGAAAATGTATATCTTTGATAAATCAATTTGCTTAATTTACTAAAAATGAAATAGAATGAGTAGTATGTTCTTTAAAATTATGAAACTTGGTCGAGAACCCTGTCACTCTACTTTGTTATAGATCTCGAAGCTTGAATGATCGCTTCCTTTGAAATGAGAAACTTCTGAGAACCTTGTTATTGATTGTGATGAATGTCAGCTTTCTTTCAAACTTTGAATCTTGAAAGCCCAGAACGTTTTTAATGCCTTTACCTAGCCGTTAAAAGAAAACTGCCACCTAGCTTAGTTTTATCCAGAAATAGAATGTTTCAGTAAATGTTCCTTATGTTGATATTTAGAACTGCTATATATTTACTTACTGAGCATTTTTGCACATTTTTTTGCTTTGATGTAACCATGGCAGTTAAGCAAAAAGATGGCTAGACTTAGGCACACTGCTTGCAAGAGCATTCCTGGCAGTCCCTACCGTGTTGAGGGATTTTAGTTGCCTGATCAGGTAATTTTTCTGTGTGAGCAAGCGATGGTGGGAAGTGTAATCGTTGAATCAAATACTTTTGGGTTATCTGTCGACTCCAAGTCGGAATCGAATAAATTGAAATTATTTATATTTTGGGTTTTAATAATTATATGCTGGTTCGTAGTTGTAATTTCGTCTCATACTTTATCATATTTAGATCATGTTAGTATCGGGCTTTATTATATTTTTGTTATTATGGTATTAGTATATTGGTGTATGGATCCTCATTTCCTAACCCCGAGGTTGAGGGCATCACAAGTTGGTATCAGAGCTACATGATCTAGTCCTTGGGATAAGATAGGATAAAAAGGGTATTTGGGTAATTAATATTGCGAGAGTGTTCGACTCACATAGAGTTGAGTTAGACTATTATGTATAGTCTAAGTTGAATAAATAAGGTAAAGGTGATAAATAGAGTTAGGGCATTGAGTCATTTTGAGGTTTTATTTAACCCTAATGTTGTTTCTTGGTTGTTGTTTTATGTTTCATCTCAGGTTCCAAGTAGTGGTAGTGATGCTGATTCTGAGGATAGTTTGTTTCCTGATTCCCCAGTGGACTCTATTCTACCCCCATCAGTGGAGCCCCTGTATATTAGTTCAGATCCTGAGGAGGATCCATCTGAGGACAGTGAGGCACCTATGCCTGTTTCTCCCCTGAGACCAGTACCAGAGACCCCAGCCCCTGAGCGAGAGTGTACTATACATGTTCCTTTCCATGTTGGTGGTAAGCTAGCTCAAGACCGAGACTTTGTGTACTCTCATATCCCTAAGATGAGATCATTGGTATATAGGCTGGCATGTGAGTGTAAGAAGCAGACATCAGTGTTGCAGACCGAGTGGCGAGTTCGTATTGAGATGGTAGAGCAGGTTGCCTGTAGAAGTTTGGATGAGGAACCATCTTCCAGTGATGTTGATGCCGAGGCCCGGAGGGTTCATAAGATTATTCGTTGGATGTTGTCAGTGTTGAGGGAGGTTCTTGGTTTTGATAGTTAGTGAGATTGTGTGATCAGACGGGACATCTGGTGGAGCCCGTAGTTGTTATGGTTGTCATTTCTTTTCAGCGCCGGTAGGCTTTGGGATACTTGGTCATATGCCCGTGTCCCTTTTTCTTTTCATGATTTATTGTATTTCAGATTTTAGTGTTGGTTGTGGTAGTAGTATCTAGGTAGAAGTTAGGGGTAGATATGGGATATTTTCCAGTTTTTCCTTTGTTTAACCGTGCTATATTATTGTACTTCGATCTCAGAACTTATTGTACTTGAATTACTTAATTATGTACCTTTGTTGTCCTACTTAAAACCATTGAATTTCATAAAACAATAACTTATATATCTTGTTTCCATATTGTGGATCCCTGAGTTTTGTTAACTATTCTGCAACCCATGTTTCCAAGCAATCATATTCAACACCTTGTGAAAATTTATCATGTACCATGTGAGAACCATAACTGGTGAGCGAATTATATAGTAATAGGATTGCATGTGCAATTAGATAACACTTAAAACTCATAAAACTGTTTCTAAAAGGATCATTGTTGTCATGAATACGATGCTATCATATTTCTAGTAATTGCTCATTAAGTTTATCAAATGGCCACTTCACCAAATCACCAAGATGAAGAAACTCAAAACCAAGAGCAAAACTAAGACACCCCTGTGATGAACCGACTCTTCCAACAACCCTCATCCCCTAGAGTCGGGAACTTCAAACATTTTCAATCCGTTCACCCCCAGAGTTTGTAGAATTTCCAAATCCGATTAAAGCCCAGTCCTGGTTGAGAGAGATGGAAAAAGCCTTTGAGTTAAGAAGGCGCAATATGTAAGTTACAATCTTAAAGATGAGGCTAGTTACTGGCGGGAATCTTCTAAGGCGTTGCTAGAGGGAGAAGCCGTTTCTTTGAAGAAGTTTACAGAGATATTCTTGGAGAAGTATTACCAAGTTACATGCAGTATCAGTTAGATATGAGATTTCTGGATTTAACGCAGGAGAATATGACGGTAGCTGAGTATGAAGTAAATTTTTCAGAGTTAGCAAGGTTTGTGCCTGAGTATGTGAATACAGAAGCGAAGAAAGCTAAAAGGTTTCAACAAGGACTTAAGCCATGGATTCATAGTCAAGTGGCTCTTCTTGAGATAAGGATTACGCTACCTTGGTACAGAAAACTATGATCGTAGAAGGAGAAAGAGAAGCAACAAAAAGGGAAAGTGAAGGGAAGAAAAGAAAGTTTCAGGAGTCAGAACAAGATCAGGGAAGTTCCAAGTTTAGAGGGAAGTTTGGAATGAATGTGGGAAGCCGGAATTAGAAATTCCAAAAGTTTAAGCCTGGAAATGGGAATCAAAAGAATCATTTTCAGAAAGCTGGACAGTCAACGAAGGAGAGTAGACCCCAAATTCAGGAGTGCAAGTCTTGTGGAAAGAGAAACCCTGAGAGATGTAATAAGCTCAACGTGACGTGATTCAAGTGTAACCAGAAAGGACATTATTCATCTGAATGCACAAACGGTTCGGGAAAGCCGGAGTTTACTTGTTTTAAGTGTGGAAAAGTTGGCCATATGGCAAGGAATTGCAAGGAGCATGTTTAGAAGTTAAATGTTCTTAGGATTGCAGGACCACCGCCCTCACCAACACAAACAGTTTAGCCAAGGGCGCGAACGTTTAACATGACAATGAAAGATGCAGTGCAAGATACGGATATGGTAGCAGATACGCTTGCTATAAATTTAGTAGAAGTCAAAGTGTTAATGGATTCTGGAGCTACTAAATCATTTATTTCTGAAAGTGTTGTTGATAGACTAAAGTGTGTTGCGTACCCTTTAGAATCTAACTTGATTATAGAAGTAGCAAATCAGGAAAGAGTTATTTCCGATAAGATTTGTCCCAATTGTGATATCGTTATAGACGGTCAACACTTTTCTGCTGACTTACTTCTGTTTAAGTTAGGAGAATTCGACGTTATTCTCGGAATGGATTGATTAGCAAACCACGATGCTCAAATCGAGTGTAGAAATAAGAAAGTGAAATTGAGAACCAAGGATGGAGCTGAAGTGATATTCAAAGGAAAGAAGCAAGGTAGGAAGTTTCTAATGACATTTCAGATGAGAAGATTGTTACGACAAGGATGCGAAGCTTATTTGGCTCATGTGGAGGATGTAGAGAAGGAATCCTTAAAGATTGAGGACATTCATGTGGTTAAAGAGTTTCGCGACGTGTTTTCTGATAAATTACCTGGACTACCTCCGGATCGAGAGATTTAATTCACGATTGATTTGGCTCCTGGAACGGAACCAGTTTTGAAAGCCCCTTATCGAATGGCGCACATTGAAATGAAGGAACTAGCGACGCAATTGTAAGAATTCTTAGATAAAGGAGTTATTCGACCGAGTGTTTCCCCGTGGGGTGCACTAACGCGGTTCATAAAGAAGAAAGATGGAAGCATGAGATTGTGTATTGATTAACGCGAATTGAATAGGTTGACTGTCAAGAATAAGTACCCTCTCTCGCAAATCGATGACTTGTTTGATCAGCTAAAGGAGCTACTTGTTTCTCAAAGATTGATTTAAGATCGGGATATCATCAATTAAAGATTAAGGCGGAAGATATACCCAAGATGACATTTTGAACGAGATATGGACATTATGAATTCTTGGTAATAGCGTTTGGATTGATAAATGTGCCAGCTTCTTTTATGGATCTTATGAATCAAGTATTCAATAAATACCTGGACAAGTTCGTGATAGTGTTTATCAACGATATCTTGATTTACTCAAAATCAGAAGCGGAGCAAATGGAGCATCTGAGGAATATTTTGGAAATTCTGAGAAAAGAGAAATTGTACGCGATTTTCTAAATGCGAGTTTTGGTTGAAAGAAGTTCAATTTATTGGACATGTAGTCAATAGTGAAGGGATCAAAGTGGATCCTACAAAGATTGAAGCTGTTATAAATTGGGAAAGACCAAAGACTCCAACAGAATTGAGAAGCTTTTTAGGACTAGCTGGTTATTATCAACGATTCATTCAATATTTTTCTAAGATTGCAGTTCTACTAACAAAGTTGACAAGGAAGAATGAAAAATTTGTTTGGACATATAAGTGTGAGGAAAGCTTTAAAGAGCTAAAGAGAAGATTAGTCTCAACACCATTATTAGTTCTACCCGATGAGAAGGGCGAGTTCGTAATATATAACGATGCTTCGTATAAAGGATTAGGTTGTGTTCTGATGCAACACGGAAAGGTGATAGCGTATGCGTCAAGGAAATTGAATCTGCATGAGCAAAAGTATCATACGCTTGATTTGGAGTTAGCAGCAATTTTGTTTGCTCTTAAGATTTGGAGACACTATTTGTACGGAGAGAAATATGAAATTTATACGGACCACAAAAGCCTAAAGTACATCTTTACACAGAAGGATTTGAACATGAGACAAAGAAGATGGTTGGAATTAATCAAAGATTATGACTGTACAATAAGTTATCAACCCAGAAAGGCGAATGTCGTAGCGGATGCGCTAAGCCTCAAGGAAAGATTGATTCTGTTAACTGCGTCCGAAGAATTGATCAAGGAATTCGAGAAGTTAGAAATAGTGATACAAATTCCGGAAATGGCAAGTGAAGTGATGTACACGATGGCGTTTCAGCCAGAGATTTTCGAAAAGATTCGACATTTTCAGGAACAAGTGATAGAGCATGAAAATGATAAGATGTCAGGAGAAAAAGTAGAGCTCAAAAGGATGATAAAGGAATATACAAAGTTTGTTCATGTATCTGGAACCCTAATGTTATAGAGTTAAAGCACGAAATTTTGCATGAAGGGCATAACTCAAGATTTTCAATTTATCCAAGAAGTATGAAAATGTACAAGGATTTGAAAGAGAACTGTTTGTGGCCGAATATGAAAAAAAATCACAGAATGGATAAGCAAATGCTACATGTGTCAAAGAGTAAAAGCGGAACATCAACGACCGAGTGGATTTCTTCCACCATTGGACATACTTGAATGGAAATGGGAACATATCACGATGGATTTTGTGGTAGGATTACCAAAGACTAAGGCTAAACATGATGCAATTTGGGTGATTATCGATCGACTGAAAAAGTCAACGCATTTCTTGCCTATTAACGAAAGATTCTCATTGGAAATATTGGCGAAGCTGTATTTGGATGAAATTGTAATGCGTCATGAAGTACCAGTGTCTATCGTGTCTAATAGAGATCCGAGATTTAACTCGAGATTTTGGCGATTATTTCATGAGCATTTGGGAACGAAGTTGAAAATGAGCACCGTGTATCATCCGCAGATAGAAGGACAAAGTGAAAGGACTCTTCAAACGATCGAGAATATGTTGAGAACCTGTGTGTTGGATTTTAAAGGAAATTGGGACGATTATTTACCATTGATTGAATTTTCTTACAATAACAGTTATCACGCAAGTATAGGCATGCCGCCTTATGAAGCACTATATGGAAGGAAATGTAGATCTCCTACGTATTGGGATGAAGTTGGTGAGCGCAAGCTGTTGGGCCTAGAACTAGTCCAATAAACAAAAGAGAAAGTGGAAGTTATTCGCAAAAGACTGATAGCTGCTCAAGATCGACAAAAGAAATATGCAGATCAGAATCGAAATGATATGCTATTTGAACCCGGAGACAAAGCGTTAATAAAGATATCATCATGGAAAAGCTTATCCAGATTCAGAAAGAAAGGAAAACTGAGTCCCAAATATATTGGACCATTCGAAGTGTTAATGCGAGTTGGAAAAGTGGCATACGAGTTAGCGTTACCTCCGCAAATACAACATCTTCATAACGTATTTCACGTCTCTCTTCTAAACAAGTATAATGTGGATGCTAACCATATGATCGAGTTGGAACCAGTGGAAATTCAGCAAGATCTATCTTATGTGGAACAACCCGTGCGAATTCTAGATTAAAAAGAGAAAGCACTTAGAAATAAAGTGGTACCATTAGTTAGGGTTTTGTGGAGAAATCCTAAAGTCGAAGAATCAAAGTGGGAATTAGAAAGTGAAATACGAGAAAAGTATCCCCATATGTTCGTTTAGACTAGATTCTGGGGATAAAATCCTTTTAAGGAGGTATATTGTAGCGAATGGGATTTCCGCGATGTATTTATATGAATAAAGTATAGTTAATGTGCTAATACATGGATATATGTGAATATAATAAAAGAATAAATAATTTTGTGGTTTATGTATAATTTCTGTGAAATAGTAATAAGGAACATGCAAAGTCTCATTCCAGTTTGATGAGTCAGCTAAGGGCTTAAGCTGTGATTGTTGGAACGTCAAGTAGAACAGGACCCGTTATTCAAAAGATGGATTAAAATAGAAGTTTGTGCTTAAGTGTATCAAAACGTATTGTGGTGTCTAGTGTTATGTGAATATGTGAAATATATCTGATGTTCATGTGTAACTGTATGTTATTTGATGGTTGTGTGAACGAATCTTTGATTGTGGGATTTTAAATAAATTTAATTGATTTTATTGAGTCATATATATTTTTATAAAATTATATAAATGTGATCAAGGTGCGAGATTTGTTTTATTACCTCTAAAATAGTCCAAGGGACTATTTAAAAATGATAGTTGGATTTATTTGGATGTTCTGATATTTTAAAATTATTTTATGAAGTTTATTTCTACTATTTAAGATTTATTTGTAAAATCCATACTAAATCATCTATTCGCTCAAAAATTTATTTTAAAATATGAGAGAAGAGCTAATTTTATGCTCTTATTTTAAAAATGAGATTTGGTATATTTTTCTAGTTTTATAAGGATGTCTTATATTTTACAAAAGAGAGAAAGAAAACAAGATTCTAGAAATTAAAAAGAAAATGACCATTATGCCCCTGCCATATATATATACCCACCTCCCCTCCCTTTCTTTCTTTCTTCCTCCCGGTTCTCTCTCTCTCTCTCTCTCTCTCTCTCCTCTCTCTCTCTCGGTAACTTCTCTCTTCGATATCTCTCTCAATTCTCTTCCATTTTCAATTCTAAACCCATGTTCATGATGGGTTTTGCTTCCTTTACACGTGTATATGAATGCATGTTAGTATCTTTGAGTTTTGGAACATCCAATTTCGGGATTAGTTCAGTTTTTGATGAATTCGTTCGGGATGATGAATCTTGTGATGATTTTTATGGTTACATGCTTCTTTGAGGATTAAAAACTTGATTATTGGTAGAGTTCAGTTGGAAACCCCGAAACGGGACACCACCGTACTTTGCCACCGTCGACGGTGAACCACCGGTGAGCCGACGGGGACAATGATGTTCTTGAGTCCGAGTTTTATACAAATGTTATGTACATGTCAAAGTGTTTGTGTAATTTGAATTTTGAATTTGGGTTTACAAGTTTTGGTTGAGTTATATGATGAATTGGATTAATAATACTTCGTTTATGAGTTTTTGATTCGAATTAGGTTTGGTTTATGATTTAAAAGTATGCATGTCGAGTTGTATGAATGTATATCGATTTTTGGTTCGAAAAACCCGTGTGAAGCTTTGGTTTTTAGTTCGAATTATTTGATAACTTCGATTATTATAATGGTGTTCATTAGTTTGGTTTAAAATCAGGTTTTGCTTTGATTTAGGAATATGCATGTATGAAATGTAAGTTTTGATTTCAAAAATTTAACTTATAATTTTGGTGTAAAAGTGAATAAGGAATTGACTTCATGGATTTGATTCTCGTGTTATAATTATGATTCGAATTAGTGAGTCGCTATATTGATATTGGTATAAGTCGATTTGCATGTTAAATTTTTAAAGTATGTTGAATTAAAGTCTCAAGTTTTATTGAGTGATTGGTTGATCGATTGATAATTTGTAACTAAGGCTAGTAAGAAGAACTAACGGGATCGTTGATTGTTGTTATTTCTGGATTGATTGTTGTAAAGGGTAAATGTAATTACGAATACGTCATGCCCGATTCTCGAAAAGTAAGTGAATATATTTGTATATGATATAGGTTCGACTTATATGAATCGGTGATTATTTGCTAAATGTAAAGTATAAAGCTATATATTATTATGTGCTATATGTTATGCATGTGTATACAAGATAAGTGTGTATCGCGTTTGGAGTAGAAGTTAGACGTTTTGAGAAACATCTGGAATTGATCAAGTTCCTAATTAGGGTTTTATTTTGTATTGTAGATTTGGATAGCAGAGGTATTCAGGCTAGTAAAAGGAAAGAAATCTTAGGTGGCAGTAGCTCGGGTTCCATCTATCATGAATTGATTACAGAAAGATTATTGTTGATGTCATGATAGAGTAAAGGATTCTTGTAAAACTTGTTATTGATTCTTATAAAAACCCTGTTATTGTCTCTTGCGATAAACCTGTTATCAATCCTTATGATAAACCCTAATAATAACCCTTTTTTCGAGTAGGGATACTCTATCCTTATATTTTGTTAACTTATGGTCCTTTGACCCTAAAGAGAGCCTTATGAACTTTTCACATGTAATATCTTGTTAACCGAGATCCCCTGATATCCTGTTTGCCCTGTTACGTATTGTTGTTTAGAATTATCCTTATTGCAAACTTATACACTTGTTCAATGTTTGATCAATATCTTTAACGTATGATCCCTGCTTACTCTCGATTTGTTCACTTTTTTTGAATTCTTTAATTGGACTTAAGAATGACTTTCGACTTGAAAGAGTCCAAATGATTTCACTTATCGGTAATGTTAAAACTGAATTTAGATAAACTTTCTTTTATTCCAACACAAAGGTTTTCCAAATAAATTCTTTGAAGATTGGATAGAGATGTAAGAGGCTAGTGGGACTACTCTAGTCATATAAGAGGCTAGCGGGGCTAGTCCACTATAAGGATGAAATAATGCCATCGGTACCTTAATGACCAGATGGAGGTCAGTACGGACTGATCACCCGTATTATATTTAAAAGATGGATATTTCAATCGAGGGTTCTTTAATATTTTTATAAAAGAGGAAATGTATATCTGTGATAAAGCAATTTGCTTAATTTACTTGAAATGAAACAGAATGAGTAGTATCTTCTTTAAAGTTATGAAACTTGGTTGAGAACCCTGTCACTCTACTTTGTTATGAATTCTTGAAGCTTGAATGATCACTTCCTTTGAAATGAGAAACTTCCAAGAACCTTGTTATTGATTGTGATGAATGTCAGCTTTCTTTCAAACTTTGAATCTTGAAAGCCCGGAACGTTTTCAATAACTTTACCTAGCCGTTAAAAGAATACTGCCACCTAGCTTAGTTTTATCCAGAAATAGAATGCCTCGTTTAATGTTGTTTATGTTGATATTTAGAACTTCTATATAATTACTTGCTAATCATTTTTGCTCATTTATTTTCTTTGATCTAACCATGAAAGTTAAGCGAGAAGATGGTCAGACTTAGGTTCACTGCTCACAAGAGTTGCTGCTGAAGATGTAGAATCGTTTCATTTACATATGCCTACGGGAAAGACTATTGTTTTTTAAATAATTATTATTTTGTTCCCTCGATTGTGAGGAATATTATTTCTATTCCCATGTTAGACTTGGCTCGATTGTGAGGAATAGGGTTTAGATGGCCAGACTTATTCTCTTCACGTTTGAGGAGCAGCTGCTAAGGATCTCTGATCGTTGCTTTTGGATCGCTATTAAAGGTTAGTAATCGATCCATATGTTTTTACCACAATTTATATGCTTTTATTTGGATTTTATATGTGTAAAAGTGTTTTGCCATGCGTCCGCTGCGCTTAAAATCCAACAATGGTATCAGAGCATAGGTTGTATGCATATAGATCTGTGGTAAAAATTTCAGAATTTTATGTGCTTGTATGAATTAATTATGATTTTTACAAGTTATATCATGGATTAATTTTGTCTGATGAGAAATCGTTTCTCAGAATAATTTTGAATGTTGATCTGGGTTCTACAAGTATTGTAGATCGTCTGGATATTTTTTTCATAATTTTATGATGTATAGATTTTTTATTATGAATTTTTTAAGTTCTTACAATTAAATTCGTAATTTAATAAATATAAATATATGTATATATAGTATATATATATGTTTGTATTGTCTGTGTGCTGTGTTGAATGCACGGAGAAAGAAGACAGAGCACATTACGGCGGCACAACAATCGAGGAGAGAAAAAACGGCGACTGACTGAAAAAGGAGGGAGAACCGCGCGTCGACCACGCGCGCGTGGGGCTCACGCGCTAGCATGCAACGCGCGGCTCGTGGTAGACACGCGCTGATGATGTCAGCATAGGTGTTAGGGTGCGTGGGGCGCGTGAAGCGCGTGGTTGGTTGTCAGACACGCGCTGTCAGACGCGTGTGCGCGTGGCCGCGCGTGAGGGAACTTGTTTCGGCGCGTGCGGGCGCGTGGCAGCTCAGAATTGGACGATTTTGGTGCCGTTGGATTCGTCTTTTCGAGACGCTTCTAATGGTATATTATATGAGATTTTATGAAATTGTTTCGAACTGTTTATAGCTAACAGAAGTGTTTTAAAGCTGTTTTTGATCGTTTGAATTGATTTTAAATGCTTCATGTGATACATAGAGATGTATAATGCTTAGACTAATGTGCTAGATGATATAACATGCCTACCTTGATGTTTATTCATGTTTATATATGTGATATATGTTTAGTTTATCATGCGATGATAGATTTAGGTGAACTTAAATGAACATAAGGCGTTTGTTAGACAACCTAGTATAGTGAAATTGTTTCATAACCTTAATAAAAATATTATGAATACAATCATGAGATTCTTGTGTTTATGAAACACGTAATTGAATATGAATTTTTGATATGAGAGAAAGGATGATTCTGTCAATAACAGATTTCTATCTGTAAGAAAGGGTTATTAAGTGACGCCTCTTGACAATGCTCCACCCGATCTGGGAATCATCTGATTATTGATTATTGATTTGAAATATTTAATTTAAAAGGAAGAATCTCTTTATAATATGATTATGATTGTAACGTAATATAATCCCTCTAAAATTAAATAATATCAAGTAGTAATTGGCCAATGATACAACGGGCTTGTGTCGGTCATAGCCTTCCAACATGATAGAAAAGTAGTTCTTATTTTTAAATCATTGTCGGTTTGTGCTACAGCCGAGGGCTTTGATTTCGAAATAAGAAATACTTGTCTATTACATAGAGATGTGTCCGTTGAATTAGAATCTAAAGGTCGGTACATGCCACAGCCGTGGGCCGTTGGAGACTGATTCAAATGTACGGAATGTTGGGTTAGACTTGACTTAGAATATTAGGTTTGTCGTGCCACAGCCGAGACTCAAGTATTCAAAAGGCTAAAGTTTGATTAGGGAATAACATAAGATGTAATTGACAAGAGTTGTCTGCCTATTGAACATTACATGGCGGTTTGTGCCACAGCCGAGGTTGTGTGATGGAATGTAGGATCCCTATTCCCACTAGCATTATGAATGCTTAATTTTTCACATAGGGGGTTGAATAAATTAGATAAACTAGTGGGAGCCACTTATGAATAAAGACCCGATTCATATAGTGTTTTAAAATGAAATCGAATATTTGCTAAGTGTTGTTATGTGTTTATCATTTACAGATTTACAATACACATTATGTCTTCTGCACTATCACTCAGGACCATACTAGATGCTCACAAGTTGACTGGTCCTAATTATGCTGACTGGCTTCGAAACTTGAGAATTGTTCTCAGGATTGAGAAGCTGGAATACGTGATTGACTCACCTAAGCCTACTGAACCTGCTAGCGATGCGCATAATGATGAACATGTTGTGTATCGTAAGTGGATAGATGATGCAAATGTTGCTCAATGCATCATGCTAGCTTCCATGAACATTGAGCTACAGAAGCAACATGAGCATATGGATGCTCACACTATCCTCATGCATCTACAAGAGTTGTATGATGTGGCGGGGAGGACAGATCGATATGAGATATCGAAGGAGTTGTTCGGTTGTAGGATGTCTGAGGGGTCATCTGTGAATGACCATGTACTTAAGATGATCAATTTGATTGAACGTCTTGGACAACTTGGTTTTGCCATGGATGGGGAGCTGAGCCAAGACTTGGTCTTGCAATCGCTTCCGAGTTCGTTCTCGCAGTTTGTTATGAACTTTCACATGAATAAGTTGGATGTCAGCCTGCCTGAACTCCACAACATGTTGAAGACTGCGGAATCAAATTTTCCCGCTAAGAAGAGTTCTGTTCTTCTAATTGGTGAACGTTCCAATCCTAAGAAAAGGAAGAGGAACCCTTCCAAGAAGAAGAAAGTAGGTGAGAAAATGCCGGTTCCACCAAAAGCTGAAGACCCCAAGAGCAAAGTTGTTTGCTTTCACTGTAACAAGGTGGGGCACTGGAAGAGGAACTGCAAGGTTTACCTTGCAGAATTGAAAAAGATGAAGGGTAGTGAGACTACCGCTTCTGATTCAGGTATGTTCATGATAGAAGTGAATATGTCATTAAATCAAATTTCTACTTGGGTATTAGATACCGCCTGTGGTTCTCATATCTGCAATTTGTTGCAGGGACTAAGGAGAAGTAGGACTCTTGAGGAAGAGGAGGTGATTCTACTGATGAGAAATGGAGCAAGAGTTGCTGCTGAAGATGTAGAATCATTTCATTTACATATGCCTACGGGCAAGACTATTGTTTTTTAAATAATTGTTATTTTGTTCCCTCCATTGTAAGGAATATTATTTCTATTCCCATGTTAGAATTGGCTGAATTTTCATTTATTATTGAGAATAATGAATGTTCTATTCTTAGAGATAATATTCTTTATGGACGTGGTGCTTTAAATAATGGTCTGTATATATGTGACATAATTTACTTCAGATTGAACAAACTAATAAAAGAAAAGGGATGATGAAAATCTCACTTTATAGTGGCACTGCAGTCTCCATTTAGTAGACATGGAGAGAGGACTGCAAATTTGCTAGGAATGGTACACACAGATGTATGTGGACCAATATCTAAGCAAGCCATGGGAAGATTTTCATACTTCATAACTTTCATAGATGATAGTTCTAGATTCGGATATGTGTTTGATGAAACACAAGTCTGAAGCCTTTGAAAAGTTCAAAGAATATAAGTATGAAGTGGAGAAACAACCAAACATAGTATTATAACTCTTCGATCAGATCGAGGTGGTGAATACTTTAATGGAGTGTTTCTAGATTATCTCAAAGTAGATGGTATAGTCTCGCAGTGAACTCCTCCAGATTGGTATCTGAAAGGAGAAATCGAACTTTGTTAGACATAGTTCGGTCCATGATGAGCTATGAGAATCTTCCAGTATTCCTATGGGGTTATGCATTGGAAACCTCAGCATATTTACTGAATAAGGTGCCTTCCAAATCTGTTCCTCAAACTCCGTATGAGATATGGAAAGTAAGGAAACCTGGTCTTAAACACGTTAAGATTTGGGGATGTCCAGCTTATGTCAAGAAAGTTGACCCAGATAAGCTGGAATATCGATCCGTAAAATGTAGTTTTGTGGGATATACTAAAGAGACTTTAGGGTATTACTTTTACACCGATCATCGGATGTTTGTCTCCAGACATGCTACCTTCTTGGAAAAGGAGTTTATCCTTGAAGGAAACAGTGGGAGCAAAATTGAACTTGATGAAGTTCAAGAAGCACAAACTACTACGGATCAAGTGGAAACACTTGTTCTGACTAAACAACCTTCTGTGGAACAGCCCATTCGTAGGTCAGGGAGAGTGTCTCGCCAACCTGAGAGGTAATATGGCCTTGTCATTAAGAATGACAATGAGTTGTCGATCATTGATGATGATGACCCTGTGACCTATAATGAGGCTATGAGTAGTGTTGACTCAGAGAAATGGCATAGTGCCATGAAATCCAGAATGAAATCTATGTATACGGGATTCAAAAGAATGATTAGAGCAGATGGCCAGGTCGAGACCTTTAAGGCCAGGCTTTTGGGAAAAGGATTCAAACAAAGGCAATGGATTGACTTTGATGAAACCTTTTACCTGTAGCCCTGTTAAAATCAGTTCGGATTTTGCTTGCGAATGTTGCTTACTACGACTATGATATCTGGCAAATAGCCAGATGGCTTTCTTTCCAAGAGAAATGAAAACCTAGTGTGTAAGCTGCTGCGAACCATATGTGGTTTAAAGCAAGCTTCTCGTGGATGGAACATCCGTTTTGATGAGACAATCAAAGAGTTTGGTTTTATAAAAAACGTAGATGAACCATGTGTCTACAAAAGGGTTAGTGGGAGCGCGGTAACATTTCTTGTATTGTATTGAAATAGAGTTGACACACATAACAACATAGCAGACCCACTCACAAAGCTACTTTCTGAAAGTCACTTTGATCGTCATAAAGACTAGATGGATATTAGATACCAGAGTGATTGGCTTTAGTACAAGTGGGAGATTGAAAGGAATATGTCCTAAGTCCAATCATGTATTAGGATTTAGGAATAACTCCATGTGTAATCTGTTTTGATTTCATTGATTTTAATAAAAGACTTGTTTTGTTTTTATTACGGGCTTTATCTATTTAAGTGTTTAAATAAGATATACCATAGTTTAGAGTAAAGCTTTTTATGGATTATGATGAGATCATAATAGTGAGACCTAAAAGATGATAACTCTAAACTTAAATAGTTCCTGGGCATAGGATTACTAACTGGTAATTAATAATCCACAGAGATCGGTACATACTATGCTTGCTTCATTATGAAAGATGTCTGTTCTCATAGACATTTGTGTGGTGACACTATAGCTGGTATGTAGGTGCTTATTATAGAATAAGTTCACTGAACATGACTCGCCCAGCTGAACAACTGATGGAGTTCACTCACGTGTCAGCAGTTGTTCACATAGTGATAGTTGTACAAGTATCCTTAGACTTGTGGTCATCATAGTCATCTTGTGTACACTGAACTATGCTTTGGTTTAGTTCTTAGTCTCCAGGGACAATTATTAGGGCTCTACTGGGTATAGGAATTTGTACACAAAGATAATGTATGATCAATAAAGGATCTACCCCTTCCAGTGAAGGAAGCGAATGTTCAAGGCTGATCCACTTATGCTAGTTCAGGAATCTCTGGCCAGAGTGAATGATAGAAAGGAGTTTCTAATTTGCATAGAAATAAGCATAGTAAATGGTAAGCAAGTGATTAAATTAGATAGGCTTGACACCAGATCCATGCCTTGTATTTAATCGGGACATTGTAGGGTAGAAGGAGTTTATTGTACGGTAACTATTCACTGAATAGGTTCTTGGTATTCTAAGCAGTCAATTCGTATTATCCGGATAGTCGCGATATGCTGAGAAGTATCCCTCACGATGTAGAATAAATGTGATTAATTAATTAATCATATTTAATAAATTAGAGAATTTATATAAATAATGATAAAATAGTTTTATTATTATTTATTTCTACTACCAGCTTAATATTGAACTTACAAGGTCACACCATAAAAAGAGAATGATTTAATGGTGGAGGAATTAATTAATAATGGCTAATAATTATTTATTTATGAAATAAATAATTAATTGGCAAATTTAATAATTGATTAAATGAGATTTAATTGATTATAAATTAATTAAGAAAAGTTCTTAATATTATTAATTAAAGAATTTAATTTTTGGAAATTAAATCAAGAGAGAGAATTATTTCTAAAGTGTTTAGAAAAAGGATTAATAATTAAAAGGTGTTTTAATTATTAATAAGAATAATAACTGGGTTAATAATAATAATAATTTATGGAAAATTTCAGCTGAAAATTTTGCCTATAAATATACTATTATAAACCCTATTTTTATTCTAACCCCAATTTTTAGAAAAACCTAATTCTCTCCACCTCCTCCTCCTCCTTAACGTCGTTTTCTTGTTGGATACCGGTGGAGTGCTTCACGTTTGAGGAGCAGCTGCTAAGGATCTCCGATCGTTACTTTTGGATCGCTATTAAAGGTTAGTAATCGATCCATATGTTTTTACCATAATTTATATGCTTTTATTTGGATTTTATATGTGTAAAAGTGTTTTGCCATGCGTACGCTGCGCTTAAAATCCAACAGTTGCTATGTGAGCAAGCGATGGTGGGAAGTGTAATAGTTGAATCAGATACTTTTGGGTTATCTGTCTATTCCAAGTCGGAATCGAATAAATTGAAATTATTCAGATTTTGGGTTCTAATAATTATATTCTGGTTGGTTGTAATATTGTCTCATACTTTATCATGTTCAGATCCTGTTAGTATAGGGGTTTATTATATTTCTGCTATTATGGTATTAGTATATTGGTGTGTGGATCCTCATTTCCTAACCCCGAGGTTGAGAGTGTCACATCCGTTGATAACTTTATCCGTTATCCGTTGAGGGCATATGAGTTATCCGTTGAATCTTGTAGAATCATCCTCTGAAGCTTTGTAGATTAGCAGTTGATGTTGTCTCCATAGCAGTTGATGCTCTTTCACTTATACAAAATTACAAGGCATATTATATGTAATAACCCAAATTTTTGGGACTTTATAAAACATTCGACAAATACTAACCTGAAAGAGATATGTCCTAAGTCCAATCATGTATGAGGATTTAGGAATAACTTTTATGTAATCTGTTTTTATTTCATTGATATTAATAAAAGACTTGTTTTGTTTTTATTGCGGGCTCTATCTATTTAAATGTTTAAATAAGATATACCACAGTTTAGAGTAAAGCTTTTTATGGATTGTGATGAGATCATAATAATGAGACCTAAAAGATGATAACTCTAAACTTAAATAGTTCCTGGTCGTAGGATTACTAACTGGTAATTAATAATCCGCAAAGATCGGTACATATTATGCTTGCTTCATTATGATGGATGTCTGTTCTCATAGACATTTGTGTGGTGACACTATAGCTAGTATGTAGGTGCTTATTATAGAATAAGTTCACTGAACATGACTCACACAGCTGAATAACTGATGGAGTTCACTCACGTGTCAGCAGTTGTTCACATAGTGATAGTTGTACAAGTATCCTCAGACTTGAGGTCATCATAGTCATCTTGTGTACACTGAACTATGCTTTGGTTTAGTTTTTAGTCTCAAGGGACAATTATAAGGGCTCTACTGGATATAGAAATTTGTACACGAAGATAGTGTATGATCAATAAAGGGTCTACCCCTTCCAGTGTAGGAAGAGAATGTTCAATGTTGATCCACTTATGTTGGTTCAGGAATCTCTGGCCAGAGTGAATGAAATTAGAAAGGAGTTTCTAATTTACATTAAATAGAACTAAGCATAGTGAATGGGAAAGCAAGCGATTAAATAAGATAGGCTTGACACAAGTTCCATGCCTTGTATTTAATCGTGACATTGCAGGGTAGAAGGAATTAATTGTACGGTAACTACTCACTGAATAAGTTCTTGGTATTCTAAGCAGTGAATTCGTATTATTCGGATAGTCGCGATATGCTGAGAAGTATCCCTCACGATGTAGAATAAATATAATTAATTAATTAATCATATTTAATGAATTAGAGAATTTATATAAATAATGATAAAATAGTTTTATTATTATTTATTTCTACTACCGGCTTAATATTGAACCTACAGGGTCACACCATTAAAGAGAATGATTTAATGGTGGAGGAATTAATTAATAATGGCTGATAATTATTTATTTATGAAATAAATAATTAATTGGCAAATTTAATAATTGATTAAATGAGATTTAATTGATTATAAATTAATTAAGAAAAGGTTCTTAATATTATTAATTAAGAATTTAATTTTTGGAAATTAAATCAAGTGAGAGAATTATTTCTAAAGAGTTTAGAAAAAGGATTAATAATTAAAAGGTGTTTTAATTATTAGTGAGAATAATAAAGGGTTAATAATAATAATATTTTATGGGAAAATTTTCAGCTGAAAATTTTGCCTATAAATATACTATTGTAGACCCTATTTTTGCCTCAACCAAAAAGATTTATAAAACCCTAATTCTCTCCATCACCTCCTCCTTCATTACATCGTTTTCTTGGTGGATACCGGTGGAGTGCTTCACACTTGAGGAGCAGCTGCTAAGGATCTTCGTTCATCGTTCTTTGATCGCTATTAAAGACCTCCATCTTTCCATTAACGTTAAGCTTCTTAAGGTAAACATACTGAACTACGAATTAAATATTATTTTTCGCATGGATCCTGCTGAGGGTTTTGGTTTTTAAGATTAAATTTACGTTTTCGCTGCGTTTATGTGCTAAAAACCCTTCAATGGCATCAGAGCTACTTGCGAAAAGTTTTTAATTCGTTTATGTGTTTAACTGTTTTCGATATATGAGCATGTACGTAATTCGCCATGATTTGATGTTGATATAATATGCTTATATATGTATGGTTTTGAATATATGATATTCATGTGAGTTGTATAATCATAAGATGATTATGTAATCTGTATATATACTGATATATACATGATTTATGTTTGTTCTAATTATGAGAATTATATAAGATACGGATTCTGAATTGGCTGCTGCAGATTTGCTGAAATCTGGGTCTGGTGTCCGATGAAAAAATATTAAAAATAACAATTTTTTGGTGCAAATGGTTGAAAATACCCATTTTGGAAGTGAATGGCTGAAAATACCAATTTGGATACGCATTTGCCATTTGGGTATTCTGTTTTGTAGTAGATACGCATTTGTCAAATGGGTATCCAATTTTTATTTTTTTTAAGATACGCATTTGGCAAATGCGTATCTCAATGGTAATACCCAAACTACAAATGCGTATCTCTAGTAATTTTATTAGATACCCAATTCTCAAATGCGTATTACACTTACCCAATTACAAAATGCGTAACCAAAACGGTATTTTCAGCCATGTGTTCTAAAAATGGGTATTTTCAGCCATTGCACCCCAAAAATGGGTATTTTTAAACATCACCCGTGTCCGATTTACGCAAACGAATACCCTATTCCATAGGTAAACGAGCGTCTGAATAAAAGTGATAGCTTTTGCTATTAACGACTCGTCTGTAAGGCGTTTAATGTCGTTTACTGCCCGTAAACAGTGCTTCTTGTTTTTCTGATTTGATTCTGATTTTTCTGATTTTTGTCATATTTTCTTTTTATGATTAGATCATGGATAATATGATATGTTAATATCAGATTATGTGTTTTAACATGCTTTTATGTGTTGTATGAGCATGGTGGATGGTTATGGCCTTTCGGCCTTAGTGTAATGGTTTTGGTTTTGGTTTTAAATACGACTTGCATGTCGTCAATCTTTGTAATCATAAATCTCGAATGTAACTCGAGTTATTCTTGTAAGTTCATTAGATTAGTTTTACTTTCAATCATGTAATGTAATTGAAGACTCAAGAAGGCTATCCAATGGAGGTGATACAAAGAAGAAGACGAGGCATACAAAAAGTCTAAACAAAGAAGAAGACTTATGTAATAAGTAGTTGTATTTATTTCCATCACCATATTAGATTGACCTTGATCTTTATCATGAGCTTGATAAAGATCACATAGGATGGGGCCATAACCAAACACATTTACTTTATTGCACTTTATATTTACTTGTTTATTTAATTTTATATATGAGATATATGCCTATGTTTATCATGCGATGATAGATTTAGGTGAACTTAAATCAATATAAGGCGTGCTCTAGAAAATCTAGAATAGGAATCGTTTCTTGCCTTAATAATAAATATTATGAATACGATCATGAGATTCTTGTGTTTATGAAACACGTAATTGAATATGAATTTTCAATATTGAGAGAAAGGATGATTCTGTCAACAACAGATTTCTATCTGTAAGAAAGGGTTATTAAGTGACGCTTCTTGACAATGCACCCGATCTGGGAATCATCTGATTATCGATTATTGATTTGAAATATTTAATTTAAAAGGAAGAATCTGTTTATAATATGATTATTATTGTAACGTAATATAATCCCTCTAAAATTAAATAATATCAAGTAGTAATTGGCCAATGACACAACGGGCTTGTGTCGGTCATAACCTTCCAATATGGTAGAAAGTGGTTCTTATTTTTAAATCATTGTCGTTTCGTGCTACAGCCGAGGGCTTTGATTTCGAAATAAGAAATACTTGTCTATTACATAGAGATGTGTACATTGAATTAGAATCTAAAGGTCGGTACGTGCTACAGCCATGGGCCGTTGGAGACTGATTCAATTGTACGAAATGTTGGGTTAGACTTGACTTAGAATATTGAGTTTATCGTGCCACAGCCGTGACTCAATTATTCAAGAGGCTAAACTTATATTAGGGAATAACATAAGATGTAATTGATAAGAGTTGTCTGCCTATTGAACATCACATGACGTTTCATGCCACAGCCGAGGTTGTGTGATGGAATGTAGGATCCCTATTCCCACTAGCATTATGAATGCTTAATTTTCACTTAGGGGGTTGAAAAAATTAGATAAACTAGTGGGAGACACTTATGAATAAAGACCCGATTCATATAGTGTTTTGAAATGAAATTGAATATTTGCTAAGTGTTGTTATGTGTTTATCATTTACAGATTTACTATATTCATCATGTCTTCTGCACTATCACTCCGGAGCATACTAGATGCTCACAAGTTGACTGGTCCTAATTTAGCTGTTTATTTTCACTGTAACAAGTTGGGGCACTGGAAGAGGAACTGCAAGGTTTACCGCTTCTGATTCAGGCATGTTCATGATCGAAGTTAATATATCACTAGGTCAAATTTCTACTTGGGTATTAGATACCGGCTGTGGTTCTCATATTTGCAATTCGTTGCATGGACTAAAGGGAAGTAGGACTCTTGAAAAGGATAAGGTGATTCTACGTATGGGCAATAGAGCAAGGGTTGCGGCCATATCTGTAGGATCATTTAGTTTACATATGCCTATGGGCAAGACTATTATTTTGAATAATTGTTATTACGTTCCCTCTATTGTGAGGAATATTGTTTCTATTCCTATATTGGATGTGGATGGTTTTTCATTTATTATTAAGAATAATGAATGTTCTATCCTTAGAGATAATGTTTTTTTGACGTGGCATTTTAAATAATGGTCTGTATGTATGTGACGTAGAGCATGATTTACTTCAGATTGAACAAACTAATAAAAGAAAACGAGATGATGAAAATCTGACCTATTTATGGCACTATAGGCTAGGTCATATTAGTGAAAATAGACTGCGGACATTGCATAAGGAAGGGTTACTTGACCCCTTTGATTTTGAATCATATCCTACATGCGAGTCTTGTCTATTGGGTAAAATGACCAAATCTCCATTTAGTGGACATGGAGAAAGGGCTGCAGATTTGCTAGGATTGGTACACATAGATGTATGTGGACCAATGTCTACTCAAGCCATGGGTGGATTTTCGTACTTCATTACTTTCATAGATGATAGATCTAGATTCGGATATGTGTATTTGATGAAACACAAGTCTGAAACCTTTGAAAAGTTCAAAGAATATAAACATGAAGTAGAGAAACAAACCAAACACAGTATTATAATTCTTCGATCAGATCGAGGTGGTGAATACTTGAATGGAGAGTTTCTAGATTATCTCAAAGAAAATGGTATAGTCTCCCAGTGGACTCCTCCATATACTCCACAGTTAAATGGGGTATATGAAAGGAGAAATCGAACTTTGTTAGACATGGTTCGGTCCATGATGAGCTATGCGAATCTTCTAGTCTTCCTATGGGGTTATGCATTGGAAACCTCAGCATATTTACTGAATAAGGTGCCTTCCAAATCTGTTCCTCAAACACCATATAAGATATGGAAAGAAAGGAAACCGAGTCTTAAACACGTTAAGATTTGGGGATGTCCATCTTATGTCAAGAAAGTTGACCCAGATAAGCTGGAATCTCGATCCGTAAAATGTAATTTTGTGGGATATCCTAAAGGTATTACTTTTACACCGATCATCGGGTGTTTGTCTCCAGACATGCTACCTTCTTGGAAAAGGAGTTTATCCTTGAAGGAAATAGTGGGAGCAAAATTGAACTTGATGAAGTTCAGGAAGCACAAACTACTACGGATCAAGTGGAAACACCTGTTCAGACTGAACAACCTTCTGTGGAAGAGCCCATTCATAGGACAGGGAGAGTGTCTCGCCAACCTGAGAGGTATTATGGCCTTGTCATTGAGAATGACAATGAGTTGTCAATCATTGATGATGACAACCCTGTGACCTATAATGAGGCTATGAGTAGTGTTGACTCAGAGAAATGGCATAGTGCCATGAAATCCGAAATGGAATCTATGTATACCAACCAAGTATGGACTCTGGTTGAGGCGCCTGAAGGTGTTAAGCCTATTGGATGCAAGTGGGTATACAAAAGAAAGATTGGAGCAGATGGCCAGGTAGAGACCTATAAGGCCAGGCTCGTGGCAAAAGGATTCAAACAAAGGCAAGGGATTGACTTTGATGAAACTTTTTCGCCTATAGCCCTGTTAAAATCAATTCGGATTTTGCTTGCGATTGCTGCTTACTACGACTATGAGATCTGGCAAATGGATGTGAAAATGGCCTTCCTCAATGGGGAACTTGAGGAGGAAGTGTATATGACACAGCCAGAGGGTTTTCTTTCCAAGGGAAATGAACACCTAGTGTGTAAGCTGCTGTGAACCATATATGGTTTAAGGCAAGCTTCTCGTAGATGGAACATCCGTTTTGATGAGACAATCAAAGAGTTTGGTTTTATCAAAAACATAGATGAACCATGTGTCTACAAGAAGGTTAGTGGGAGCACGGTAACATTTCTTATATTGTATGTGGATGACATACTTCTTATAGGAAATGAAATACCGATGCTACAATCAGTCAAAGTATGGCTATCAAAGAACTTCACCATGAAGGACTTGGGAGAAACATCCTACATTCTCGGTATGAAGATCTATAGAGATAGATCTAAAAGAATGATAGGTCTTACCCAGGGTACATACATCCAGAAAGTGCTTAAAAGGTTTAGCACGGAAAACTCTAAAAGAGGTCTCATACCGATGAGCCATGTGTTGGGTTCCTAAGGCATAAAACGCAGCGGATAAACGTAAATAAAACAAAAATTTCGAAACCCAAAAACATGATCCATGTATAATTATGGGCAGATTATGGAGATAACGAATCATACCTTTCAAGAGATTAACTTTCACGAACTCAACGGAGATCCTAGCTATCACGCTTTGTGTCTACCTCTCGGTGAAATACCTCTATGGTATCCACACGAGCACCTTCAAGAACGTCTCACGAACTTGACTACGGAATGGATGTACTAGCCTCCTTCTTGATGATCTGAATAGCCTCTGCCTCTCTTTGCTGCTAGGGTTTTCTTCAAAAATGTACAAGCCTCTTTAACCTCTCATTATCTATTTATAATGACTGATTAAAAAGGCCCATAATAGCAAAGCCCAACCCTAGTAGGTATTGGATTAAATAATAAAAATGAATTTCTATTATTTAATTAATAACTAAGTCATACTTAATTATTATGGGCAAAAACATTCCTTTTAATTCTAATTTATATTATCTCAATTAAGTCTTACTTAATTATAATAAAATTCAAATAATCATCAATTAATTTAAATCCATAATTTAAATTAACTATTCCATTAAGTGCTCTATTTGTGCGACCCTATAGGCTATTATTTAATTGGCAATAATTTTATTCTCTAATAAAATTATAAACAATGAGTAGTATCTAGTAATACATCATTGTTACCCAATTAAACAATAATTAAATCGTGATTAGATAAAACCTTTCGTGATTAATGTTTTTTATGTAATATAATCCCTTTAACCATACATATTATAGATTAAACTCGAGACATGTATTTAGTCATCCTCTTCAATATTTAATCCGGGTTTACTTGATCCATGAGTAGATTATCGAGACAAATCATTATTTGAGCATGGCCATGCTTTTATAATCTCACTCAATCAAGAGGCCAATAAAATCTCTCCTAATTATAGGAGGGTTAAATCCTTTATCTATCATTCATATTTCTCATATGACTCATGATATACCCGATGTCCACTTTTATCATCACCCGATCAAAAGTAACTTTTAATGTAGTCAAAGTATATTAATCCTCGTATAGAAATATAATGATTTCAAGTCAAAGGATCGTTACACCATTATCACTGTGAGTCTTTCTTATGACTTTATTAAACATGAAGAATCTCACTGTGGGTCTGTCCAGTACCATGTACTCTCACATGTACCTATGTATTGACTTTAGTATCCCCATACTTATAACCAATGAGATGTGGTTATCTTGTCAAACAACATACTAGTCTATCTATGTATTATTATTGTCCTATATAATAATACTCGACTAGGGACCTTTAAGAATATGATATATTATATAAACTCAAGTTCAAGTCATGTACTTAAACTATACAATTTGTATCATGATTCTAAGGACATTTATTATGCTAACAAAATATCGCAGTAATTAAGGTCATAATAAATACATTTATTGAATGATCAACTGACATGAAGATAAAAGAATAATGTATTGCCTCTAGGGCACCTACACTAACAATCTCCCACTTGCACTAGAGCCAATCACCCATATATCTAATACCCATGGAACTAGTGTGACCATCGTGCTTCTGCTGCGACAAGCCTTTGGTCAGTGGGTCTGCAATGTTATCATTTGTGTGCACTTTACATATGTGTATATCACCCCTTTCATTAATCTCTCGAATAAGGTGAAATCTCCTGAGTATATGTTTAGCCCGGGAGTGTGATCTAGGTTCTTTAGCCTGTGCAATGGCTCCATTATTATCGCAGTATAGATCAATGGGATCTGCGATCGATGGAACCACTCCCAAATCAGAAATGAACTTTCGAATCCAAACGGCCTCCTTAGCTGCTTCACAAGCTGCAATGTACTCAGCCTCCATTGTAGAATCAGCTACTGTTTCTTGCTTTGAACTCTTCCAGCTTACAGCACCTCCGTTTAGACAAAATACAAAACCAGACTGTGATACAGTATCATCTATGTCTGTTTGGAAACTTGCATCGGTGTAACCTTTTACAACGTGTTTCTCTTCTCCTCCATACACCAAGAATGAATCTTTAGTTCTTTTCAGGTACTTAAGAATATTCTTAACTGCCTTCCAGTGACCTTCACCCGGATTAGACTGGTATCTACTCGTCATGCTCAAAGCATACGAGACATCTGGGCGAGTACATACCATTGCATACATGATAGATCCAATTGCTGAAGCATATGGAACTTTATTCATGTGGTCCTTCTCATCCAATGATTTCAGACACTGGTCCTTAGAGATCGTTATCCCTTGAGACACGGGGACATATCCCCTTTTTGCATTTTGCATTCCAAAACGATGCAAAACCTTATCAATGTATGTGCTCTGACTTAGACCGATCATCCTTCTAGATCTTTCTCTATAGATCCTCATTCCTAGAATGTAGGATGCCTCTCCTAAGTCTTTAATGGAGAAATTGCTCCCTAACCAAGTCTTAACAGCCTTTAGAGAAGGTATGTCATTCCCTATTAGTAGTATATCATCAACATATAGTACTATGAATGCCACATAGCTCCCACTAACCTTCTTGTAAACACACGGTTCATCTTCGTTTTGAACAAAGCCATACTCTGTGACTATTTCATCAAAACGGATATTCCATCTCCTAGAGGATTGCTTCAATCCATAAATGGATCGACGCAATTTACATACCTTGCCAGCATTCCTTGGATCGACAAAACCCTCAGGTTGTGTCATGTACACATCCTCTTCAAGGCTTCCATTAAGGAAGGCTGTTTTGACATCCATTTGCCAGATTTCATAATCATGGAATGCTGCAATGGCAAGTAAAATCCTTATAGACTTGACCATAGCAACTGGTGAGAAAGTTTCATCATAGTCAATACCATGAATTTGTTTGAAACCTTTTGCAACCAGCCTAGCTTTATAGGTCTGAACATTTCCATCCATGCCCTTTTTCTTCTTAAAAACCCATTTGCACCCTATGGGTTTTACCCCTTCAGGTGGATCAACCAAAGTCCATACTTGGTTTTCGTACATGGAATCTATCTCGGATTTCATGGCTTCAAGCCATCTCTTAGAGTCTGGACTGTTCATAGCATCTTGGTATGTGAGAGGCTCATCTTCATCTATGAGCATCAAATCACCACACTGAGTCATGAGAAATCCATATCTCTCTGGCTCATGGCGAAATCTACCAGATCTACGAACAACCTGTGTTTGTTGAGCATTATCATTATTCTGCTCTTGTTCCACTTCAGGTTCAATGCTATTTTGCGGTTCTCGATCTTCATCGAGATCTATAGTTCTCCCACTGTTTCTTTTGGAAACAAAATCTCTTTCCATGAAGACAGCATCTCGAGCAATAAACACTTTCTGCTCAGAAGGACTATAAAAATAATACGCCTTTGTTTCATTAGGGTATCCTACAAAAATGCACTCTTCGGATTTAGGTCCAAGCTTGTCAGATTCTTGACGTTTCACAAACGCCTTACATCCCCAAACTTTCATAAAGTTCATGCCTGACCATTTCTCTTTCCATATCTCATATGGAGTCTTTTGAACCTTCTTAGTAGGAACACGGTTAAGTGTGAAAGCCGCTGTTTCTAGAGCGTAACCCCAGAAACTAATTGGAAGATCTGCATGACTCATCATCGATCGCACCATGTCCAACAAGGTGCGATTTCTCCTCTCTGAAACTCCATTCCATTGAGGTGTTCCTGGCGGAGTGAGTTGTGATACAATACCACACTCTTTCAAATACTCTCTAAATTCGGTGCTTAAGTATTCACCCCCACGATCGGATCGTAAGATCTTAATACTTGCATCTCCGCCAATTTGCTTCTCTACTTCAACCTTGTATTCTTTAAATTTTTCAAAAGAATCGGATTTGTTCTTCATAAGATATACATATCCATATCTACTGAAATCATCAGTAAATATTATGAAGTAGTAGTAGCCTCCTCTAGCCATTACACGTATTGGGCCACATACATCACTATGTATTAGCTCCAGACGTTTAGTGGCCCTTTGACCCTTACCAGTGAAAGGGGCTTTAGTCATCTTACCAAGCAAACAAGATTCGCATTCTTGGTATGATTCAAAATCAAACTTATCCAAGTATCCATCCTTCTGTAATTTGGATATGCGTGTCTCATTTATGTGGCCTAGACGACAATGCCAGAGGTATGTTTGATTTGAGTCATTCATTTTAAGTCGTTTGTTTTCTATATTACAGACAGGGTTATCTAAATCAAGAACATATAAACCATTAAATAAACGCACAACACCATAAGTTAAATCATTCAAAGCAAAAGAGCAACTGTTGTTCTTTATTGTAAACGAAAAACCTTTCTTGTCCAAACAAGAAACAGAAATAATGTTTTTGCGAATCGCAGGCACGTAAAAACAGACTTCTAGTTCTAAAACAAGCCCAGAGGGCATAGATAAATAATAAGTCCCTACAGCTAAAGCAGCAACTTTTGCTCCATTGCCTACTCTTAGGTCCACTTCTCCCTTAGCCAAAGTTCTACTTCTCTGCAGGCCCTGCACATTTATACAAATGTGAGAAGCACATCCAGTATCAAATACCCAAGATGTAGAAATAGACAAATTGAGTTCTATAACATAAATACCTGATCCAGAAATCTGAACTGCTTTCTTTTTCTTCAGATCCTCCAAGTAAATTGGACAGTTTCTCTTCCAGTGACCATCTTTCTTACAGTAGTGACATTCACCCTTGGCCACACCACCTTTAGGCTTTAAAGCCTGTTTGGGACCTGACTTTGGCTTGGGTGTAGAATAAGATCCAATCTTCTTCTTACCCTTCCATTTGCCCTTCCCTTTGGCCTTACCTTTATTTCCCACCATCAGTATGGGAGCAGGTTCAGCTGTCTTCATGTTGGTCTCATATGTTCTCAACATATGCAACAATTCAGTAGGTGTTTTGTCAAATTCATTCATATTGTAGTTCACAACAAACTGAGTGAATTTTTTGTTCAAAGAATTCATGATTAGGTCAATACCAGTTTCTGGACCAATCGGGAAACCCAAAGTTTCAAGGTACTCAATGTAACCAATCATCTTCAGAACATGTGGGCCAACTGGTTCACTCGCCCCTTGTTTGCAATTAAAAAGTGACTTACTCGTGTTGAACCTTTCTTGACGAGTTTGGCTTGCAAACATGCTTTGCAAGTGCTCATTGATAGTATATGCATCCATATGCACATGCTGTCTTTGAAGCTCAGCACTCATAATTGCCAACATAAGACATGCAACATCATTTGCATCATTCTCATCCCTTGTGCATGCTGCTCGTTCATCAGCAGTAGCACCCTCAGGAAGGGGGCCTGGAGGAGGAATATCAATGACATGAAGCTTGCGCTCCTGCCTGAGGACAATCCTCAAATTCCTCTGCCAGTCTAGGAAGTTGTTTCCTCCTGTCAGCTTGTCCTTCTCAAGGACTGAACGTACGGATAGTGTGTTTGTGTTGTTTGCAATTACTCAGTATCTACAATAATAAAAGCGCAAAATAAACATTAGATTCTCTGAGTTAAAATTTTGTGTTCATATGATTATGATATATTCGTAATATATCTCCCACTATTTTTTTATCAAATTAATACCCCTAACTATTAATTCGGAAAGTATATCCCATAAATCTTTCTAGTGAGCCAAGATCCATATTTTGTCATGTTCTAAGTCAACCACTGGTATCCTTAAAACATGATTATTTAGGTAGACAACAATTGTCAATTATATCATATATAATTCTTGGATAATTTGGTGAACAATAATTGATCTTATCTATCTAATAGATTTTTAACCAAACTCTATGCTTCTAAGTTCATAATAGTTGAATATAACCGTTTATATTCACCTTATTATGATGACTCAGTTAAGTTAGACCCAATGATACAATGTCCGAATATAACCATTTATATTCGTCGCATTTCACCATGATAGATAGGAGTCTCCTGCCACTGACAGCCCTTCCCCTTATCGATCTAGGATTTAATGAGTGTTCATTCATTGGAAAGCATCTGATTAAAACTTAATATTTTTACTTAGGGATTTTTAATTTAGAACGATCATGATCCCATCATAAAGAGATTCCCAATTTTTCCTTGAATAAAATACTTCAAATCAATACTCGTCAATGGTTTGATTTCCAGGTAGTGGAGGAGTCACATCGGTCTCGCTTAAAACCCACAGCCTTACAAGTTCTATGAACCCGTTGTTGACAAAATCGCCCCATGTCAGAAATAAAGAAAATTCGTATTTTATTCCGTGTTTCATAAACACGAGAATCTCATGATCGTTTGTTAATTTTAAATCTTGAGTCGTTACAGATTTTATCTTGTTTAAAGGCATGGCATGGGTGATGTATCTAATACATACATGCATCATTAATCTAATTAAAACATGCATTTTCTACTCTACACATACTAGCAAAACATGTATCAGAATACTTTCCAGAAGCATGTATCAGTATACACACGATCCATATCCCAGTTACCAAAAACGTGTATCGGTATACATATTTTAAGAGATCGCATACATATGAGTTATGGCAGATCTTAAACATACGAGTATCATCATATAGATCATTAACAGATTCATCATATCATTCATATAACATAACTGTTATCATGACAGACTCATATAACATAACTGTTATCATGGCAGACTCATCACACATGCATACTTGTAAAAATACAGTAAACACGTAACCAAATCAGCCCCTTATACACGTAGCTCTGATACCATTGTTGGGTTCCGAAGGCATAAAACGCAGCGGATAAACGTAAATAAAACAAAAATTTTGAAACCCAAAAACAGGATCCATGTATAATTATGGGCAGATTATGGAGATAACGAATCATACCTTTCAAGAGATTAACTTTCACGAACTCAACGGAGATCCTAGCTATCACGCTTTGTGTCTACCTCTCGGAGAAACACCTCTATGGTATCCACACGAGCACCTTCAAGAACGTCTCACGAACTTGACTACGGAATGGATGTACTAGCCTCCTTCTTGACGATCTGAATTGTCTCTGCCTCTCTTTGCTGCTAGGGTTTTCTTCAAAAATGTACAAGCCTCTTTAACCTCTCATTATCTATTTATAATGACTGATTAAAAAGGCCCATAATAGCAAAGCCCAACCCTAGTAGGTATTGGATTAAATAATAAAAACGAATTTCTATTATTTAATTAATAACTAAGTCATACTTAATTATTATGGGCAAAAACATTCCTTTTAATTCGAATTTATATTATCTCAATTAAGTCTTACTTAATTATAATAAAATTCAAATAATCATCAATTAATTTAAATCCATAATTTAAATTAACTATTCCATTAAGTGCTCTATTTGTGCGACCCTATAGGCTATTATTTAATTGGCAATAATTTTATTCTCTAATAAAATTATAAACAATGAGCGGTATCTAGTAATACATCATTGTTACCCAATTAAATAATAATTAAATCGTGATTAGATAAAACCTTTCGTGATTAATGTTTTTCATGTAATATAATCCCTTTAACCATACATATTATAGATTAAACTCGAGGCATGTATTTAGTCATCCTCTTTAACATTTAATCCGGGTTTACTTGATCCATGAGTAGATTATCGAGACAAATTATTATTTGAGCATGGCCATGCTTTTATAATCTCACTCAATCAAGAGGCCAATAATATCTCTCCTAATTATAGGAGGGTTAAATCCTTTATCTATCATTCATATTTCTCATACGACTCATGATATACCCGGTGTCCACTTTTATCATCACCCGATCAAAAGTAACTTTTAATGTAGTCAAAGTATATTAATCCTCGTATAGAAATATAATGATTTCAAGTCAAAGGATCGTTACACCATTATCACTGTGAGTCTTTCTTATGACTTTATTAAACATGAAGAATCTCACTGTGGGTATGTCCAGTACCATGTACTCTCACATGTACCTATGTATTGACTTTAGTATCCCCATACTTATAACCAATGAGATGTGGTTATCTTGTCAAACAACATACTAGTCTATCTATGTATTATTATTGTCCTATATAATAATACTCGACTAGGGACCTTTAAGAATATGATATATTATATAATCTCAAGTTCAAGTCATGTACTTAAACTATACAATTTGTATCATGATTCTAAGGACATTTATTATGCTAACAAAATATCGCAGTAATTAAGGTCATAATAAATACATTTATTGAATGATCAACTGACATGAAGATAAAAGAATAATGTATTGCCTCTAGGGCACCTACACTAACACTATGGAGTGTCCCTTTCCAAAAAAATGTCTCCTAAGACAACTGAGGAAAGAGAGCGTATGAGTAAGATTCCTTATGCTTCAGCAATAGGATCTATCATGTACGCGATGTTATGTACAAGGCCTGATGTTGCTTATTCAATTATTGTGACGAGCAGATATTAGTCCAATCCAGGTGAAGACCACTGGAAAGCAGTGAAAAACATCCTTAAGTACTTGCGAAGGACTCAGGATATTTTTCTTGTTTTTCGTGGTGAATCTGAGTTGAAAATAGAGGGTTATACTGACTCTAGTTTTCAATCAAAAAGTGATAGCAAATCCATGTCAGGGTACGTGTTTACTCTGAATGGTGGTGCAATTCAGATTGTTGAAAAAGGAGATGTCAATGTCGAGAGAGTTGACACACATAACAACGTAGCAGACCCACTCACAAAGCCACTTTCTCAGAGTCACTTTGATCGTCATAAAGACAAGATGGGTATTATATACCAGAGTGATTGGCTTTAGTACAAGTGGGAGATTGAAAGAGATATGTCCTAAGTCCAATCATGTATGAGGATTTAGGAATAACTTTTATGTAATCTGTTTTGATTTCATTGATATTAATAAAAGGCTTGTTTTGTTTTTATTGCGGGCTCTATCTATTTAAATGTTTAAATAAGATATACCATAGTTTAGAGTAAAGCTTTTTATGGATTGTGATGAGATCATAATAATGAGACCTAAAAGATGATAACTCTAAACTTAAATAGTTCCTGGTCGTAGGATTACTAACTGGTAATTAATAATCCGCAAAGATCGGTACATACTATGCTTGCTTCATTATGAAGGATGTCTGTTCTCATAGATATTTGTGTGGTGACACTATAGCTAGTATGTAGGTGCTTATTATAGAATAAGTTCACTGAACATGACTCACACAGCTGAACAACTGATGGAGTTCACTCACGTGTCAACAGTTGTTCACATAGTGATAGTTGTACAAGTATCCTTAGACTTGAGGTCATCATAGTCATCTTGTGTACACTGAACTATGCTTTGGTTTAGTTCTTAGTCTCAAGGGACAATTATAAGGGCTCTACTGGGTATAGGAATTTGTACACGAAGATAGTGTATGATCAATAAAGGATCTACCCCTTCCAGTGTAGGAAGAGAATGTTCAATGCTGATCCACTTATGTTAGTTCAGGAATCTCTGGCCAGAGTGAATGAAATTAGAAAGGAGTTTCTAATTTACATTAAATAGAAATAAGCATAGTGAATGGGAAAGCAAGTGATTAAATAAGATAGGCTTGACACAAGTTCCATGCCTTGTATTTAATTGTGACATTGCAGGGTAGAAGGAATTAATTGTACGGTAACTACTCACTGAATAGGTTCTTGGTATTCTAAGCAGTGAATTCGTATTTTATCCGGATAGTCGCGATATGCTGAGAAGTATCCCTCACGATGTAGAATAAATATGATTAATTAATTAATCATATTTAATGAATTAGAGAATTTATATAAATAATGATAAAATAGTTTTGTTATTATTTATTTCTACTACCAGCTTAATATTGAACCTACAGGGTCACACCATTAAAGAGAATGATTTAATGGTGGAGAAATTAATTAATAATGGCTGATAATTATTTATTTATGAAATAAATAATTAATTGGAAAATTTAATAATTGATTAAATGAGATTTAATTGATTATAAATTAATTAAGAAAAGGTTCTTAATATTATTAATTAAGAATTGAATTTTTGGAAATTAAATCAAGTGAGAGAATTATTTCTAAAGAGTTTAGAAAAATGATTAATAATTAAAAGGTGTTTTAATTATTAGTGAGAATAATAAAGGGTTAATAATAATAATATTTTATGGGAAAATTTTCAGCTGAAAATTTTGCCTATAAATATACTATTATAGACCCTATTTTTGCCTCAACCAAAAAGATTTACAAAACCCTAATTCTCTCCATCTCCTCCTCCTTCGTTACATCGTTTTTTTGGTGGATACCGGTGGACTGCTTCACACTTGAGGAGCAGCTGCTAAGGATCTTCGTTCATCGTTCTTGGATCGCTATTAAAGACCTCCATCTTTCCATTAACGTAAAGCTTCTTAAGGTAAACATACTGAACTACGAATTAAATATTATTTTTCGCATGGATCCTGCGGAGGGTTTCGTTTTTTTCAGATTAAATTTTCGTTTTCGCTGCGTTTATGTGCTAAAAACCCTTCATAACCATGATGAGCGGGGGGAAACTTTTTAGCCCACACTATGTTATACATGGAAAATTTAGTTTCTGAGTTAATATCGTGATTATACGTACCAAATGAGTGTATGTAAATGCTATTAGTTTTCGAAGAGAACGAACTTTGTAAAACGACCGTATCTACGAACCATCGAGGAACACGAGAATCACAATACAATTACAAATCTAAAATCCTACAAATTAAGACCCAAGTACAAGGCTTCAAAGGGTAAAGGACGTATTCGAAAGGATTTACCCCGCGAATCGCTTACGAAGATTTATTACGAAAACGAATAAGCGACCAAGCGAATACTTAAGTGAACGAATAAAACGTATCAAGCCATGCAAACCATGAAAACTAACTTGTAAGGAAGTAACCAAGAATTGGCAACCAAATAGTAACCAATCTAAGATGCATAGTAACCTAGCTAGGCAAATAGTAACATGAATAGTAATGGTGGTACTTGGCTAGCTAAATAGCTTTGAAAATAGCCAAGCTATAAAGATATGATGAAGATTTGTTTTTCTAGGATATATACACATATAATTATATCAATTATACAAGAAGCAACCAAGAAACACGAAAAAAATTTATCTCCCCCCCCCCCTCTCTGTCTATTTCTCTCTCTCTCTCTCCCTCTCTCTCTCTCTCTCCCCTCTCTCTCTCTCCCTTGAACAAGCTCCATTCGGCCCCTTGAAGAAAAAGGAGGAAATAAAATTCCAAAACCCAATTTCTAGCCATGGAAAAATTCTCCAATTAATTCCTAAGCTTCCTACATAGCAAACTAAGGTAAGATAATTTTTTTGAAAGCATTTCATTAAGGTTTAGATGGGTAAATAATTCCATGAAAGTGATGATGAATAGTGCTATATAGTAACACTTCTTGATTTCTTGATTTTCATGGCAAGATTTAGGAACCTTAAGCACACCTAAGCCTCCCTAAGATTAATCCATCAAGAAGAAAACTTTCCAATATTTCAAAAAGTTATAAATCCTTACTCAAACTTTGTTTAAGGTTTAAGTTTCAAGAAAACCATGAATCTTAGTTGTAAACCTAGTTTTATGGTTGATTTGTTATTTTCTTGATGATTAGTTAGTTAGTTATTAAGTTTGATGTTGTGGCCTCAAGAACTTGATGTTCTTGAGAAGAGTAATTGTTAAACTGATTATATTATGATGGTTAGTTATTGATTAATAGTTTAGAGCAGAAACGAAACTCAAATCGCGATCGTAACGTCGATAAAACGATCGAATCGTAACCTTATATTTTCTGCAGAAATATAGAATGTATTAACTGTGATTTCTTAAAAAGTAATATTTGAAAATGATAGAGCTTGTTTTATGGATCGTTTAGGTGCATGAACCGCTTGATTTCCATTTACAGTTCAAAAGTTAGGCCCATTTTAGTGAAAACGATTTACGCGATAAAAACCGCTACGAATTACGAACTTTGGAAATAGAAATGATCGACTTAAAAGTATTAAAAAATCATAATATTTTTACAGAGAGTAAGGAATGGAATTTATTAACTTTCATAAAAATTTCAAGTGAAAATATGGAGCTTTCAATTTTATAAAAATGTCGGAGCCGAGACCGCGAGAGTAGAAACCTTAAGAATCGCGAGTGGAGCCGAGGGATAAAATGTAAAAGAGATTAATGGACATAAAGGATTATAAAAGAAAAATGAACTTAAAAAATACTCGTACTTATGGAAATAAGGAGACTAACGCGATTCATGTAAATGGATAGTAATTGTTGCGTAATTACCAAAGTGACGATAAATGCGATTTGAATCTAACGGAACGATAATGTTCTTGATTTTAGATTTTCAGGCAAACTCTAGAGCACCTTCCACCTCGAGACACCCAGACAAGTTTTCAAACCCTACCTTTTAAAAATGTTGTGTTGTGTTTGTTTTCAAATAATTGATATATATACATGAGGTTGTATTACGATGTTTTACGAATTGTGATATATAATATTATACGATATGTTAATAATTTTGGTATATGAATATTACCGGATTTCAATCGATAACGCTAGAGAGTAGCGTTATATATATGAGGTGTATATTTTAGACCGAGGATCGGTCAATATAATTTGATGAAAACCCGGAAGTATTCTGGAGTTGTTTTATTTAAGAATATTAACACTTTAGTATAGCGTATTGTTTAGTTGTAAGACCGAGCGTCGGCCAGTTTTTATATAGTATAAACCCGAGAATCATCCCGGAGATGTTTTGGATGATTAAAAGTCCGTAGCTATTTTATTCCAAAGGCCTCGATGTCCTCTCGCGATATATTAAAGTACCTCGAATTTATTTAAAACGATTTTCAAAATCGTATTCCCTCAACTATATTTAGTTACTCGATCAATGAATATTATTTCAAATATTCATTTAATATAGGAGAAGTATTCTCCAACAATTTTTTATTTCGTACTCAATTATTTATATTGATTAAAGATTAATTAAATCATTTAAACATAAATTAGTTGAGAAATATTATTTTAAATATTCTTTTAAAATATAATTATTCAAGGTTTAATTATTTAATAATTATTATTTCATTATTAAATATTTATTAAATGATGTAATATGATTTAAAAATCATAAAAAACCTAAATTTTAATATTTTCTGAGTTTCAGAATATCATTAAAATCATTTCAGATCGTCAAAAATATTATCTCGACATATTTTAAATATTTTGACTATAGTGTCAAAGGAAACTCCCCCTTAATTATTTAACTGTTGACAATGGTCAACTTGCATTATCTTAGTATAAGGATAATAAGATGAGTTGTGTGTATCAACAAACAAAACGCTTGAGGAAGTTTGATATAATTCGAGTTCCAGTTTTAGAATAAGATTCTTTAAAAGGACAAGGAGGGGTAGACTCTAGTACTTTATATACTGGAGCGACTACTGGTATGTCACATATAAACATGTGAAGTATGTGGAAAGCCTGGATGTATGGGCAATATATAATATGCCCGAATTCGGTAAGGGTGACAACTGGATGTATGAGAGTCATCCTTCTACTAGTAGAAAAGGTTAAAGATTTCTGTATTACGACTTATCATCGTATGCGGTGGCTCCGGTGAATGTCCTATATTCTTCCAATTGGAAATGAGATAACCAGTATGCCATAAGAGACCTAGTCGACTGCAGCCGTGAGGAGAAGTCCTTGCATCATTGCTTCAGGAAAGCTAGAACATTTAGATATTCTTTAGATAATTATAAGATTATTGTAACTTCATGTAGAGGTTACGAATAATAGTTTGAGATCCTGTAAAGTACATTTGATTGTAATAAAAGAAGATTACATTGTGTACATCGTTTCTAAGGCTATAACTTGTGTGTGTGTGTGTGTGATTGGGGGTCTGTGATAGAGAGTTATTGGATTATTGAGTTAATACGGGTTACACATGATAGAAGGATTGTGTGATAACCCAGATTCCTTATCCCAGATTTGGGGGTTTTACAGAAATGGTATCAGAGCAATAAGTTATATTACTCAGGGACGAGAGTGTTAGGAGTCTGTCTAGATGCGAGATTGCGTAAGAGCTCATATATAGTTCATCATTGGACTACCGGATGTATCCCCAATATGTAGGTTAGGATAAGTGTAAATTTGAGGTATTAAAGTATGACTAATAGAACCAATGGAGATTATCAGAATGATGAGAAGAAAAAATTAGAATTATATATGATTTGGCAAGGATGTGAATGTAGAACTCGGAATTGAGTCTCCAAGGCATATGGGGTAAAGACGGTATTACCAACACCATATGTTCATTTTGATAACACGAGCCTGGTTACTCGTAGTTTCTTATAGGTTGAGGGGGCATCACATCCGAGAACCATGAAGTCTAATTATTAATTTACAGTTAAGGTTATTGACCCAAACTAGTGAAAGGTGTCATTTTACCAATGAGGATTTGAATATCGTATTAATAATGAATTCAGCAGAGATGGTGTCAAATATACCCTTAAGGATTTTATTTCTATTAAAGGAAGATTTGCATGTAATATAAGAATGTTATCTTAAGACGATTACACTACATGATATTATTAGTATGCTTAACATGTAAGGTTATGATGGTTTAGCTCAGAGATCAAGAGCGTTGAGAATTGAGAATTGATGACATGTCTACAAATATATGGCGTAAGATTACAACGAGCGATGGTTCGATTTTAGAACCTTCTAAAAGGATAAACCAATGAGTCAAGCGAAATTCTTCGATAGAAATGATGTCAGAGACTGCGTATATATACTCCTAGACCTCTATATATTCGGTAATGTATGTTCACTTACACACACATGCCACCGAACTTATGGACTGCATTGAGATCCCTGAGAGATCTCTTTGATCTATTCCTAGAGGGAACTGGCCACTTTTAATTAGTAACGGATGTGTGTAGCAGGCCCCATTCGGCTTAACAGATGCTTTTGGAATAATTTTGAGAAAGTTCTTCGAGGTAAAATAACGGACTGACAGATATACTTGTGAAAGTCAAGTTAGTAAGTGACTTTAAAATGATGTTGAGGGAGACACTAGTTGAAACATGGAATTATGAAAATGAAGAGATGGGATCATCCTCGGACGAATAATGATGAGGGTTAGGATAATCAGTGAATTATTTTGGCATCTACTCACCGTCACACTACTCCCTCCGAACTGTTTATCATTCGCATTTCCTTGATAAGTCATATCAGGCAATCATTTTAGTTCCCTACTTTGAACTTATGATGTGACCAACAACTTGAATAGTCTTTCTCCGCATTAGGACTTGTTCAATTCTTTTAGTTGATCCATAAACTTTCATTCATAGATTATGATCTTCTTGTTCGGCTAAGAGCTATTTATACTTTATTTCAACTATCCGAGGAATTTTTAATAAGTTCTCCTCAATTAATCGATGAATATTTATAATGAATATCTTCATTTGATTCTTCTTTCATGTTTACTCTTCTCAGTCAAGATTTTAAATATTTATCAAATTATTAAAAATATGGATGATCTAATATCCATAGATTCCTCATGAATCATTTTCTTCTATTCGGGATGAAATTGTATATTGAACTTTGAAATCATAGTAATGGTATCAATTTGATATTGGTATTCCGTATTCAATTATGTCCAAGGAATTGATGAAGTATGTGTATGGTGACACCTTTGAGTGAACCGTTTCATTAATAAGAAATGATTGATGAGAGGTTATTGATCGTTCCAATGCCAAGACCACTCAATCCAAAGTTATAATTACCTTTCTCGACCCAAATTTGAAAAATCTTTATTTCAAAATCGTCACCCGGGTAGCCACAAATTTCTTCAGTGGTTATGATTTTGAGATTTTTTTTCGAACAAACTAAAATATGCTCAGTTGCATATATTCTCATGAACGACTAGTAATTGTCCTAACTAGTTGAAACTGTAATTTATACGATGAAAATCTAGCTAATCGTCCTAGCTAGTTGCTATGTGCCAAACCAATTGAGCTAGCTATTTACTTAGCCGGTTGATAATATTTCTTGTTATGGGCTAGTTATTGTTTTGCTAGTCCACTTCCAATCAATTTTTTTTTTATTTTATTTGTTACACAACGCATCATATATATGCAAAAAAAATTAATTATTGATGAAATTTTCAAAGAATGATTTAATTGAGACCTAACTAGGTAGCCCACTCAAAAGAGAATTCATATTCAGTTTAATGAAATATTTTGTTCATGAAATGTTCTATTCTTTCTTTTTATAACGAATATCCATTTAAAACCATAAAGTGATTAAAGAACAATATACTTCCTTATTTGTTAATTATTGGATATAATTCATTCTTTCAAAATAGCATCATTTTGAAACCTTAATGGTTAACCTTTGGTTGATAATTTTATTCGAGATTCTTTCATTATTCGAAAAGAAAAGTATTCTTTGAATGGGGAAATCTTACAAATATCCTCCATATGATGGTATTATTCAGCAATCATTGCTTTCAAGGGGTATTCTCTATAATATCATAATATAAATTCTAAGGACATGGAAAAATAATTATTGTTGTAATCTTTCTTCTAATTCATATATCTTTTGTTGCGACTCTTTTATTCAAATCTCATTATTTCTTGGGATATTCGATTTTAAAATCTTGTTAAGATTGTCTAAATTACATCGATATCATAAAAATCATTCTTCCAGGGCTGATTGCCT